>NW_021604719.1:2439461-2451630 GCF_004785775.1 Grammomys surdaster
GAAGGAAGGAAGGAAGGAAGGAAGGAAGGGAGGGAGGGAGGGAGGGAGGGAGGGAGGGAGGGAGGGAGGGAGGGAGGGAGGAAGGAAGGAAGGAAGGAAGGAAAGAAGGAAGGAAAGAAGGAAGGAAATGAAAGAAAGATAAAGTTTATTGATCCATTACTTTTAATGGATCAATCAGAGATATCCCCCCAAGGTATGTTAAATTGGGTAAGTAAGTAGTTTTGCATTTCAATTGCTTCCTGAGAAATCATCCCCAAATGCCCTCTCCCTGTAAACCAAAATACCTCCACGGAACAGAAGGGGTTAGCACACTAGACCAGTCTAGAGCAGGCTGTGCCACACTGACAGGTGAACAGTCTCCACCCCACCCAGCTTTACAAACTTACTTCTGTAAGTGAGGCAAGCACTTGGAAACTCAAAGATCATTTTTGGCAGCATAATTCTCAAAACCAAAGGCATTTAATTTATTACTTAAGCTCTAGAATAGTCCCCAACACATAGGAATGAGACACTGATCTTCAAAACCAACACGGACAAGGGTCAGCAGCTCCCTTGTGCTCCAGGCCCATGTATCCAGTGGCTTATCCAGAAAAACAGACTCCACACCCCCTAAACTCAGCTTGCCTTCTTCCCTTGCAAGCCCACCACCCAACACATGCAACAGATTGACTGTCAGTCATGCAGTTTAATTGGATAAACAAATAAGGCCAAGAACCGGATAGTACCGGACCATTTGCCTAAGTCAGGGGCTCAGAGTCCTTTCCAAATTCTTCCTCCATAACTTTCATTCTTATTAATTTCTATTATTCTCACATCAGAAATCTTTCTGGAAACAGTCTGCTCTGCATGCCCATCATTACCATGCTAGCTGAGGGACCACTGCTTACTTAGATCAAGGCAATGGGGTTTTAAACTGCCTTCCTGCTTCCAGCCTTCACTGTCAACTGTTCTCCAAAACACTGTGATACAATTTTAAGTATATCCCTCTCTCACTAAAAGAGAAATAGAAACAACTACTACTTTCCAGTGGCTACCTTCAGATGGGAGTTCAAATTCCTCAACAGGGTCTAAATGCAGCCTCCCTCCCTGCCTCTGATGCTTGCTGGTCCCTACCAGAAACCCCTTGCTTCCCACCATGCTTTGACTCACAGAATCTCTATGGTCTTGCTCCTTGAACTGAGCCTTGTGCACTTGGTCTGTTAACGCCTGAGGATGAACAATTGTGTCTGACTTCTTCTAGAGCACCCAGCACTCTCTCTGCCAGAAAGCAGGCACTGAATGGATTGATTCGAGTTAAAGATTAGCATTAATCAATCCCCCTGCAGTGGTAACTATAAAGAGCCAAACCAAGTGCTGTGGAGGTATACCATGCTATTTGCACAATTACACAATGTGGACTTTTGGCAATGGTTAGGAAATCATCCTCCAAATCCCTCCCAGACACAAAGATGGAAAAGCTAGGCCTTGATCCTCACTCATGGACCTCAGCCATCGGATTGTAAAACAACTGACAATGTCGAAGCCAGCGATTCTGCTCTGTAGACAGTTGTAAGCAATTATTAACAGTAAACAATTTTCTCCACTAAAATCACCTCATTTAAGGGGATCACACATGAAAAAAATCAAGATTGTAATGACTGTTAGATGTCTCCATGATCCTTTCAATGTCTTTAACTTACATGTTGGCTTTTCTTTAAGAAACTATTATCATAATATGTGTGTTTTATTAAGTTAGTGGGGTTTTGTATGGATTATCCCAAGTGAGCACACAGACTTCCTATTATTGTCCTAATGGCTGAACAAATGCAATCAGGTTTATATACTAAAAGTGTCCTTAATTGAGTTTAAGTTGCTTCTAATCTCCACTAATTTAAAATGTGCTGCAGTATAAATATGCTTTCCTTGTTTGCAAATTAGGTCGGAATCTTTTCACCTCTTATCTAAGATTTCCTCAGCATTTGAAAAAATTTAAAAGATAAAAAAACAAACAAACATCATCATCAACAACAACAAAAACCATACTGGGAATACATATAAATAACTGTCCCAACAGTTTCTAACATAGAAAGAGGCAGAAGCGGAGTTTTCAAATCAAACCATGCACTGGGTAGACAAAGAGAACCACACAGGAGGTGAGCTGTGAGGGGAGACTCAGGAGGAAGAGAGGCTGCTGAGGCAGAATGTGCCTGGGGATACACTGTGGAAAACCCCTTCTGCACGTGTTCGTGATGCTCGAAGCCCCTCCCTATCTGCTGATCTGGTTCAGAAACAAGTAGCCTAGGGTCACAGGATTCCTGACAGTGACAAAGATTTCCCAGAAAACTTGTTATATGTCTAATTCAAACACCAAAGCCATGGTGGGGGACAATGGAGAATTTTAAAAACTAGGAGACGACAGCAAGTATGGAGAAAGGGAGCCCCAGGGTAGACAACTTACCCATGAGGGTCTCTTCAGGAAGGATATCTGAAAAACAATTTCGCAGACCATTCTGCCATAACTGCTCACTAAATGAGTATGTCCTCCTTGCCCTCAAGCCTGTGCCTTGAAGTGATGGCTATACCTCTGCCAACAGCTGGCTTCCTTCCTCTCTAGGCTTCTCATAATTAAAATTTGATCCAGCGCTCCCGTAAATAGTGTCACGCAGCCTGTCTTCTATACTGTGGTGTTAACCTCCATATTCTCCCATGCCACTCCTGTCAGGGAACACTAAAACCCTTCTAGATAGCTCCTCCTTAATTTGCTGCATTCTGTTTTCCTTTCCCTGTACCTCACAGCACAAAGCCATCTCTAATGGAATTCAAACAGCTTTGGAGCCCTTCTCCAAACAGAGCTGTGGTTTTAAAGTGATTGAAGCCACTTCTATCTTTTCCACTTATTTCATGAAACTCTTATAATAATATTTATACAACCTCGACAAAGTCAGGTTTCTGTTAAGCCTTGAATTCAACAGGGCTTAAATGTGAGGAGAACAAAATGTGTTAAGGTCCTGCTTTACAGTTAGAAATGCTAGCCATCTCTCATGCACCCCCAAACACCCAGTCACATTTCTTCCAGGTCTCACTCAGGACCCTACAGAAACCCTTTAGGAACACAGTCTGTGCTTTTAGCCGCTGCTGTCATCCCTGTAAATCCATGTAATGCTCAGAAAATAAATCCAGTGCTCTCTGCTGCCCTATGGGCCACATTAATCTTATGAGCGACATCATGGAGCTCCCCGGCCCTCCCTTCCCCCATCTGCTGTAAGTAGGGCAAGTGTTTCCCTCATGTTAATTGTTCTGACAGATGAGGATCAGTATGGCTTTAATCCATTTGCAGCCTAGCACAGGAGCATTTGTCTTCTCAAATGCTGTTAGAGGCAAGTATGCTGGCTACTGGGAACAGGGAGAACCATTTCAGGGCAGAGCTTGGCGCTCAGAAGTGACTGGCTCACCCTGTCCCTCATCAGAGAGGAAAATAAAAGGAAATCTTATTTACCAATCAATTGCACAAAACTACATGCACTCCAATTTGGGATTTGTCAACAAACATCAACACCTCTATTAGAAATTGCACTTTTCGTGGAGTGAAAAAATTGGAGAGCATCAACCAGAGGCCCATCCCCTTGGAAAAAAAGTAGGAGTTTGCATGTCAAATCCTAGCTCATCTGATGGTTACCTCTATGAGCAGCTGCTGTTATTGTTGTTCTGTCTCCCATGCTTTCAATTTAACAACATCACACATTTCAAGTGTTCAAACTGGTTCTTCCAGCTCAGAATCCAATGAAGCAAAATAAACACAACATGGTTCAAATGAATGTGTTGCAAAGGGAATCCACTTGTGAAACACTGCTTTACTGCTCACTGGCAGCACTTTTGTCTCTCTCCTTCTCCCAAGACCTCTACTTTCAACCCTGATCTGGCTTCTTTGGTGAGACTGAAGTAGATGGTGAGAGGAATAGCCTTCTAGGTTTAAGAAAGAACTCACTCTTTCCTCAACTTTCAGCTACAGAGATGAACCATGATCAGCTAGGTGACAAGCTCCTCTATCTCCAATGAAAGAAGTGCTCATGATAAATTTTAGCTTTCCTTGCAAGAAAAGAATATATACATGCTTACACGTTAGGATTCTGCAGCATAAAAGGGATCAATTTTTCTCTATACAATAAACCGTTAAAGCATTAAGTATGTGAATGAGAGATTCCAGGTAGTTTTTCTTTTCGTATCTTTATGACTTTCGAAAGATTTTATGTGTGATTGCTAATCATGGTTACCAGCTTGACTAGATCTTCAATCTACTCAGATGCAAGCCACTGGACATTTCTGTGTGGGATTTGTTGTTCAGATTATTTCAAGTGAAGAGACCCACTCTAAATGGGGATGGCACCTTCTGACAGCAGCCCAGATAAAAGAACATGGAAGAAGAAAACTTTATTTTTGTTTTGTTGAGACAAGTTTTCTCGGTGTAGCCCTGGCTGTCCTAGAACTCATTCTGTATATCAGGCTGGCTTCAAACTTTGCCTGAGGATTGGAGGCAAATGCTAACACCACCCAGCTTAGAAAACAAATGTTTGCTTTTTGCTCGTTTTGGCTTTCATTGGCAAGTCCATATACTCCTGTTGCTACTGTATTCCGTCACTGGTATTACATTCAGTTTATTCTGGCTCCAGACAGAGACTACAGGAATCATCTAGACCAACGATTCTCAACCTGTAGGTCGCAACTCAGTTGGAGACCCTGTATCTCCAAGAAGTATTTGCATTATTATTCATAACAGTAGCAAAAGTACAGTTATGGAATAAGAACAAAAATAATTTTTGGTTAGGGGTTGCCACAACATGAGGAGCTATGTTAAAGGGTCACAGCATTAAAAAGGTTGAGAACTGCTGCTCCAGGGCATCACTTCCAGATTGGGACTGTTTCAGCATTCAATCTCTGTGGGACAACTACTGGATTCTTATTGACACCTGTATGAGACGGCCATTATTGAACTATATGGACCTATCATGTAAGACAGCCTAGCAAATGTATATATACTCTGTCTATCCTGTTCCTTTAGAGACCACTGACATGATAGCTACAAATTACATTTTTAACCAGAAAAATTAAATTATAAGGATGTAAAGTCCTTCTTGACTCCAATTCAGGATTCTACTTTGTAAAGCATCATTTACACTGCTAACAATTTATACTGATAACATTCAGAAAAGCCATGTATAATGTTGTCAAACTAGTAAAGCTTTTGATTTGCCAAACTGATTACATTACTACCATAGTGCCTTTAAAAACCGACATTCTCATAGTTGGGACAATTTATCTCTTCTACTGTTGGCTTACATCTGTGACTGTAAAATGGAACAAGAATAAGAGAAGGTACAGCAAATTTAGCTAGTACTGTCATAAAAGTGGGGTCAAAGTTCACTCTGCTTCTACAGCCTCAGTTCTCTGAGATACAAGATGAAATGGATCCAGGGGAATTTGCTGAATTGCATCAATGTTTATGAACCAATGGAAACAGTTAACATAGCTAACAAACATGAGGTACTTGGCTTGCAGTATTTACTTTCTAAAGGCAAATCACAATTAAAACTCATTGGGCCTTCTTCAAATGTAAAAGTCAAGCCAAAATGAAAAACAAAAGGCTCTACACCCATGATGATGGCCCGCATTCTGAGCCCCTTGTCAGCTATGTTGTTGGCTCAGCAGCAGCCTCTGCTCCTCCCCACATAGGCTCTGTGGCAGAAACAGGAGAGAGATGTGCCCTGCTCCTGTCAGCTCCAGTGGACTGCTGAGAGATTCGTGTGGGTTATTCCTTACCTGTGGGTTTAGGCTCTATGGAAGGGGGGACTCGTTTTTAAGAGAGGGCTTATGGAAGAGAGCAGCCTAATCTGTATTTCATACACTATGCTGTCTTTTCATTGAAAACTCACAGGGTACGTCTGCCAGCTTATTGTTCTATTATAGTACTTGAGTAAGGCCTAGTATCATAGAGTGGAAAATGATACACACACACACACACACACACACACACAATCTTTTGCTAACTAGATGGTAAGTGACTTACTAATTCAAAATATACTTATTAGGTATCTATAGAGGAATAGGCATTCAGCAATTGATGGAGGTCAAAAACTAAGACACTGTCCTAAAACTGTATAAAACACTCACAAGGAAATCTGAAACAACTGTAACTCCCTACATTTTGCAATCAATAAAGGGGGGGGGCATGCTGACCTGGCTAGTATTATGTCATCTTGACACAAACTGGAGTTATCTAAAGGGATGGAACCTCAATTGAGCAAATGCCTCCATAAGGTCCATAGGTAAGGCATTTTGTTATTTAGTGACTGATGTGGGAGGGCCCAGGCCATTGTGAGTGGTACTATCCCTAGGCTGGTGGTTCTGGACTCTATAAGAAAGCAGGCTGAGCAAGCCACATGGAGCAAGTGATTAAAAAGTATCCCTCCTTCATCTCTGCATTATCTCCTGCTTCCAGGGTTCCAGCCCTGCTTCAGTTCCTGCCCTGATCTCCTTCCCTGATGAACAGCAGCAATATAGAGGTGTAAGCAGAATAAACCCTTTCCACCCCAACTTGCTTTTTGGTCATGCTGTTGCGTTACAGCAATAGAAACCCTAAGACACATGCTACTCTCCACACCTGATGCTGACCTCCTAGGTTTCCTTCTATCAGTTTAGTGTAATCAGCACTCAATACATATCCACCCAGGGAGGAGCTGACCTCTTAGATGACAGGAAGTCTATGTCTAATAGTAATGCGCTTGCTTGGGATAAGGGCCACAGCAAAGTCTCAACAGCTGCCAAAGGAAGCACAGAAGAGATGGATGCAGTGTCCAGTGGAGATGATTTAAGAAGGTTTTTCTTAGAGGTGAGTTTGGAAACTGGATTTCAACAGGTAGGAAGAATGAGACACGGGGTGGGGTGAAGGGTGTCCAGGTGGGCAGAAGAGCTTAAATGAAAGCTCTGAATGATTTACCCAGGGTACACAACTGCTGGATGATGGGTCTTTGCAGATGGTGCTCTGGGCCTCTCAGCAGACCATCTGTTCCTTACTCATATTGATTTAGAAGGTGAGCCAAAGTGCAGATCTTCACACTCCTGAGAGAAGAGCACTAATTCACAGAACTTGGAAACATTCAAGCTGGGGGAAGGAGCAGGGAATATTTTCTTCCCTAATGCTGTTCTCTAAATTCCAACTTTTTCTTTGTGGCATTCCTTCTTCTTCTTCTCCTCCTCCTCCTCCTCCTCCTCCTCCTCCTCCTCCTCCTTTAGGTGCCAGGTCAGAAAGAACCTATCAGACCATCCTTCAGAAAGTTCTTCCCTATCTCAAAAGAAAGAAGGGTAGAATTGATGTTATGTCCCTAGTAGAACGTCAGCAGCATACAGTAAATGGCCTCTTTCCATCTGTAGGAGGGGCCTGAGCTCCCCACAGGGCTTCAGCACTGAAGCAGCTTGAAGAGGTACATTCATTTGTGGCTACAAATTATAGTCTAGCCGTAGCTGTGTGGGTAGGAATACTGCCTCCAATACTGACCACCAGAATTCGACTGTTCCTGGAGCTAGTCCTACATTTGGAGAAGTGTGAAGTTTCAAAATCCCCACCTTGAGAGCACAGAGGTCCAGGAAGAGTCTGGGCAGATAGAACTATCGGGAAGCTAGAACCACAAGGAGCAGCAGATGAGTTACTCAAGATGTTTCCACACTCCCTTGACCCCTGTCTCGATTCCATCTTTACAACTCTTAACTCATCTTCAGCGGTGTCAAAGTCCATCTTTACCCCTCCACAAGAGGAAACTGCTGGCTTTAATTTTTAGAATGGTCTTCTGAAGACATGAAATCTCATAATGCTACAGTTTGCTCTTAACATAGTATTTCTCCACTTATTAGCATCATGCATTTGTGGAAATAGATCTGGATATAATCAGTAATTTACCCAGAATACGATTGGGGTGGGGGGAGGGTAATCCAGTTTCTTAACCCACTGTGACATTTCTAAGATTGTTTTTAAAAAGCTATGGTATAAGATTTTAAAATTTCCACACCCTCCTCATAAACTTAACCATCTTTTTGGTTTTTGTTTTGTTTGGTTTTTTTCCTAACTGAGAAACAAGAGTTTCTTTTCCTGGACTGGTTCCAAAGAGTATGAAATAAAATTTACTCCAAGTTATAAAACTTTATTTTAGTTATTTAGTGGCACATGGTTTCCCTAACTATTGAGTTTCTATAATCATATAGAGATTGAGGGTCACAAGGCTTTTAGTGAAATATATCCAAAGAAGAGACAGGTATGAAGCAAGTATGTATATAAGTCTCAAAGACAATTTTTGTATAAAACTTTTAGCTAACACTGACAGGATAGTCAACTGACAGTTAGAACTCAGTCATCCAACTCCAGAATTCTCTACCAAGAGTCAAGGCAGACAGGCCAGCAATTTTAATGTTATATAAAGGAGTCAATATTATCCTGATATTGACACTGAGGCAAAGAAAACACCACTGTCAGAGCCTCTACCCAAGTGCAAACCCAAACCTCATCCCCTAGCCTCTTTAGCTGAAAGTTCTGTGAAATAAAGAGCCAGGAAGGACCCACTGACCACACAGCATCCCACACTACCAGCATGAAGCAAATCTTGGGCCTGAAAGCCAGCCAGCACCTCTCCATGTGGCTGAGTCTTCATCTTCATGAGGAGGACATGAAATTAGGCTGATTTCATCTACACCGAATCCTAGACTGTAAGCTGTCTCCAAGGTGAGGTTTTAGTTCTCTGGGCTACAGGGATTCTGGGGGCAGTAAAAGGGGAGGCTGGAGAAAATAGCTCCATGGACCTGCAGAAAATAATGCATGACTCTGACAGCAAACAGGCAGCAAGAACCCTTCTGTGATCACAGACTTGACCTCCAAAGAAAGATCCCTGAGAAGAGACCATCCATTTTGTTTGACATCCCAAATAGTCTGGTGTTAGGATTCCAAACTTTTATAGCTCTGCACCAATCTTGGACCACGTAGAGGAACGAACAGTTTACCAACTTCAATTGCTCAGGAGTCTCTGCCATCTCCAAGCATGTTAAAAAAATTTACTGCAAGACCAAGAAAGAAATATGGTTCAAGAGCAGAACATACCAACAAGATTTAAGAATTCTAGCTCACACTAAGTTCATTCCGAATTAAGCTGGTTGATAGTGGCAAGGGGTGCCCCCCCAAGCTAGTGACAGGGGGTGGGGCTCTGCTGTCTGAGCTCTGGCCAGCTAGTGACAGTTTGAAGGTTGGGAATCCCATTTTAAAAAATGACAAATAAGTGCATCCAAGAGAATCAAAATCAAGGAATAGACTTCTTTTGCTCTGTAGGAAGAGCTGACAGAGTCGCCAGCAATGTATAAACCCAGCGCTTAGGTTTGATGGGAACTACAGATACTCAGGTTGTGTGTTGGGGGGAGGGAGGGGAGATGTTTCCAAGAATAGATTCTTGTAACTGTGTGACAAGTGACTTGACTCTATCTTACTTCACCTGGTTCAGTTTCTGTACCTTGGCTGATTCTTAAGTCAAGGGCAGCCCAGACAGTGTACTGGGTTGCAGAGTATGTGCCTATAAAACTCTCAGAAAGCATGATTAACGAGGCTCAGGGGGCGACTGACCAACGTTGTTTTGTTTGTCTGACAGCCTTGTCTACCCACAGGAGCCTGTGTTAAATATGAATAGATTTAACATTAAACTGGGTTCCAAAATGTCTTTAAGCAACCTGAACTCTGGCAGCCCCAAGCCTGTATCAGACATGGTGTCTGACACTGGATTAGCAATGAAGGTGGCTTCCGTCTTTGCCCACTGCCCTCTTCCTCCTTAATTGACACCATGTCCTTTTAAACAAAATCAAAATCCTGGTGTTCTATGAGGCCTTTGCAGGTGTAAAGTCTGCCCTATAGCGATGCCTTTACCTGATTGATTGGTTGATTGATTGTTCTGGGGATGGACTTTAATGGTATCAGGCATTCCAGACAAGGAGCTAGGTCCCCTGTCTACATTTACTTGACGGAAATGAAAATGTAATATTTAAAACCAACACTGATAAACTAGAGAAAAAAGCAGAAAATATATGCAGTTCTCAAGAGAAAAGCACTAGGCCCTGGTTACCATGGTTACACACCCTTTAGAAGGTCACTATGGCCATCACTACTTGTTGCAAGGTTCTAAGCATGCTATATTTGGGGACGGTTGTTCTCAACCACGGGTCAATTTGTTCCTCCTAGGGGACATTTGGTCTATAGTGAAACATTCTTAGTTTTAATATACGAGGCACAGAAAAGGTACAAGGGATGTCGCTTGGTACCCAACAGTAAGGACACAGGGCAGCCCCATGACAGCAGTCTAGAAGAAACCCTGCTTTAGAGGGATTTTAAGAAGTGCTAGCCTCTAGATAGGATCTTAAATGCCCCTCAACATCTGATTCCATGGTATTTGCACACTTATTGCCTAGGAATTCTAACCCATTTCTCCCTGCCCGTCACTGCCAGACTTTCTTCTCCCTTTGGAGTACAGTTACCCAGCCACATCTACCCCTGCTGACATTAAAGTCAAACCTTTCTGTCCCTACTTATCTGTCAAGGTCACTCATCATCTCCGTCTCATAGCTGACTCTGAAGTCTCCTTATTGAGATTAGATGGCCTTAAAAAAAAAAAAAAACTCCTGTATCTTAAGGATGGATTTTTATTAATTTTTAGTTTATGTGTATTTGTGTGTAGATGTGTACACATGAATTCAGGTACCATTAGAGGGTGTACAATTTCCTGGAGCTAGAAATATAGGCAGTTGTCAGCAGCCAAACATAGATGTTGAGAACTCTTTCTCAGGTCCTGTAGAAGAACAGTACATGCTTTTTAGTCACTGAGTCATCTTCCCAGCCCTAAGTTCCTATATTTTAAAACTTAAAAAGCAAAACAAAAACCTCAAACTGTGATAATAACACAAATAAGAAAGCATACATTGTGGGATAGTCAAAAGCATGGCTTCGGAATCCATGTAAAGCAGGACCCATCACTAAATTACTCTGTACTGCCTTTGGGACCCTGGGAATTCCTGTTTCTTTTTAAGGTACTATCATTGAGGATTTGCCACTAAAGATGAAAAAAAATTCTTCAACACTAGCTGTTTTGAGGATCAAGGAAGCCCAGTACATTTCATGGGTTATGAAATAGTTCATATTTCATATTTCAGGGAAGAGTTCTATATCCTGGGACTCCCAAATTTTGGTAGAAAAGACAGTAATAGAACACACTAACAAAAGCATACATGTACATCTAT
The DNA here is from genome assembly GCF_004785775.1 of Grammomys surdaster. Classification (NCBI taxonomy): domain Eukaryota; kingdom Metazoa; phylum Chordata; class Mammalia; order Rodentia; family Muridae; genus Grammomys; species Grammomys surdaster. The sequence continues at coordinate 2,450,751 of NW_021604719.1, forward strand.
TACTGCCCCACGTCCCCCAAAAAAACAGATGAGTTTTTTCTCAAGGAGAAATTATTGTTAAGCCACACTAAATTAGGGCATCCTGCCATATGCACCAGCCCTTCTAAGTTTTCCTACATTCTTAGATGCTAGCAAGAGGACCATCAGCAGATCTGGTGTGTAACCTTGCTGCAGTGTGACCCCCATTACCATTCCACAGAATGTGCAAGCAGGAGTGAGGAAAGCAAGCCATAAAGGAGCTTCCCAGCCCCAGCTTTGGGATGGGATATAAAAGGGGCCATGCATTATTTAGAGCCAAAGAGGTCTGGGCCTCAGATGGGAGCTAAAATAACAAATAGAGCCAGAATCAGTGCCAGCTTGGCCATGTTATCTGCAAGCCTCCTCACAGCTGCTACAAATTCCTGGTAGCCACATCTGGGTGTGGCCAGGCTTTATAGGACAAGGACTAGGGGATGAACTAAATTCTTCTGTTTATCAAAATGAAGTGAAAACAATTCTGATGTGTGTAGCACTCTAGGTAGTAGGTAACAAGAATCACAGCTTCAGGCCATACCAGACTATTGCAGGCTGACTGAATACACAGCTCCTAAGGATGGCCACAGGCTATAGGGGCATGGCTGTAGTGTTGACCTTGTGTAATTTCAAGAGGACACAGGAGTTACATTTGCATATTCACTAAGGAAGTATGCATTACAAACAACACCAAAGCAGGGAGGGGGGGTGGTTGTTAGCAATAGCAATTCCTCTAGGCTCTGCCCAACCTCACAACAGCCTGCATCTCCTACTATCAAGTATGAGCTAGGAGCCAGGTGTATAAGAAGAACTACTCAGCTTCTCTCTCTCTCTCTCTCTCTCTCTCTCTCTCTCTCTCTCTCTCTCT
>NW_021604719.1:2451640-2456043 GCF_004785775.1 Grammomys surdaster
CTCTCTCTCTCTCTCTCTCTCTCTCTCTCTCTCTCTCTCTCTCTCTCCCTTCCCACTTCCTCCCTCCCCTTTTTCCCATCTCTCCCTGTCTCTTCCTTCTCTCTTCCCTATGTGTTCCCAGCTGGCCTTCTTCCTCTTTCTATCCTTCCCTGCCCTCCTTTCACCACCTCTACAACACTTTTCCAGGTCTACTTCGTTCTCGCCAATAAACCTTCATCGGTTGCATGGTTTGATTGTTCAGGGGACACCTTGTCCATAAAACACAACAGGGGTGAGAGGAAATTAAGAGTGAGGTGACAAATACTTTACAGAGGGTTATGGTATAAAAAGCCATCTGACGTTATCTGCAATGGAGCACATGTTCAAATGTCCATTTTAAACATCACACTCTTGTAAGTAGGAGGTGACTGAGTCAAAGGCTGAGTCATGTGCCAAGGGCCATAGGACTGGCTAGTGGAAGAGACAGAAACCTACTACCTCCAAAGCCTTTTGCTCAGGCCAATTCCAAGCTCACTTAACTATAAAAGCAGACCAAAGAAAAGTTCAGGTGTTAAAACAGATGAGCAATGGAGATGTAAAAACAGATAAATGTGAGGAAGGAAATCCATGTTTTTCATGGGACAAAGATGAACTCCATGCAAGGAAGGCTTTTGAATGCAAGGCCTTGAGAGAGGATCCCTTCCAAGACATGAGGCTTGTAATGTCCACTGGGCTGTGAGATACATCTCCATCTCCATCATTTCCATTTCTATCTATCTATCTATCTGTCTATCTATCTATCTATCTATCTATCTATCTATCTATCTATCAAAGTGTGTTACACAAAGCAACAGAAGCATCCAGCAAGCCAAAAGAAACACTCAGCACAAATTGTCATGACCTCTTGCTTCAAGAAACATCAAACCAGCCTTCATGCAACAATCTAACATTAGCCCAAGGACCGCCAGGGGTACAACAACAGCTCAGAGGCCTTCCATTGTACTTGGTGAAAGCCTAACTGGAGACCACCTCCTTGATTTCCAAAAGCCTTGACATGCTTACTTATTTTACTTTTACACAGAAGAGAAGTGGTTAGAAGGACCAGTTGACAGTTGAGAGTGAGGGCCATTCTAGACGATCATAGCCTGTTGACTGTTGAGCTCAGGGCAACTAGTCAGAGAAGTTAACTAGACAGGTCATCCAAGACCCCTCTGACTGACTTAGAAGCAGGTAACTCTGAGCCCCACATCCAGTGACTATGCTGTACTGCCTTGTAAATTCCTGAGGAATACATGAAACACATAAGCAGTCACCTAAGAAGTCTCATAATTGTAGCAAAACTACAGTTATGAAGTAGTAATGAAAATAATTTTATGGTTGGGACTCAGCACAGAATGGGGAACTGTATTAAAGGGTTACAGCATTAGGAAGTTAGAGAACCACAGTGTTAAAGGCTCTGTTGCCAATGAGGTTTTGGAGATGTGACTGGTTGTAATTTTACTAGTAGATCCAATGAGTTCATAGATAGATGTGTCATCAGAATATAGGCATTGTTCAGGGCAAATAACTGGGGGCTTGTCTTTGGTGGGTAGGACATCTGTTTGGTCCTTTCCTGTCTCTCTAGTTCCTTAGCTGCCATGAGTTAATGGTCTCTCCTTAGTGTTCTGTCTCACCAAGACCCAGTAACAATGGTGCCATTTAATGTCTGAAATAATGAGCCAGGTAAGAACCCCTGAATTGGTTTCCTCAGGTATTATCACAGCAATGAAAACCTGACTAACACAGATGTCTTCCACCTTGGTAGGATCATTTTACACAATTTGAAAACAGAAACACTTTGTGTTCAGGACATGAATAGGTGTCAAACTCCCCATCAAAAGACCAGTAACTCAATTATTACTAGCTATGGCCTTAATTGTGCCATCACACATAAAGAGGCAGCCCCATAGCATCACTGTTGGGTTCCTGTAAGAGACCAGGTCTGCAGGAGACAGGTTATCTTAACAGCTACTCTGGTCTCTTAGAACACTGGACTACAAGGGCACTCAGGAAACACCAACAGCCTACAGGACCCAGCCTCATCCCCTTCAGCCCACCACCCCTCCATCTTGAATCTGTTACTAGCAACTACACATGTGTTCAAGTGTCTACAAGGCCTTAAGACATCCAGCATGTAGCTGCTGTAACAGGATTAGTCACACTGAGGCTGTAAAGTGCTCTAATTCCACTGTGTTTGGATGAGGTGATATAAACTTGAGGAGATGGAACAAGGCTCTTCCAAGTCATGAAGGCTTTGACAAGCTACTTGGTCTGTTTCTGTTAGCGACTAATAGGCCTATGGAGAAGGATGACAGCAAATAGGGGTGGCAGGCAATTGTTCTTCTAGCTCTTTGACCAGCGAGGTGAAGAGAACAGATCATATAGAGAAAGGAAAGGCTGTAGGACTTAGCAGTGTTAGAAGACCCTCATAGAATCAGAACACCACAGGGAAATGGTTAGAGATTAAGACACATTCAAAACAAAACAAAAAACAAACAAAGACAACAAAACCCACAAGGGAAATATTTCTGAACCATGGCTAGAGAATGAAAAGCTATAAGTTGTCTGCTTTTCTTCTGATGATAAAACCAACCAGACCGACACAACAGATAGTCCAGGTGGGGTAAGCAACAGACATAGACTCTGTCCTGCAGGAACATCCAACAGTCCAAAATCATAGCATCTGGAACCGAAAAACAGCTGTGACCAGAGGCATGCAGCTGTATGTGGTAACAGGCTCAGAGCTGTTCCTTAAGGAAGGGCGCTTCCTGGGTTGCACAGGCAAAGAACAGTGGTATGAGCACTGCCCCCCCCCAATGCTCCCCTAGTTCTCAGGGTAGAAAGGTTTCTCTAAACACAGTCCTCTCTTTATATATATACCAGCTTCAGGACCAGGCCAAGAGCCTGTAACATGGATGACAGAAATTATAAGGAGGACATGGCACAGTCAGGTGTCTGCACAGGCTGGAGGGCCTGTCCTCTGCAGATGGTTGAAAACTGTGAAATGAACAGAAGCCATCAAGTCCAAAAATGACAGTCACCTGCTGTGGTATTTCCTTCCCCAATGTCACAGGCAGAAGGAAAGGCTGTTTATCTGTCATGCTACTGGTTTCTTTCTATTCACTACTGTCATCAACTGTCAAGAGAAGATGCTTGGCTTGTCCCCACCAGTGTCCATGAATCATGTTTCTGACCCTACCTCTCCTGCATCTGGGCATCTGGGTTTTACTCAGTTCAGCCTTGGCCTGTCTGCTCTTCTTACTTACTGTCCCTTCAGAGGATAATAAGGGGGTTCTACATCAATTCATCTAGCCACAGTCTGTCCAAGGACACCAGTGGCCACAGTGACGAACAGGGCCTTGGGACAACACTGAATTCATAGGCACTCAGAAGGCCTTCCTGCTGGGCCACATCCTTTCTCTGTGGCAGCCCAAAGCTGAACCCAGGAAGCAGGAATGGACAGAGGAGTGACAGAGCAAGGACAGTGAGGATGATGATGGTAGCAGGCTCTCCAGTGGCCTAGTGACGGTGGTAGAGTCCCTTCCTAACACCCCCTCACTCCTAAGCCACACTGTGTGTAATGATGTGGGTAAACAAGTGTGAAATAAGGGCAAACAAGTGTGAGAGGTGATTGGGTGTTGGTCTTTTTTTTTTCTTTTTCCTTTTTTTCTTTCTTTCTTTCTCTTCTTTTTGGTTTTGGTTTTAAGTGAAAAGGATCTGGGAAGACTGCAAAGGTGCTAGATAGATTGCATAAAGTGACAGAACACAATTACAGGGCAGTCTATTGTGATCATCATTCTCTACAAAGGAAGAGGACCGATACAGCACTCTTCATGTGACAAGGGGCCCAGTTCCACATCCCCCGTCATCACCCACTGGTCCTAAACGGTACTTTCATGGGGTGATAATCAAAACAGTATCTTGAGATGGATTGACAAGACATGCTTGTTGGTCTATGACACAGGGTCTTGTTGCAGCCTAAACTGGTTTCACATTTGCTTTCTTCCTACCTTAGAGTCCTAAATGCTGAGATTACAGGCAAGAGCTACTATACCAAATAAGGGTCATCTGTTAGCACATCTCCAAAAACGGCTTCTCTCCCAGGAAAAGAGACCCTCAGATGACTCTGTTGGCAATGAGGAGAAAATGAGAGACAAGAAACTAATGTTTCACTAAAGTTGGTTTTCCTGTTCTTGAACATAAGGTGTTTTGTGTGTGTGTGTGTGTACATATATATGAATTAGGAAACATAAGGTTTTATATATTTATTATATATATGAATTAAGGAGGAAGCAAAAATATCAGTTATAACTCAAATCATTTAAAATTCAGCATATGGAGAGAGAGAGAGAGAGAGAGAGAGAGAGAGAGAGAGAGAGAGAGAG
>NW_021604719.1:2456053-2474306 GCF_004785775.1 Grammomys surdaster
GAGAGAGAGAGAGAGAGAGAGAGAGAGAGAGAGAGAGAGAGAGAGAGAGAGAGTGAGTTAGTATTCTGGAAACCAGATGGAATCCTAGCTCTAACGCTAACTTTGTAATGTAGGACTTTGGCAACTTGTGCTTTATTTGTATAAATGAGAATTCTACCATCTTTCCCGCTGGTTTCTGAGAACACCAGAGATGATACCTAAAGCATACAATGCAGTCAGACAAGGACATAATTACTTGAAGGAAATAGAACACAGTCTTAAAGTTACTGAACTCTTCAGGTTCCATGTTAGTTTCTATTTGCTGTAACACCAACGGCCAGGCCCTGAAGAATTCATGTAACATGTGGCTATTATCTTACAGCTCTGGGGGTCAGACACCTTGAAATGGCTTTCCCTGGGCCAAGATCGAGGTGCTAGAAGGCAGTGTTCCCATGAGAGGCTCGAGGGGAAGCATTTGTTGACTTGCGTCTTCTAGCTTCCAGTGGCTGCCAGCATTCTTAAATCTGTGACCTCCTCTTCTGCCTTCAGGGCCAGCAGCACACCATCTTCAACCTCCAGCACTATACATTTCACTCTTTCAACTCTGACTCTCCTGACTCAGTCTTCCATTGATCCTTTTCATTAAAACACATTCTAATCTGCCGTCTTAGGGATTTTATTCATGTCTGTCCCCACATTCACTCATGTCTGGAGATTAGGCTGTAGATATCTTTAGGAGGACCATCATTCAGCAAATGCTCTGATAATATCAAGCTCTTCGAGGACAGGAACAGGAGATCATTAAAAATAGTCCATCTACATTCTCCTTATGGAATTAACAGATTTATTGTCACCAAGCACTGATCTATTTTCTAGTTACGGCTCCTCCTAATTTGAAGCTTTTCATATTTGGAAATACCAAGCTTTGTGTCTTGTCATATTTAAACATTTTCTACCTTTAATTCCACATCCATTGTATTCTTTTTCATTTCTGTTCTTCATGTGTACACATGTGCGTTTCCATTTATGGGACCACATGGATCTGTTATCATGAATGTTATACATACAGAACTTTCTCCTTTAATGTAGTTCCCTTGTAAAGAATGCTTAACTAAAATACTACTCAGGTAACACTTCTTACTTTTCTACAAGTGTGTTTTGTGCAGGAGCCTAGCAAGACTGCCCTCTGAGAGGCCCAACGAGCAGTTGAAAGAATCAGATACAGATATTTGCACCCAACCAATAGACAGAAGCTGGAACCCCTGTGGTTGAATTGGGGAAAACCTGGAAGAAGCTGAGGAGGAGGACAACCCTATAGGAAAACCAGCAGTTTCAACTAATCTGGACCCCCAGGGTCTTTCAGACTCTGAATCACCAACCAGGCAGCACACACCAGCTGATATGAGGCCCCCAACACATATACAGCAGACAACTGCTGGGTTTGGACTCAGTCATAGAAGATGCACCAAACCCTTGGGAGACATGGGGCCCCAGGGTGTGGGGAGGTCTGCTGTGGTGGGGACATCCCCTTGGAGACAGGGATTGGAGGATGAGGTGGGGAGGAGTGGAATTTGAAACAGTTAGACGGTGGACTGGGACAGGGGATAAAGACTAGACTGTAAAAAAAAAAAAATTAAAGGATTTTTTAAAAGTATGTTGTGTGGGTAGTCTTTTTTTCCAGTCATTCATACCTGAGGATCGTTGTTTACAGAATTCCACTAATAGCAGTGACACAATTACAGAAATAGCACTTGGGTAAAACTGCCCAGTCGCTTAAGAACTCCTTCTGTAATCTTAAACCCACAAAGAAAAATAAACATCATTTTGTTCTGGTTGTCGAAGTAAGGAACAACAGCAAAATAGTTATGTTTGACAAATGACTAAGTATGTCTTGAATTTGCCACAGAGATTCAAGAACCCAGCAGAATAACATGGTGCTAATTTATCCATGGCTTGTGCAAGACTTTACATAAAATATCTTTGAGAAGTTTACTGTTGAATAAATGGTGACATGTCCAGCACTGACCCATAGAAGAATTGGGTGGGGAACCTCTACTTATCTGAATTTAGCAGTGACATCATAACCAGGCTGGTAGCTCCATTACTCAGAAGAGTAACATTTAACTCTGAGTAAAACCAGGTCACTAAGTTAAACAGCATCCACACTCATCTGACATGGTGGTTGTGCCATAAGCTTTCCCAGCATGCAGTGTGGACTAAATATATCTAAATGTTTGTTGAAGGGAACAGCAAAGGAGGCCAGAACCAAGAACAGCATGTACTTGACTCTTGGTGGGAAGATGGTAGCAGATCTCTGGAGAATGTCTCCATCAGTTCTTGACTACAGCAGCACCTTAAGCAGGCAGTATAAAGAAGGGTGGCCAAGTAGTTCTTGCCATTACCCAGCATCAAACACCAGGAAAGAGCAACTTCTGCCAACACCCATGGGTGGACCTCAAGAAGCACTCACAGAATTCAACTCACTCCTGGTCTCAACTAGATATATATTGCTTACTTAGGATGGTCAAAATTTAGAGGTGGCTTCAATAAAGCTATAATAGGCAAGAATAAACTCCTTCTTATCTATCATCATGCCACATTAATGGACTCATGCCCAGCTGTATGTGCTGTGTACATGTATGGGCTACAGGTCTGTGAAACAGAGGGGGTCTTTGTTCTTGCAGCAGAACACCCTTGTAAGGAAGGGATAACAAGAACAGTAGGAACAGTGTAGACTTCCTTTCTCATAGTGTTCTCTGTAAGTCTGATGCTGTTATCTATCCACATAAGGCTGCTTGGCTAGTTTGTGGCTGCCTATCTCGTCTTCTGACTGGGAAGTGTTTTAAACCTTCCCCCTGGGTCGCAAGGCAGCAGGGCTGTCATTTCCTGTCTTCTGTGGCCACCTTAACACCCAAGGTAGAGTTCAGACATAAATGGTCAAAACAAAGCAACTTCAGAGAGTTTGCAAACTGAAGAGGGAAGTCAGGAAGTAGGTAACTTCCCAACCAGCCTTCATTGGGAAGAAACTCATTGTATGACAAAACTATCTATGGAGATGGGACATGCAAATGGGATAGTGGTTGGGAGAGCGACTACACAGGGGCCCACGCTGAAAGCTAGACTCAGACAGGCTTAGGAAAGTGTGGTTGCACTGTGCTTTCTGTGTTGGAGGCAGACTCTCAAGGGTCAGTTGTAGAGCAATTAAGATAGAAAGAGCTCTGTATGGACCAGTGGTAAGTGGGATATAAGCAAAGATCATAATTACCCTGGTTCCACTCTCTCAAGGCCCAGCAGTAAACACATGAAACTACAAGCCACAGAACAGGAGTGGGCCCCTTCCCATGCAATCTACAATATATGTTCTAGTTAGATAAATCCCGACATCTCAAAGCCATTTAGGTCCTTAATCTGGAATCTAAGCACACTGGGTAGACAAAATATGCCTAGTCCACTGAAATACAAAATTGTATATGAGGATTCCCCCTCCCCCATGAGGATTTGTCACCAGTCAATTTAGAAGAGATGTCTTATCTAAGATAGAAAGGGGGCGCTGGAGGACATGGGTATATTCAAAGCAGGCATACTACAGCAGGCATACTACAGCAGGAACCTAGGCCTACAAGAATTTGCAGATGTCCCCAAGATGTTGTGAGTTGTGAGAAAGCTGCTGGTTATCCCAGGGGATGAGATTTCTATGCACCAAAGCTAGATGACTGCCTGAAGGCAAGAGCAGTGATTGACAGGAGGTGATATGAAGATCCAGGCTAACCCCACCTACTCTAAGACAGCAACAACAACAGGAGAGAACAACACTGAAGACTCCAGGCTATCTTCACCTTCTCTTTGCAATGTTCCAGGGATAGCCCAGCAATCCAAAGTGGTAGGTGGGGGAGGGTGGGGAGGGTTCTGGCTTCTTCCAGCTGAAACTGATGGATTGAACAAACCAAAGAGGGCAGGGCTGACAGCCATGCAAGATAATATAAAGGAGGGTTTTTCTATTTAGATACATGTGTACGAGGCACTAGGGATGGCTCCTAACTGAAGAGAAAGCCATCTCGAAAGCAGGGCTGGAAATAACTTTGTAACAGACAAACTGAAAAAATAAATATATTTTACTGTGAAGTTTGGGAAGTGGAGGAAAACACGTGGGACAAACCTAAGACCTAGCTATAGTGAAAGAAAATAATTAGGATAGGTCACCACAGAAAGAAGTTTCAAGCCTGACAGGAAGAAATTAAATCATCAGTATTAAATGTATTGTCTGCAGGTGATAAACATTGAGAATCTGATTGTTAAGGAAAGGGGATTTCATCCAGCAGTGCCTGGGAGAGAGGGCTGCAGCCATAGGAAGGGATGCTTTGTCCAGGACCAGGATCCAGGTGCAGAAGAGCAGCTGCTGCTCAGGAGACTCGCCTGTTGCCTCACTGCCCACCTGACTCCACAGGAGTGTGTGTGTGTGGGGGGCAGATGGCTAACCCTAGAACAATGCAAAAGACAAGAAGCAACTTTTTTTCCAACACTAGGACAGTTTGGATCAATGCAAAGAAGTGTTCTCCTAGATCTAATGTACCAGTTCCACTTAGCAAAGCGAGACCCTAGGTTCACAGAGCACATTGAGCTTATGCAGCAAGCCCCTTACCCAAGTCAAATATTCACAAAGACATCCAGGATAAGATTGACAAAACTAAAAAGCAAGCAAAAAGGTGGGGCCGGGGAAATGTTGGGGGGGGGATGTATGTGAGTGTGGGTGTGTATGTGTGGGTGTGTGGGTGTGGGTGTATGTGAATATGGGTGTGGATGTATGTGTGTGTGGATGTGTGTGTGTGTGTGTGTTTGAAGATGGCCTCATGATTAAGAACACTAGGGGCTCCTCTAGAGGTTCAACCCCCCAGCATACACATGGCAGCTCACAACTGTCTATGACTCCAGTTCCAGATCCATGACACCAAACATGTACATGGTATACATATATATGTATGCAGACAAAATACTCATACCCACAAAATAAAATAGTAAAGGTTTAAAAAAATTAAAGGAAGCCAAAGTGGTTGGGGTAGCTCAGTGGTACAATTCCTCTCTTACATGTGCAAGGCCTTGAGCTTGAGCCTGTCTAGCAACAAAAAATAAAAAGCACACACAAGCCTACCCAGCCACATAAACCAAAGAACCACATCTCAGAAACAAACAGACATGTCAAAGGTATCATGGAGTGCTGGCAAGCACTCCCAGAGCTTCCTAGGTCAAGTCAGAACTGGCAGGGTCCTCACACAGCTGAGCAAATGGAAGGCTGAAACTCTGGGCATGCTTGCATGTCTCCATCAGAAATTGGCTTTGACTGTTTGTGAGCAATGGGTTAATACACTGCTGTGGGTCATCCACAAGTTCACCAGAACATAACAGTTTTCAGTGAAGCATTTAGTTAAATTCTAAGATTAAAAACCACTTGCATACCAGGGAAGAGTTCCCGACATCCCTTTGTATGTGTGATTCTAGAATGAGACACCAGTGGACCATTTTGATCTGGTTTCCAGCTCTGCTACAAGTCAAAGACCTAATTGCACATGAACTCCTAACCCACAGTTTCCCACTGGCCATTTCGGTTTTGCTCTCCTCCCTACCTATAAGCTCTGCTAAACACATTTCTTGAATGGCACAGCTGATGCTTTTTCTATTTTCATTTCTTGAATGAAAATGTGATAGAAACATTAAAAATGCTTTCTGGCTCATGCTTCACACCTTAAAGTTTAGATGTTCTTATCCACTAAAACAAGAATTGAATTGTGCCAGAAGGTTGATTAAGTCAGGGTTGTTTCATCTATGTATGAGACACCCATCCCTCTCTCGCAGTCCCCCTCACTGAGGGAAAACCTCGTTCTGCTAGAGAGATAGAACAAATTTAAATAAATATTACACTTAAGCTAATTGAGTCCAGAGAAATGAGGTGCTCTCCAGCTAAAAAGGGGTGACACACAGTATCAAGGGGTAACCACATTCCTGTTCTCTTCATGTCCCCTCATTTGCTCTCAATCCTTAATGGCTGCCATATATATATGCAAGCCACCTCCACCTCTCCTCTTCACTCCTAACCCTCCTTAGCTGAAGCCTTCGGTCATCTGCTCTCCTTGCCTTGGACACTTACAAACCAACCGTGATGAATTGAGTTCAATGTGCAGTTTTGCAAAACAAATAAAGGAAGCATAGGGGAGGAAGCAGGAAAATAAAGAGCCACTGTCCTCTGCTTGAGCACAGGCAGCTTAAAGGGAAAGCGCTTTTCAGTAGCTTCTTTTATAAGATGAGAAGAAAGTGTGCCCAGTCCGGGAAGCTGCTGTTTTAATCTTAAGAGTAACCAATTGATGGCAGTGGCAGCTCCTACATTCGGAGTTCACTTTGAAAGGCTTTCTCTAGTTACCAGCAGCTTTTGATTTCTTTTGACAGTTGAAGACATATAGAGAGAACATCAGTCTCTAGGCTTACCTTTGTGGCTCCCTTTAGGGCATGTATATTTTTTAACTGACACTCAGATATGCTTACAGTTTATATGGAGGGAACCCAAAAGCACACACACACTAGCTCCATCTAGCACTAACACAAGGTCACACTAGTTACACTTAAAAGGCAAAGACTACGTAATTCCCCGCTTTTAGAGAGAAAAGACAGTTTGTTAGTTTATGATTTTCTGCCCATATTTCCTGTCCCTCAGACGCTTCTTACTTTGCCCCTAGCACAGTGAACTCAGCAGTGAATTCCCACCCCCAACCCTTTATGGTAGTTTTTTCTAGTCATAGAAAAGATTCACACTTTTACCAATACAGTGTGATGAAGAACACGGTAGCATATTCTCAACCCTGATTTTTTTCTCACCCACATCAGCTCACAACCAACTTTTTAAAATGACTTTTTAAATTATTCCAATTTGGCAAAATATAGTTTGCTGCCTGCTAATAAAATGCATGCATTTTTACCTTTCAGAATGTTTAAGCCACCAAGACAGGAAATCTGTATTGAGAGCCAGTGGTCAGGACTGGGACTGGTCTCTGAGACTACCTAGGATCCTGCGTGTTAATCCTACCCAGGGCCTCTGAACCTGTTGAGAAGAAGATGGGGTGTGAGATGGGGAGTAACCCCACTCCCCAGCTTGTACCTGAAGGTTCCAGTCTCCTCTTGCTCAGCATGGGCTGGATGTTAGCTTACCCGAGGTGTGGGCGCAGATATAGTTGTTGAACCATTCAGGGGCAGGTCTCTCCAGCCATGCTCCAATTCCACTCCTGTTCTGTAGCCTTTTAATGAACTCAGTGACTCAGCGCCAGTCCCCTCCCCCACAGGCCTCAGTCACTCCTCTCAATCACCCTGATGCCCATGTGACAGCACAGTTGTCTCCACCGAGACTAATCCCATATCAATAAGAGCTTTCAGGACAACTGGGACCAGAACACTCTGTCTCTCCTCCACTTTGCTGACCCACCCAGGGACCACAGAATACTCCCCAAGTGCATGCTATTTTCAGAAGGCTCCACAGACGCACCACCACCCGTGTGGTGATTTTACTTGCAACGTTTGTGGCTTTAACAAAGCAACTTGGCTAACTAACATTCAACCACCACTCAAGCAGGCGTTACTGGGATGAGACATGGTCATATTTACACACATGCCATGAAAAACACATGCACTGTGGTGGAGGATTATTACGTAGCACAGGCCACCACCGAAGCACAAGATTCAAAGACAGTCTGCATGTTCAATGACAAGCCAGGATGAGTTCTTAATACCTAATGTATGGGGTCTACTGTTAGAATTCTATGCCACAGAGTCAGGATACAGCAAAAAGGAAAACTGTTCTCAGACTAATCTGGCTAGAACTTGATGCGCTTCATCAGAAGGCCAAAAGAACCAAAATCACCAAGATTGTTTTTTAAATCAGAGCTCTCTTGGCCACATGTAAACCAACTATTTAGTGTAAGCTTTCCCACTTGCTTAGCCTATTCCTGCAATTTTCATTCCCTTTCTAAACTATGATGCCCAGTCTCCCTCCTGAGACAGGGTCTCACTATGCAGCCTTGGCTGTTGTGGAACCAGGCTGGCCTAGAACCCAGGTTCTACCTCTGTCTGGGATTAAAGGTGTGTATCCACACCCAGCATAGAATAACCAGTCTCTATTCACAGGCTTTCTGAACTAAACCAACAGAGATTCCATTACCAAATGTCTCTGCTCACTTTCATTAGAGGAGGCAGCTGGATGCCAACCAGGGTCACCTGTTTCTCGCTTTTTCTCTACCACTCCCTCGCCTGCCATTTTACTCAATGAGACCCTAGGATGTGGCAGACTTTTATTTTGGATGACATGATTTCCAGGGTTAGAATCATTGGAATCAGATCTGCATTTGAAGCCAGAGCCACAACTTAAGTGTTATTACACCAGAAAAGCAAGTCTTTCCCTCTTCAAACCCAACTGTATGCTGATATTACAGGTCTGCTATGAGCAACAAAAGAGACAACAGACACCAGGTGTGGAGCACAGAGCCTGGCTCCCAGTGAGCAGAGGGTATGAGTTATTTCACTAACATGAACACAGTACAGTGGTAGTAAATTATAAGGAGCAGGCAGGGTCTGGACACATCTGTTCTGGGTTTGGAGGAGAGTGTCTAAGGAAGGAAGAATGAGAGAGTCCTTCCAGGAAATGAAACCATCTCATTTCCCTGGTCTGGCCATGTAGTTATTTGGTGCGTACTATGGGCACAGCACTAATTAAAATGCCCCTCAGCAAGGCTCTCTTGAATAAAGCAGTTTCCTAGGGCACTTACATATGAGCTCATTCACCAAAAATCTAGTCAGACAATTCTTTAGCTAAAAACCAACAGGATAAAAGGAGGCATACCAGTAATCCACTATGATCCCAGGGCCAGAGTTAAAGATGAGAGAGACATATAAAAGTAAATCTCAGCAACTGACCTTTACTGAGAAGGCATGGAGTCCCCATGGGCCACATTTCCCATCTGAGATCCTAGATCTGAGGGCCTTGAATTTTCAACAGTGTTTAAGTGTAACCTCATTGGAAGGAGAGAAGTTGCTGAGTTGCATGTTTTGTCACCAGCAGTATGTGCCTTTCAAAGACAGCATACATAAGAATCTACCATTTCCTACACAGTACTGTGATGTCTACTTCTTTTTACCTTCATGTCAGTCAGCTGGCTTACTCTCTGTAGGCAAGTGAACTAATCGAACCAAAGCACAAACATGGTCAAAATGGAAAGGCCTGGGGATTTTTCACTTAGAAATGACAAAAACATATTATTGCTGGGAGCCAAGTCCTAGGAGAAAGTAGCTATCATCTTTACAGCCATCTCAGGCCATATACCCTGACAAGAGACTTACCTCAAGACCCTTCCCCCTAACTGGGAGGCCTCACCATCCTAAGACAACTGGAAAGAGAGGCTATGGTCATTTGTTCTGACCTAAAATAGGCACAGTTTCCACCTAAGACAGGCATGGTTTCCGTAAGTTTTCCCAGCCTTCCCTTAAAAAAAAAAAAAAAAATTAAAATGGGGACCTGTTGGGAGCCAAGTCCTCGAAGAAAGCAGCTATCATCTTTGCAGCCATCTCAGGCCATATACCCTGACAAGAGACTTGTTTTCAACAGCCCACAACAGCTGAGCCCACTCTGATAAACATCTTGTTTTTCTCCCATATCTTGTTTTGCTATTTAATGCCCCCAGCTGCAAGGCGCACACGTTAAAGTGTCTTCAGCTGCATTCCCCTGCTTGTGCTTATATATACCCATGATTTCCTTTCAATAAACGGGACTTGATCACAAACCCTGTCTTGTCTCCATTCACGTCTCTTGCCCCTCAGTCCCCACTCTCCCTCTTGCTAGACCCTGTTGACTGACCGGAACAGACCAGAGCATATTCTTTTCTTTTATTTTTTTTTTTGGGTGGGGTGGGTAGATTAAGACATACAGAAATTGGTTTTGTTTCACTATTGACATTTTTTATATCCATCATTATACCTTGTTTTATTTCCCCTCCCTGGTTCCTTTCTTCACACATTTGATGGTCCCTTTCCTTTCTCTTCTGCCTTTGTGTCATATATTCTTAGAACTTGTCTTCCCTTCTCATAGTTTCATTTCTACTTCTATGTCAAACACCACATACACACACACACACACACATACACATTTACACAAAGAGACGCACATACATACACACACATATACACACATGTGCATACACACACACAGACACACACACATGCGCACACACACATACATAACTAAGTATAACCCTTTCCAGGTTTACCACCTCCCAATCATGCCATACTGGGTACATGATTTACTGTATAAACCTTTAGGGAACCCTGAAGATCCAAACAACAGTGGTGACATATCACAGCCATCAGGGGTGGTCATTTATAAGGTAGATATTTACTTCAAATCAGGCTCCTGAATGAGCAACTTGAAGAGAAGGAGGTTAGCATCTACCTATTCATTCCCCAGATTTATGAGACAGACTCTTTTCTATGATGTTCTGAAATCTGATGCAAAAGGAAAATCACCCTTTGAGAGAATTTAGAAGTTACTTAGAACTGGCCTCCCTGGTGAGTTTCTCCTGCTTAAGACTGTTGACTTTGACTAAAACAAGCAAAAGCCTACATCTTTCTGGACCAGATTCTCTGAGATAAGATGAGCATTTGATTTTCATTTGAAATGTGAAATGAAGAAGAGAATGAAAAGAAACATTTGAACCCCAAAAGGCAATGCAGATGCTCTGATGCTAAAAGAAATCACCATGCTTTAGATTTGCCTGCAACTGAGGCAAGGGAGACAAACAGAACTGTCATGGAGGAGATAAACACATCTGTTCATTAAGAGACAGCTCTTACTTGAGCATTTACAAAGATCCTCTTGTCTTACCCACAGGCAAATCAGATGCCTTAGTACCTCTAAACTACACATACATCCTAGGTCCATTTGGTTACAAGGTAATGCACATACTGTTCTATGCCTGATCTGCATGACATCAAAGAGTGAATGGGTAGATGTTGCTTTTAAATTACCTTCGATAAGTACCAGCTTCCATAACTAGAGCTTTAATAGAAGCTGTATATCAAATAGTAGAAGCTCATACACTGTGTCAAGTGTCTAGGTTCTCCTGACAGCTCTGTATAAACCCAGATTGACACTCTAAATAATTCATTAATTCACACACGCAAAACTCATTCTGATCTTTAGGGAGTACTTGACATGTTTACCCTAAAGTTATAAAAAGCAGACTTATTAAAATTCCTCCAGAGTAAAAGTAAGGCTTCAAATATAATTTTCATTCCCCAAAATGGTGTTGTTCCCCCCGATATATCTATAGCTGCTCAATCAGTCAAGCTGTACCCAGGAAAAAAAACAAAATACAAGTTTGTCTACAACAACTAGATGAACTGTACAAGTTCACTGGGTTCTCTAACAGAGTCAGAAAGATACAAAGGAAACAGGAAAACCACAGACTAGACCAGAATCCACATACTCCATGATAGATCTATCTTGATTTCCTCTAAGCTTCTGGCATCTAACTATCTTTATACCTGCAATAGTTGTCTTATAACAGCATGACATAGAAGTTCATACTGAGGAAGTACTTTATGTTAGGTTGTTGAACAAAAAGGAGGCATGGATGAGGGTAGTAGGCTGCTTCATCCAAGGAGAGCACTCAGAAAATCAGGAACATCCTTTTATTCCTACATTCGAATGCAGTGCCTGGTGTCACCTAGCCTAGTAACATCATTCTTCCATACTTAGTTTAAAACAGAATCTCCAGCTTTTTGTGATTTCACATTTTTGGTCTGGGCCTCATCATATTCAACATAAATATCCAGTCTAGACGAAACAGTGTGGGTGGTTGATATCATCTATGAAATTTACTACAAATGGTACGTCTAGAGTGTTATATTGTCAATCCTTTAAAATACAATGCCCCTAATTATAACCATCACTTTGTCAAAGAGGCAAGGGTTCTAAGATATGGGCCAGAGCAGTCTTCAAGAACATGTGGCTGAACACTGGCTTTCTTTATTTCTTCTAGTCACTCATGATTGATCTAACTCATTACCTTCAGCTCCTGTAGCTCACACTTTAGCATTAACTGAATAAGAAACCATGTCAGGAAATATGGTAACAAACCTGTCTCCAGAAAAGGTAAAGCTATAAACTCAAACAGAGAAACAGGACTTTTTTCCCCTTTGGACAAATTCTTCAAGTATTAGGTAGCTGGGATTGGAACAGTGGTTCAGTGGTTAAGAGCACCAGCTGTTCTTCCAGAGGACCTGGGTTCAATTTCCAGCACTCACAAGGCTGCTCAAGTCTGTAACTCTAGTCCCAGTGGCCTCTATACACTGGGCACTTCATACACATGATGCATATATGTATGATGTGTGTGTGTATGTGTGTGTGTGTGTAGACAGGCAAAATACCCATATACATAAAATAAAAAAATAATACTATGTCTTAGAAGATATCTCAATATTCTTTCTTGTAATTCCCCCTCTTCCCCAATTTCTCTTTTAAATATTTGTTCAGTGCTTAATATTAACTTGGTGTTCTGTTATGAAAGGGAATTATTCAATGCATATGAAGTTTTTAATTTAAGTTTCTATTTAGTCTGAAATACAAAGATATAAACCTAGCAGCCACTTGCCCCGACACACACATACATTAAATGTGCGACCTGAGGAATCAGTAAGTGTATATTCAGAGATCATGCATGAGGTGGATATTCATTCCAGCCCCTGTCAAACACAATGGTCTGACTTGAGGGATCACAGGGAGAATGAGAAATCAAGACTGATGTTGCCAGGGAAGCTCCCTAATGGAGGGAAATAATGGTCAGTAGAGGACCAAACAGCACTTTAAAATAGCATAGGACAGACAATGAGAAATGGGTCTGCCATTCTGATACATCCTTCAGGGCAGAGAGCTACCACAACTAGGGATCTCACACAGTTCAGGCTGACTCTCTGGGTGTCAACTCCTATAATTTGTCCTGTGAACTCCACAGGTGCAAGGTGGCCTGAGTGCACACGACTATAAATGAATGAACGCATGAATGAATGATGTAATTCTATTAAAGAAACAAACACAACATGCAACTCCAATTTTAGAACCACAGTAAGAAAGAACAGTTTTCACGTGGCACGTTCTTGAGAACAGAAATTGCAATGTATACGAAATCTGAACACTCACATACAAAGATATCATACCCTAAACTCAGAATGTGTGAGTTCTCTTCCCTAAGAGAATGCCTCTGAAACGCTGTAGTAGTCCAGGTGATGCCAGACATTTCACACATTTGCAGCTGAAATGTTGTTTTTAAAACAATAAAGGGGTATCTGATAACTAGCATCCCATTAGATTCTCGATAATAATACAGTAGATACAATTATGCAGTTAGGTAAATTATGCATCTGACCAGGCTATGGACTGATAATGCAGAGCCACTGTAGGCTGAAAGGTAAAACAAACAACAGAAACAGTGCCCCCTTCCCAACTAAGCAGCCTGATCCACATTTCTGAACATGGACATTTGTTGCTGACAACCACCATCAGACAAAGCTTTATGACCTGGCTCCACTCCAGAGAAAGCCACAGAGAGGGCTGCGGAACATTCTTGGAAAGTATTCAAGTGCCACATGCGGCCTGATCTCTTAAAGCCTCCCCAAACATCACAACACCGCACATTGCAGACAGCTTGGATATAATGCTAATAGTCTTGGTTGTTACACATACACACACACACACACACACACACACACACACACACACTACAGCTGCCTTCATTTTACAGTGCCAGTATCCAGGCGCAAGGCTGCCTTCCACATCCTGCACGACTCGCCATTACTGTAGTATATCGTTCTTCCAATTTCCACCTCTCACTGGAAAGAGAGGAGAAAGTGCTCTTCCTGTTGTCCAGTCCCAGCACTGAGCTGAGCCATTCTGTGTTAGGCACAGGGAGCACAGCTCCCAAAAAGAACTAGCTCCTACCCATAGCCCATAGCGGGGCAGGAGAGTAAACTCATACATTCTGAAGCACACAGTCATCTGATTCCTGCTCTGACAACTGGTAAATGGGAACAAGGAGGAAGAAACTTAAAAAGAAACAAATAAATGTTATTTAACTCTTCTATTTACCCTTCTCCCTGGCACTACTGCTCGGTCTCCTCGATTCCAATCTTTCTGTTCCTCTCATGTACTTTTATAGTTTCGTTTTTAACACCCCCTAACATTTTTTTCTTTAGAGTGTGCTTTCTTCCTATTAAAGTGTGCTGAGTTTTCTGTTTTAAAAACCTATTCTGCAAAGCTTATTTTATCAGGAAAATGGACATTGACCAGTATTTTAGGATGAGCTAACCTAGACCCTTTTCTAAGCAATTATGCAAAGTGGAATCCCTGCAATAATATACTGCTACCACCACTCCACCCTGGCATCTATGTGCCTTACCACACTCTTCCACCCCTCCCCCAATCTGTCACAGAAAAATAACACCCACAGAAGGAGGAATAAATGGGAAAACAATTAGAAACCTCCAAGAGCCAAGCCTGGTAAATTAGCTAAGTGTAATGCAAGGTGATTAAATACTAAATAGAACAGGATCTCAGGCCTAAGAGGTAAGGGACCAAAGAGGCATGGAAGGAAAGGGGTAGATGACAAAACCTGAGAGGCAGAAGCTGTGCTGAATGCAAGGCACAAGAGTTCCCACTGTCATGGCTTCCAGTAAGTTCTCATAAGCACCTAGATGGTCCAGGGAGTTGACAGCAGTGTGTACTAAAAGATTTGGACTCTATGTGACACACTGCAGCTTCCAAATGAGATTTTTTTTTCTTTTGGGGAGGAGGTTGCAAGGGAGGAGGGTGGGTACAAAGGGATGTGGAGATGAGTGGGATTGGGGTGCATGATATAAAAGTCACAAAGAATCAATAAAAAGTTAAATTAAAACACAGAGAGAAAACAGGGCTGGAGAGAGAGCCGGACTCTTGCCACCTCGTGATCCCAGTTTAATCCTGGGACCCCTATAAAGACAAAAAGGAGAAAACCAACCCCTAAAGGTTGCCCTCTGACCTCCACCTGCTCATGAAGGTACAGTCATGTGCACACACGGCAATAATACATTCTCTTAGGGAAGAGAGAATAGCAATGAAACCTGAAGAACACTTGGAACTGTTGATACTGGGCAGCAGACAGAGACACTGGAGAGCCACTCAAGATTTTTAGCAATGTGCCAAAGCAAGAGTCAGTAAGAAAGAGGACACAGGTTCAAGATCTCAAGCTGCTTTTGGTACAGGCAGAGAGGGGGAGAGAATATAACTCTTCTGGGTTCTGAAGCTGCCTGCCGAAAGGTTAGTTTCTTATTCTTGGCACGTGCTGTCTTTCGTGAGCGCTCACAGTGGACCATCAACTTTCCTTTATCACCCCTGTCACTCAGGATTCTCTAACTCACTTAACAGAAAATACTTTGTCCGGAAGAGGACACATTGGCTAATCCCCAAGTCCTTTGAGGGCTAAAGAATTTCCCTGTAGGGTGCACCATTTTATTTTTATCTTGGCTTCCCGAGTCCTCTCACTCCTGAGCCCAAAAGCACAACCCAAGGGACATATCACAGCACCAGGGACCCCACTGGTCAATTGAGAGTCCCTGTGTGTGAGACTTGTGGTTTCTGCTTTGTGTTGTCTTTCCTGGACCCTTTTCCCTCCCCATCCTAATTCCAGACTTTAAATACATGGCTATGTGCTATGAGGTAAATGCACAAAAAACCCAGGGCTATACATCAAAAAGCTCCGACTTCAGCCCAGATAAACACCCTGGCCTGCAGCCAAGGCATGACGTGCCCTCTGCTCACACAGCTCATTCCCTCAGGCCTGCTTCAAAGCTCACCAAGGATGATGGTGCCCAGCACAGGCAGCACTCAGCCACTAGGCCACAAGATGCACAGTTGTAGAAATGCCCCAGTTTACAGTATTTTCCAGTTGGCCCCTTTATGGGGGAGATGTGCTAATCCTTGACCTCTCCATAACATGTTCTTTCTTCCTACCTCTGTACTTTCCCTATATAGGGTCCTGTTGTTAAGCTATTTGATAAAGTGCTACCTGGAGTTCTCTAGGTGTCTATAAGTCATTTCCCTTAATTACACATTCATTCTCTCTCTCTCTCTCTCTCTCTCTCTCTCTCTCTCTCTCTCTCCAACATGATTCCTACAAACACTACTTCCCCAATACTGATGTATGGTGTAATTATCTGGAAGCCCTCCTGGGTTCACCCAAAGATTAGGGTCTTAGAGAACAGGGTGGGCCTATATCTTACATCAAGCAGCCAGGAAGGGATCAGGTAAGAAGTAACCATTCAGGAAATGCCAATGGGTTTGGGGTGTTCACAGGACAGTTTAGAGGTGAATACACCGAAAGGCTATAGAAACTCAAGGTTCCTTAGGGGAAAACTTTGGCCATTACATTTCCACTCTCTTGTGTTGCCTCCAGCCAACTGTAAGCAGTGTGGGTAAAAATGCAGAAACCCTGAACAGAGGATTGCATATCTAGGAAAGGGCTGGAAGTCTGTCTTGCTGTGGAGAATATTAAAATGCCAGTTCTCAGAGCTCAATTACTCTATCTATAAAATTAGATTATAAGATAATACCCATGTCTTAAGGGGCAGTTGTGATACCAGGAATATCTGTAATGTTTCCCCTACTCAGCTGAGAAATTGCAGTGCTCAATAAGTAGGGACTGTTATTTTTTATGAACAAGCTATCTTGCTGTAAAAGGCTCCAGAGATATTGACAATCACATGGCTGAGTTAGCCCTACCAATGGTAGAGCACCACAATGTAACTTTTATAGCCAAGGCACAGCTTTGGGTGGGAGACTCTCACTTTCAATTATAGAAACAAGCAGCTAGGCCAGAATAAAAACTATCATTAAAAGTAAAACCCCAGAGCCAGCTGTAGTGATATGCTATGCATCTATAATACCAGCCCTGTGGAGGCTGGGGCAGGATCATGAGTTCAAGGACAACCTAGTCTATATAATGAAACCTTGTCTCTGGAAGCAAAATAAAATCTCAAAATCTAAAAGAAGAGACAGATCTCCCTACCCCCAGGCCCCACAAACATACACACAAAGACACACAGAAGAGAGGGGGTTGCTACATCAATTAAAAAAAACATTACTGTCAGTAAAATAAAATCAGTCAAAATCCCAGCATGGAAGATTTCAAGACCCCATCATATACCGAGTAACAAGAGTAACAACGGGCAGTTACTGAGGGAGAAGAATCACTCTTAATTGAGGATGTGGACCCTGCTAGATTTCCCATGCTTCAACGGATGTACCACACCCAGATAGGTGTAGGCAACACTAACTTGACTTAGTGGGTTCTTTCCAAAACAAAACAAAAATCCCAAAACCATGACCTTCTGAGGGGGTGTATGGGAAGAGCAAGAGGGGGAGGTGTGGGTTGGATATATTTAATTGTATACATGTATAAAATTCTCCAAAAGAGAGAAAGTAAACTTTAATGCCTTAGTGTTGGTTCTAAACTAAAGCATCAAAAACTGGGGGTTGGGGGTGAAGGGCAAATTCTGTAAGTTCTTTTCTCAATGAAATTGACCACGGTGGTGTTTGTCTTGGAATTTAGCCACAAAGTTTTAGTGAAAGGCACCTCATCAATGGATTAAAACAACATTGGAAGGGTCTGAAGTCACAGAGTGAGAGAGCACTCTTAAATAATTAGGGGCTGAACTCTGCTCTCCACCTGTGTCCTTAAATTGATGATCTGTCTGTGGCTCTGACTATGATGGACGGCTTCAGCTCTGCCGTTTATCTTCTATTTGATGTGGGGAGGGGGGCACCCTCGGTTGTGTAGCAGAGACCACAGAGCACGGATCATGGGACTGCAGTCCTGTCTGTCTCCAGGAGACAATGGAGAGTCAGAAAGAATGAGTCTGTGTGTGTGGAACATGCCTATAAACTTTTCTTGTTCACCTCAATAACACAACCTGGGAAGCCAGAGAAGTGGGAAAGGCGTGTGTAAAACAGAATCCTTCCACACTCTCTGCAACTGAATCAGCCCCATGCTGACCACACACTGCAGCGATTAGTTTAGGAATGAGTTGTAATGACCGAAGGAGCATCTGCCTCCTCCAACCTAGCCAGAACGGAACCAGGCTTCAGGGAGGGGAGGGGCTGCGAGGAGGAGAGGGATGGGCTTCAGGGAGGGGAGGGGCTGCGAGGAGGAGAGGGATGGGC
>NW_021604719.1:2474316-2482019 GCF_004785775.1 Grammomys surdaster
GATGGGCTTCAGGGAGGGGAGGGGCTGCGAGGAGGAGAGGGATGGGCGTCTCTCCGTGGAACTTCTAATCACCCTAAGTGACACCAGCTCAGAAACGTGTTGTCCCTGACAAACAACCCTAAATGCATGCTAGATAGGCGGAGCCACCGCTTTATTCGTTTTATTCCTTAGCACCTTAAATATTTTTTATCTTCCTGAGATTGTTTTGTGCTTTTTGTCACTGGGCTGACAGGTTGTGGGTGAGGCAGAGCCAGCGCCTCTGGAACAGAGCTGAATGTCAGACAAGGGCAAAGGGCATGGTGTGATCTGCTGAGTGCCCCTGCTTTCTCCTGATTACAGACATTATATCTGCTCTGTCAGAAGGGCAGAAGGTGGGGCTGAGTGATTAGTTACGTACTCCTGCATTCGGCTTTCCCCTTCTCAAGGCCAATGTACCAAATATGTGGACTTCACCAACACTAATGAAAAACTAAGCACCTAAATAAATTAGGAAAGTTTTCCCCCCACATTATAAATTGGCTCAGTATAGAAAAGCCATTTAGAAGAAGTAGGTCCTCTCCCTCACAGTTCACTTGTTCACAAACCTTAAATTGTATAGTGGATGTTTGGCAGTCTCTTTTGTGTACACTAAAATACACTCAAGACACGAAAGGGGAAAATCACTTTTATATTTTTGAGTAGTTAAAAAAATGCAAATTTTAAAGTAATAACTGTTCTTTAAAATAAAAGCTGGACAGATTGTAAGAGCAGCGTGGGAATGACCTAAATTGAGATTTACTACATAATTCTAATCCAAGTTTTGATTTCTTGGTGGGAGTAGGGGTAGAAGGTCTAAGAAGAAAAGCTTACCAAACCTCTAAACACAGACAACAGTTTTCAACTGGCCCCTGAATGCAGAGGAGGTTTCCAGTATCTGCTGTCCATCCCAGTAGGGACATTTGTAAGGAGATGTTCAGTCCATTGCTTGTATCTGTTGGTTGTTTTAGACGCTGGCATGCTGGGGCTTCCTTTGAAAGCAGTTGATGCCAAGTAAGCTTGGGAGCTATTGTTGGGGAGGTGCCTGGCTGTCTGTGTACACAGGAAGGTGAGAGGAAGCAGCCTTTGGCCAGAAGCAGAGCACTTTCCTTGGGGCTGCTAACTGCTGCTCTGCATTCCAATAGCACTAGTGATCTCCAATTCACAGTCAGTGGCTTACTGCTATATATACCCACAAACTTACCTAGAACTGTTTCTAAACACTTGGTTTCAATTTTTAAGGAAGTCTAGGATATATCTCAGTGGTCTAATACTTGTCCAGTCATGAGCCTGTCCTGGGTTTAATCCACAGCACTCCAGAAAGTAAAATTATTTGAAGAAATATGAGATTAAAAACAGCACCTTATAGCTCATATTGCATTTTATAGGTAATAAAATATTTGCTGATAATCATAAGTTTTAAATTTTTAATACTGATCTTAGTTAGGGTTCATCATAAAATCTCCTGGTGCTTGTTCTTTGTATGTAGCAGAAAATTCCATTAAATAAAGGTGGCTGGAGGGACAGTGTTTGTTTGGTTTAGTTTTAGCTCCAATATACATATTAGGATAAGGTGCAACTTGAAGTCCTCAACCAGAAATCCCAAAAATTAGGGCTCCTCAGGATGGATGTTTTTCCTATCCCAGGGTGCTTTGTAACGATTAGGCTCAAATTAACTTGGCTCTTCACAAGCCCTGGGTCAGTGTCTGAAAGACCCAGCCCCTGAAGAAAAAACAAAACAAAGCAAAACACAGCCCTTCTCAACATCTCGTTCCCACGGGGACTCTAAAGATAACAAGCTAAAACAGCCGGCAGAGAAATAGACACACATTCTTAATCAGAATCTCAGTGTAAATACTTGGGGTCTGGATTTAGTCAGGTTACCTTAGAACAAAATTACATTCTCTTCTCTGACTCAGGCAAGAAACCTGGAGTGGCGGTGTGAACCAGAGAAGCATCTGCCAAAAAGAATTAATTAACTGAAAGGGAAGCTAATAAAAGTAGGCCCGTTTTGTGTTGAAGCACATCTTGCAGTAACAGGCTGGGCTCTAGAGCCCTGAGCACTCCAGTTTCTCCACATATGAACATCACAGGTATCTCCATGTACTCCTGAGTCCAGAAAGCCTAAGCTGCTCTCAGACCAAATCCCTGCCTTCTCAATTTTTCCTTTAGAAACTAGTCTGTTAAAGGTAAGAAACAGACATTGGCTATGTCTAGTGGTTCCAACCACCTAAATCTGAATAAGACCCAGACTATAGAATAAAACATTTTTCTAGCATATTGGTTCCTCTCTGCGTTTATTCTGAACAGTAACTCACTACAGGAAATTATTATAAAATGCCTATTACAATTAAGAATGTATTCTAGGCACAAAACAGATCTAGAGAATACAGAACTCACTCTTTTCCCTTCAGCTTTAAGGTATGATAGTCATATCACAAACTATGTATATTTATAATATACAGCCATAAGTTTACACACACACAGCTTACACACACACACACACACACACACTAAGACACTCAGTCAAGAGAGTAAGCATCTGATAGAGAACCAACAAGCTCGCCCTGCTCTTTGCCTGACTACCTCTCTCCCAATCCCAGTCAATTATTGGTCTAGTATCTGTTATCATTAGTTTATATTATATATAATTTCATATAAATGGAATTAGCCATCCTAGTTATCTGGCTTATTTCACTTAGCATATGTATTTTGAGACTTATCCATGTTCTTGTATATATAAATAATTCATCTTTTATTTACTGCATAGCTTTTATTGTATGCATATACCATAGCTTGTTTATCCGTTCAATGGCTGACCCACATCTGAGGTATTTCCAGATTACGGTTGTTATAAATGGATACCCATGGACACATGCTTGAAATGACTGGGTGGTAACATACCTGTATGCTTAACTGGTTATGAAATTACCAAACTTTTTAAAAAAGAGTTATACACCAGGGCAGAAGACATGGCTCAGCAGTTAAGAGCATTGACTACTCTTCCAGAGGACCCAGGTCCAATTTCCAGCACCACCAATGGTGTCTTACAAACAGTCTGTAATTAAACTTCCAGAGGATCCCACACCCTCTCTGACTACCACAGGAACTGCACACATGTGGTACACATACATACATACATCATACATTAGGCAAAACACCCATACACATAAAAATAAGTATCTGTATAATATTGTTACACCAGTCAATTATCAGCATTCAAGATGCCTCATGCCCACTCACTCCAGTCATTGCTACATTCTTGCTACATTCTTTTTCATTTTGCCCATTCTAGTGGCCACGGCACCATCTCACTATGGTTCTACGTACATTTTGTTGATGTCGAAGCTACATTTTGTCTTTTTTTTTCACCTGTTTGACAATTCATCTTAACTGATAAAGTGTTCGATTCTTTTGCACATCCTTGAGGGAATGGGGATGGGGTTGTCTTACTATGCAGTCCAGGATAGCCTTGAATTCAAGATCCTCCCTTTCTCAGCCTCCAGAATTGGTTGTGAATGTGGTACCATGCTTGGTTGCACACTATTTAAATTGGTTGTTTTGCTTTGTATTGCTGAGCTGTAAAAGTTCATTATATAATAATCAAAATACAAGTTGTTTGCCAAACATGTTTTACAAATATTTTTCTCCCAGATTTTTGCCTTTTCTTGAGTCTTTTGAAAACCAAAAGTCCATCTTTTAATGAAGAGCTATTCATTTTTTCCCCACAGTTTGTGTACTGTATTTGATAAACTCCAATTAAGGAACACAAGCCAAGGGAACATATTTGTGATGCTTTCTGGAAGTTGATACTAGCTTTGAGTTTGTTCTTATATACATAGGAGCTAAGTGGGAGGTACTTTTTTTTTCTTGAAGTCGGTAGAGCATCATTTGTACAAAAGGTCGTCGGTTGCTCCCGTGTTACGGCTCCACCTTTATCAGAATGTCTAGTGAAGCTCTATGGCTGGACTTTTCGCTATGTTTCATGCATCTGTTTGTCTACCTTATTTCTAATCTTCAGTGTTTTGATGGCTCTTTGTTCATCTTTTTCTAATTTCATTTTGGCAACTTTAGCACTTCTACATGGATTTTTGAGTCAGCTCATCAGTTTCTACCCAAAAAAAATGCCAATGGAATGGAAAGATGAACTGGGAAGATTCACATTGCAACACTATTGAGTGGTTGAACTTATGGAGAAGAAGTTCCTACCTAGATCATACCTTGCCTGAGGTCAGCAAACTGGTTGTGCTGAAGTGTTTGGGTATAGGATAAAGAAAGACGCATTATGCTTTCACAGATCTTTTTCTGTTATCTGATTTAAGACTGCCATTGTACCAACAAATTCATATTTTCAGTACATCTAGCTTGGAAACAGGCCCTCCCGCAAGTATTCCGTCACTTCCATCATGGCTCCTGACTGAGGACTCCTGAAACTTTCCCCATGTGGATCCTAACACCGCCCAGTAATACTCCTGAAAACACACTACACTCAGTACCTTTTCATGCCTCTTTCAAGCAATAACCCAAATGCTAGTCACAGAAAGTCTTAAAACAGGCATTATCCTTTCGGATTATACACTGAATACAAACTGTTTCCTTACTCCACTCTCAATTAGATGGTCCTAAAACTGAAGGTGCCTGTTTTCCTTAAAGCAAATGTACTTATCTTTAAGTATCTACTAGTGGCAAAAGCACTGAATTTTTAAACCGTATTGCAGGAAGATGTACAGCCTCTTAAGACTTGCAGGCTCAGTCAACAGCGTGTTTTCTTCTGTGTAAATGCCAAATGCAGCATCATTAATCCAAACAATAGCTCTTCAAATGGCATGGGTGCCAGAGAAACCTTAAATGAAAGGTCAAAAAGGACTTTTCCTGAAGTCCAAACAGTTGCTACTAACTTCAAATCTCTTATGAGTACAGCGAGATCCTCTGAGCCCACAGTCCCCTGCACAGCGGAAAACCCAACCAGGGAATACAGGAAAAGGTTTGGCCTAAAACCTGAACAAAGTGTTGTACAGCCTGTGGCTTAAAATACTCATGTTGGTTTAGGAGATGCAGGACTGTTGGCCATCCTCCTGCCTCCAACTCATTCGGTAGGAATGGTAGAAGAATTGAAGGGTATGAGGTGAAGCGACAACTGATGCATCAGTATGGTGTTTGATGGATTCCCTATGGCTCTCATAGAGATGGCCTTATGTGGATTAAACTGCTGGTGTGGCAACTCTGGATTGAAAACAGCAATCTCACGAAGTTGAGTAGACTCCAGTGTGACAGGTTATCATGCATGAACTGATATTAACAAATCTCTTTCTAAAGCCCTGCCAGAGGTACTCTGAATGTTAGCAGTCTAAAGTCCTCAAATGCAATCTACCCAGTCATCGTTCAGTGTTGAAGCATATGTCACCCCACCTCACTTTAAGTGATCTTTCCATAGATCTCACCACTTACCTATAGGCATTCACCAAATACTATTGGAAAGTGGAAAATTTTTCCAGGATGCTCCCCTTAAACAGACACATCTTCATCTACTGCAATAGGCACTGTATGCTATAACCCCCATGGAGACTTTGCCTACTGACATAATTACAATGAGGATGGAATAGGGAGCCAGGGAACCTATTCCAGGTCCTTCCCCTGTGCATGGTCCATAGATATATTCTGAACAGTCACAAACAGATGTTCACTAGCATCCTAGGAGCCATCAAGAATTAGGGAATGTCAGAGCTAGAAAGGATGCAAGTGAACTCATCTAATGACTCAAGGGAAGAAGTGAAGAAACAAAGCTGATGTGCTCAGGATCTATGTGAATGTGAGAGAGCGTCTAGAAAAATAAAAGCACTGAACAAGCTGCTTAACAGAGCAGAATTGAAAGCACAGATAGGACCCAACAGTTGCTCTGAGTTCCTCATGAAGAACTGATGTAACTAGAAAGTCAAAAGTCATCGAGGAAAAGATGTCCTCAGATTTTAGTTTAAAAGAGACAGGAAATCCACAAACTACCTGCGCAAAGATAAGGGATAATGACAATCTGAGTAGATTGTTCTGGCACATACCCATAAGAAGAAGCATCGGGGTTTTAAAGGATACTCTCCTTTTCAAATTAAACTGTGTAACCAAATGTGGCAACCTTTGAAAGGAACTAAGAGTTTAACCAGGGAGTCTGTGGTTACTGTACTGGGGCTTGAGAAGAAAAGATGTTACAATGTAAATAATTTCCGTATATCTTTTCATCAGCTTTAAATTAAAGCTAAGTAAAGAGCCTCCAACCATTTCCTTATCTCCAGAGCCATCACCATCAGTAGTTCCTCAGTCATGTTTACAGATACATTCTACAACACCCTGGGCACCAAGACAGGCCAAACCATTAAAGAAATCAAAATATGAGTCCTAGCCAAACAATACTATAGGCCAGTGGTTCTCAACCTTCCTAATGCTGTGACCATTTAATACCTTATGTTGTGATCACTCCCCAACCATAAAACTATTTTGGTGCCACTTCATAACTATAATTTCACTAATGTTATGACTCATAATGTAAATAACTGATATGCAGGATACCTGATATATGATCCCCCCCCAAGGAGGTCTTGATCCACAGGTTGAGAACCACTGCCATACAGTATTTAGTATATAATACCTGGGATAATCCATAAGTTCACTTTCCAAACACTTCATTCCTGAAATGGCCCCTCCCTTATGGTGATGCAAGCTACTGCCACAGTTTGCAGCTCTGACTTCAACTCCTGTTCTATAGCTGTATGCCTTTTTGCTGATGTAACCAGTCTCTATACTTTAAACCAATAAGGTATATAGAACAGCTTCTCTTCTATTAGTTTGTATCCTTAAACAAATGCCAGATCACCCACAGTTGTTACCAGGCTTAAGGCATTCCTAGGAGGAACACCACTGAGATAGTCTGTAAAATTTGCATGGCTAGGCTCCAGATCTCATAGGATTTCTATGGAGAGTGATGTTAGAGTAGGAGGCAGGTAGCATATTTCATTCTCAACATAAAACCCAGCTAAAAGGTATTCTTTTCTCATCCCTGAGACTCTTTATGTTTCGCACTGGCAGCACATATAACCACGCTCAGAGTAAGGACAGATGGCATGTGACCTGCACAAGCTTGAGATAGAAACATGGGAAATGCTCTGCACTGTCCGAAAATGTCAAGGATTAAAAAAAATAAAATTGACTTTGAAAAGAAAGCTTTATTGTTTTCTGCCCCTTCCTCTATAGCACCTGTCAGGAAACAGAGACTCTATATGGAGACTATTAATCTACCTTTCCCTCCTGGGCCAATGCATTCTTCTGATTAAAGGCCGGTCTGGTCTAACCAGTACTGGGTATTAGCACAATAGAACAGAAGCCAAGAACAATAGAGCCACTGGTTCCATCCTGCGAGCCCAGACCTGGGCAAATCCAACAGACAAATAATGTTTCAATTAAAGCATTTGTTCAGTGAGCAATTCATTGCCAAACTTCAGACTCTAGGTTCACAAAGGAAACA
The DNA here is from genome assembly GCF_004785775.1 of Grammomys surdaster. Taxonomy (NCBI): domain Eukaryota; kingdom Metazoa; phylum Chordata; class Mammalia; order Rodentia; family Muridae; genus Grammomys; species Grammomys surdaster. The sequence goes on from NW_021604719.1 coordinate 2,481,842, forward strand.
TTAAAACATTCTGAGTGGATATGGGGACCAATCCAATGCCTGACTCTGTAGATTTGAAAAGTCTACTATAAAGCATGGTAAAGAATCAGGAGGAGAAGGAAGAGGGGGAAGGGGAGGAGGAGGAGAAGGGGAAAGGGGGGAGGAGGAGGACGGGGAAGGGGGGAGGAGGAGGACGGGG
>NW_021604719.1:2482119-2527795 GCF_004785775.1 Grammomys surdaster
AAGGAGGAGGAAGGAGGAAAAAGGAGGGAGGAGGAGGGGGATGAAGAGGAAGAGGAAGAGGAAGAAAAAAAATAATTCCTCCAAACAAAAATCCTAGTGACCCTGCTTTCAGGGGACCATTCTAGTGACAACAAATATGTATCCTTTAATATCTTCCCAAATCGTGCTGCTCATGGTAGGAATGATCTACAGAAAGAATCTGCTTCCAGACTTATAGCAGGTCTACAAATGGCTATTAAGGGGATAGCTAAAAATGTTCACCATAGACTACCTGAGCCCTCTTTATCTCCTCTAGGAAGGTTCCAGTACCGTGTCTGGCCCCTTTAGTGAGTCACGGTTATTAGAAGTCCCCTTAATCTTCACAAAACTTTGACTATGAAAGTATCTTTCAGTCATTTTCCCACTAAAACTAGGGTGTGTGAGCTGGCACTAACAGGTAAAGAAAATCATTGTGCCAGCCTGCCAACCTGAGTTCCATCCCTGAACCCCACATAAAGGTAGAGGGGAGAATGAAGTCCACAAGCTGTTCTCTAGCCTCCACATATATACTATGGAATGCATGCATGCATATGCACACACAAACACACATGCGTGAACATGTGCACACATATGCATGCACACACATGCACATACATGTGTGCACATACATGAACATACACACACACACACACACACACACATGACTAAAACAGTAAAAATAACTCTGATTCTTTAAACTAGAGTACACCAGTCCCTTAGCCAAATAAAGACAACTTGAAGCTCAAAATGAATGACAGTGATGATTAATAACACCATAAATATTTTTTAAATTGTCAACTTGTATTGATACTAAAATGATTTTGAAGCAGAAGGCAGCAGAAGTCTTACATAGATGAATGCCAATAAATTTAAGAAATGATAGAAAACACAACTGCCAATTCAACAAGTACCATTGCAATTGATTCAGGCAAGAATCATAGTCAGAGGGGGCTGGGAAAATGGCTCAGTGGTTAAGAGCACTGGCTGTTCTTCAGGAAAACCAGGATTCTATTTCCTACACGGCAGCTCACAAACACCACCAGGGAGGCAAATGTTATATAGACATGCATTCAGGCAAAACACCCATACACATAAAATGAATTAAAAAAAATTAAAGAATCATTGACAGAGACTAAAATTACTGAACCAGGGTTGTTGGGAATTAGGTATGCTCACCTCTGATAGGGAAATCTTGGGGATACCACCTTAACATGGTGATCCAAAGGCGCATGGAGACTCATGATGCAGAAGGAAGGATGCCAGATATCTACTGAGCTGGTAGACTGATACACTACCACACCCCCTATATCCCTGTCAAAAAATATTTTTTTTCTGAAAATGCTCAGGTTACCAAGTTAAAAGATTATCTTCCAAATACATAGCAAGATCCCTTTAAAATCTTCAGAAGAAAGGTAAACAGAAATAAAAACCAATGTAGCCTAATGTTAGGATCAGTGATGTGAATAAAGCTGTTTGTTATCCTGGGTCAGTCTGAACCTTGTCTAAAGGTTTGATGTTAAGGGGAGAAAAAATTAACACTAACAGCTAAGGTTTTGTAATGGAGAATATAAATAAAAGTATGCAGAAGGATATGGAAAACTACAGAGAAACAAGAAAAATACTGGAAGTAGTATAAAAAATACATTCTTGTAACCTCTGCAAAAGAGAAGGGACTTAAAGTCCATTTATTTGGTTAAATACTTGCTGAGAATCTATGGACCCATCATATTCTGGCTGTCAAAACCAGAGATGGTGTTGCAGGTAAAGAGGCTTGCTGCCAACCACGATGACATGAGTTCAATCCCCAGGCAACTTATATATGAACTATCCAACCTTTAGTAAATTCTTGCTGGATTTTAAAGCTTGCTTTCATCATTTAAAAATATCTCCACTAAAAACTCAAAGACTCACTTTAGAGAGTTAATAAATATGTCAATGCCCTTAAATACAATTCTTTCATGTGGGGTGATTTTAGGTGCTTTTAGGGGAGGAAAGACTCACATCTTAACTCAAGCATTAATAAAGAATGCTGGGGCATTTTCAGAAATAAATTCTGTGACATCATCACAATCACTAAGAGGCTCTTATCAAGTTCTATGCACGGCCAATTTTACCACTCTTTCAGCACAATAAGCTGAAAACCACAATATCTAGGCTTTTTTTTTTTCTTTTGCTTTAGAGGATAAAATACTTGATGTTGATTCTTCTTCAATTCAGCAGTGTTAAGTTCTGATCAAACAGGATGAAAGATTCTATCAAAAGTGAAAGGAGTGTCAAAGCAGGCCAGTTAGGGAAAATGGTCAGTTTCTCTCTTTGAAGATACAAGATGAATACTTGATGCACTATGGACATAACCCTAGTATCTCGCTTGAACACCACTCTATGAGTGTGCTGCATAACTTTGAAGCCACAGATTCCTGTTTTTCTTCTAGCCACTGAGCTCATATACAAGATATACAATAGTCAAATACACTTCTTCAGATGCCCAAAACCATAGGCGAAGCTTGTTAAGGCTTCTCACTTTAAAGAGAGGATCTCAACAAACACTTCAACTAAAGGAATTCCCCAAGAAACAGAATTCACAAACAGCAGTTAATTGTCTTGAAGTCCTCATGCTAATACAAATTCTACTCCTCAAAACAACTCATTCCAGAAACCTTACCCTGAGAGAACAAAACACCAAGAGGCTTGTGGCCATCAATGCCCAGTGAGAAGAGGAGATGAAACTTTTCCAGACTGAGGCTCAACAGATGGAGATATATTCCTCATTTCAATTCTCCCCGTTTCCCATCAACTTCCCAGTTGCAGAAAGCCCCAACAATCACACTTCCAACTACCTGAACTCAGCAGTTCAGCTTTTGTATCTCATGCTCTTGACTCCCTAGAAAACATGCCATCACCTTCAAAACTGTCATGAGATGCAAAGCCTTTAGAAGTAGGAGCCTGTTGTCTTTTTCTAAATTAGACACTGCCAACAAGTTCTCTTAAAGTGAAATAAACCAGTCGGAGTATTCCTGACCCGTGTCATCGGTTCTGGATGTTTCCCCCATTAGTCATGGCTCTCTTTTATGATTGCTTTGTTCTTGTCATCTAATGTGCTAATGCGCTTTTTCATTATTCTCTGACCTCTAGATACCGTCTTTACACTGGAATCTCTTCTAGAAAAGAATGCTGACAAAAATGTTTTAGCTGCAATGAAAGTTTCAAGCGATAGCTCTACGCTAGGTACAGTGATCAAGTTGCCAATGTGCATGAGATGAAATAGGCAGTGAGCTTTAAGACAATAAAGAACAGCACAGTTTTGTTGACATTCAGTGAGCATTTATTTAATCTTACTTCACTCATGTCTACTTTCATCACTGATAACTCATCAACTGACACTAAGTTATGTTTGACCTACATAATTTGGACTTTAAACAGCACACACGTATAATTACAAATAATTAAAATAAATATTTTGCGAAAGATGAAAGATATGTCCCTTGGTTTTGTGGGCACTGCTGTATGGACTCATAAGCTACACAATTCAACTACCTCACTGGCGTATTGCAAGTTCAAGCATAGAATGTTTATATGGTTTGCTAGCTTTTTTTTTTAAAACCTTAAGGGAATTCAAAAATAAAACTCATCACTTCCAGTATTGAGCTTTCAAAACTTCAAGGAAACAAACAAACAACCCAACAGGTATGAAAGACACAGGGTGGGACAAATGGCTTAGAATTTAAGAGCACCCATGTCAGACAGCTCAGAATTGCCTGTAACTCCAGCTCCAGGGATCTAACACCTCCAACCTCTGAGGCACTGTCACTCATGTGAACACCTCCATGTTCACAGGCACACATGTGTTATTAGAAATAATTAAAGTAAATATTTTGTGAAAGATGAAAGATATGTCCATTGTCTGGGGATTGGGGAAGGAGCTAGAATCTTTTCCAGACTTTATCAGTAGGTTCTACTTAATCCAGTTAACTTGACATGACTGCATACTATTCTCTCCTCAATGCTGGAATCAGGAGGCCCACTCAAGTGACTCACAGGATTCATGTTCCAGAACAAGCTTGCCAGATACGAGTACACATCAAAGACAGGATTGGCATGCCCACACCCTTGACCATGTCTGTCAGCTTTCAGGTGTCCCTTGATGCCACACCTTTGGAACATTCCATTTCCAGAAAGCTCCAACAGGGAGATTGGAGAGTCTGTCAGCATATTCAGTAAATATATACATTAGCATTCAAATTCAGACTAATGCCGGATTATATACACACATATTCAATGTATCAACACTTACAGACCCTTTAACTCTAATGGAAGATACTGTGAAATTTTATTAAAGCAGGGAGAGACTTATTTGTAAGCTAAGACTATAGAGTTACAAATCAAACCTAAGTAATGTTTATATAAGGCAAAACAGTCATACAGATAGTCAGGAAAAGAACAGCCCAGCTCTGAGTCCTATGATAAATGCTTGACGGGAGCTTGGAGCCAGATGGTCTGGGCTCAAAGCCAGGCTCCGCTACTCCCTCTGTGACCTTAACTTCTCAGCTATAAAACGGATATTATTAAAAGTATCCAGCAAGGAGTGGAACCAGAACTTAGGATGACTGAAGCTTATAAGATGAGCATCTATCTCCAGACTTAGAATATGTGTGGGCACAGTTTGGCCCTTTCAAAACTTTACAAGTAGCCAAAGAAGAGGAGGAGAATCTTCAGGCAGAGTTTGTTTTGCCTTAATGCTGTAAATCCATCTTCATGTCCACTGTACAAGTTTGCAAAGGGGATTGAATAAGATGGAGAATATGAAGCCTATGGCATCTGGGGCGCAGTAGGTACTTTATAAACTTACTGCTAACATTAGATAACACTTTGCTAGAGTAATGAGTACCATTGGAAGAGTGTGATGAAAATGTAAGAACCGTCCCTGGACAGAAGGAAGGCCTCCCATGCCTACATCCCTGTTCTCGGTGCCTAAATCCACTACCACCACCATTCTGCCCAAAAGAAGGGCTGAACAGAATGTGGAAAGACAAGGCCTGGAAGAGCACAGAGCAGATGCACAATGCTGTTCATGGAACCCACTACTCCAAAGCCTGAGACTAAGCCTAAAAACAGCACTGCAGAGAAGGGATAGAAGGTGCCTAAAGAGAAAAGGAGGGAGCTGCATCCAGCTAGCAAGGGTGTAAATGAGCCTGCAGAACCTGGAGATGCTCCGGGCAGTGTGCACATGCTCAGTGACTGTGCTTCCTGTTCCCACACATCCCGAAATACTGTTTCTCAAGCTGGAAGGTGGTGGCGCACGCCTTTAATCCCAGCATTCAGGAGGCAGAGGCAGGCAGATCTCTGAGTTCACGGCCAGCCTGATCTACAGAGTGAGTCCCAGGACAGCCAGGACTATACACAGAAACCCTGTCTTAAAAAACAAAAACAAAAAAAAAAAAAAGGAAAAGAAGGAGGAAGGAAAGAAACACTGTTTTTCAACAAGTTTTACAAATTCAGAATTTGGTTTGTTTACATTTTAAAAGCTTTGTTATTATTAACTCATGGGACTCTTCATGTCAGGGTGAAGCATATGTCACCAACACACCATTTCCCAAGCTTGATGAATGTGCGGAAAACATTAATGTGTTGAAAACATCAAAAACCCTGATGGCCTTCTGACATCCTTTTAGCTCTTGGGCTGAGGGGTTCTGACATTCACATTGGTAGTCTCCTTGGCACAAATGCCTGTGGTACAGGGAAAACCCAATTTCAATTCTACGGCTTCCTCCTTCCTCCATCATCAATACAGACTTAACTCCTTCAAACCCAGAGGCCTGCCCATCCAAAAGTAATTTTGCCAGTATGTTAGGCAATATGAACTTTACAGTGACGTCTCTGAGATCGTGTCACTCAAAGAAGCAATGATTCTTGTTTGAGACTTCAGACTAATATTTCTGTCCATTTCATTTCATTTTTGAAAGTCAGAGTCAAGATGGGTTGTGGTGGCTTGCATCTTTAATCTCGGCTCTTGGGGGGCAGAGGAAGCCAGATTGATATTTCCCTATAGCCATTTAAAATAACTAGACTTACACCCAAAATGCCTCTGGGTGTCTAGCTCAGGCTAGGATGTACTGTACACTGTTAAGAATGAAACAAACATGCTGCCTGCTTCCATCACAAGTGTGGGAGCAGCAGCAACTCCATGACCTGCCAGATGCTCTGAAATTCCCATTTTATGTTCTACATCATTCAAGAAATAACCTAGGTGCTGATAAGAAGAAGAAAATGGCCATCTCTCTGTGATGTATAATTTGGTAAGATACTAGCTAGCATTCGTGAGTACCTTCTTTCTCCTCCTTCAGTCTATTTGTCTCCTTTTCCCCTAGTCCAGATGGATGTCAACAATATGCTCTGCCACTTTTGGACAGAGAGGCACCTTTATTATCAAATTAGCATTTCCCTGAAAATCCATGCCGAATCCATTCCCCATCACCTACACTATATTCAGCTGCTCCAAATCCCTAGATACAAACACTCTCGGATTCTAACCACCACAAAGTTTTGTTATTCTTAAAGATGGCCTAGGAGGATGTTGATCACTAGAACCAATTCTGCATTACAACTAGAGTAGGGGCTGTCCCTGATTCTGTTGCCTGCCTCTGGATCCTGCTCCACAAACTGGGCTGCCTTGTCTGGCCTCAGTGGGAGAGGATGTACCTAGTCTTGCTGTGACTTGATGTGCCTGGGTGGGTTGGTTCCTGGGGAGGAACCTCTTCCGTCTCAGAGATGAAGGGGAAGAAGAGAAGGGGTAGGGACTGTGTGAGGGGACTTCCCTGGGAGAAAAGGGGAGGCTGTGATTTATTCAGAATGTGAACTGAATAAATTAATAAATTAATGGGGAAAACCCCACATTTTTCTGCCCAGCACCCCAAAGAATCTGGGAGCTAAATATTTGTTTACTCATTGAATGTAGTGGTACTTGCTGACTTTCAGGAATTCTGTAATAGTTCATGAAACATACGTTGTGGGGCCTAGAGAGACAGCTTAACAGCTAAAGTGTCTGCTGTTTGAAATTCTAGCACAGGGAGGAAGAGACAGGCAGATCTATGGGGCTCTGTGGTCAGCTAGCCTAACCAATCAGCAGGTTCCAGGCAACTGAGAGACATGTACATTCTTGTGCACATACACACACACACACACACACACACACTCATGCACGCACACATGTACATTCAGAGATGCCTAAATGGCCTAATACTTTCTATAAGGACACAAGATGGTCAAATTGTAATATATACTTTATTGTCCCAGTTTAAAAAAAAATCAAAAAGCAAAGAACCAAACAAACAAAAACCAAAACATACAAATCAAACAACAATAACAAAACCTACTTCTAAATAAAGCTTCTACTTTGACCACAGTCGATTTGAACATTCAGCTTTGGAAAGAATCCCCCACATTGACTTGCATTGCTGTAAATCTGAACTCTCCTAAGAAGATATTTGAATGAAATCAAATGCTTCCATTCTGCTGGGAAGTCAGCTCTGAGAACAGCAGTGCAGCAGCAGCCCGCAATTCGGCTTACCTGCACCTTCCTGTGCGAAATGTGCCTGGATACAGCACGTCTGCATCATAGCTGAGTTGAAGGACACCACAGGGCCATAATATGTGTCAGGGTACCAAGGCAGCTCCCCCTAAACACGCTTTTGACACAGCCACAATCTCCCGTCTTCAACTTTCAACAGAAGAGAAAACCAGAAGGCCATGCTGAGCACAGCAGGTATTATATATAGAAAACAACCAGAGTTAAAATGGGACGCCTTCCTCTTACCCATTTCCTCAAGGAAACTCTGTGCCCCACCCGGCCTTGTTCACAACAGGGTACTTGTGCATGGATCCCGGATATGCAGACTCCCGGAGAATACAAGGCACGAAATGTAGCTGCAGGTCTGCATCAAATGGTGAAGCTAAGATTACTAACTGGAGATATGAAAAGGGTGTGTGTGTGTGTGTGTGTGTGTGTGTGTGTGTGTGTGTGTGCTAAAAATGACTAAAAAATTCTTCCCATTAAGTCCTGCTGCTACCTCTCCTCCACAGTTTTTCTTAGATGTTCAGAAGCCGATGACTCTGCTCCCACCATGGAAGGTGCCATATGAACTTTAAATTATTCAAAACAAAACGCACTCCACTGGAAAAGGAAACCAATTCAGAGAACAAGCGCTGGCTTCATCCTTTCCATTCCACATCACATATTCTTTAAAAGATACAATTTCAGCACATGAGGCAATAAATCAGAGAAGTATCCATCTCTAAAGGAAATACCTGCCTCCCTGTGACTTCTATTCCAATAATCAAACACATGTAGATATCAGTTTACATTCCCAAAAGAATTCCCAAATGAGAATTATATCTGATTTGGCCATGCAAGTGACTTGGTTTCTCCAGCTGAAGTAATAGGAATGTTTTAAACATGAATAAGAAATATATATTTAAATGGAATTTAGCTCCTGAGAACTTAAATATTTAATAGTACTTATACGTGCTAAGGGAGGGAGAGTAAATAAAAAGAGTCACAGTGGTAGATGGACCCAGGCCCTGGACTCTGAATCTCATAGTTAAATCTCAGTTGTTACACTTACTGACTATGAGTGTGCCACTTAAATTTTCTGTTTCTCTGCTTCCTTGTATGAAAAAATGGCGATAAGGATGTCTCGTGTTGAAGAGGTGGTTGAGGTTTCATTAGGTTCAGGAATTATATAGTACCTAAGATGATGCTAGGCATGGAATACAAAGTTACAAGTGTTTGTCTTCACCACCCAGGTCACTAAGGACAAGCAGCAATTCTCAGAGGTCCTCTGAGAATCAAATGTATTAGTCAGAATTCTATTGCTGTGAAGAGACACCATGACCACAGCAACTCTTACAAAGGAAAGCATTTCATTGAGGCTTGTGGTTTATTCATTGTCATCATGGCAAGGAACATGGCAGCATGCAGGCCAACATGATGCTGGAGAAGTAGCTGACAGTTCTACATCCGGATCTGCAGGCAGCAGGAAGAAAGAGTGCCATCGGGCCTGGTGCAGGCTTTTGAAACCCCAAAGTGCACATCCAGGGACACACTTCCTCCAACACCACCACACCTACTCCAAGAAAGCCACACTTCCTAATCCTTCTCAAGAATTTCGACTCCCTGGTGACTAAGCATTCAAATATATGAGCCTGCTGAACTACAAGCTGAGAGACCAGAAAAACACTCAAGTTATCATCACGCAGAGAAGAAAACAGAGGCCCCTCCTCAAGTTGACCCAGTGTTTGCTAAGGGACAGGGTGGCAATGCTGGTGGACTGGGCCAGGACCATGCCCCTGTAAGTCAATGGTCATAGAATGCTTGCCTGCAGTTCCTGATCCCCTCTTCTTCATGAAAATCTACAATCCAGTTTAAAAAACAATAAATTAGAGTCTGTATGTTGTTTGCACTCTAACAAATGAAAGAAAAATTGGTGAGGAGATATACTGAATGTCTTTCAGGATATTCATTAAATACCTGCTGATTGATTAACCTGCCCATTCAAAGAAAACTTCCAGTTCTAAACATGTTCTGGGAATACATTGTTGGGCCTGCAATTACATGGTTTGAAGTTAAATACTTAAGTGGGATAAATATACCACTGACGTCACTAAGATTTTTTAACATTTTAAAAATTTAGTCTTTGTGTCTGTCTGGCTGGCTGGCTGCCTGTGTGTATACATGCACACGAGTATGCCACAAGGCTCCAAAGGTCAATCAAAGGACAACTTGTAGAACTTGGGACTTGTTTCTTCCCTTCTGCCACGTGGATCCCTGAGATTGAATTTGGGTCATCATTCTTGGTGGCAATTACCTTTACCTATTGAGGCATCTCACTAGCTGTATTTCTACTTTTAGTAAGTTTAAAATTATTTTATTTTTTTTACTAAGGGGAGAGTTGAGACAGCACCTCTCATGTTAACAGACACTAATTTCAGAATGATATGCTGCCGTAGATGATCTTGAACCCCTGATGTTCCTGTCTCTACCTCCCAGGTCCTGAGACCATGGCTCGTGTCACAAGATCTGTTCACATAGAAATTCTTCCATTTCATAGAGCCAAAACATTGTAATATGACAAGGAACTTTTCAGAGACATTGTATGCCATAGGCTGAGGTAATGACCTGGCCTCCTTATTGAAATTTTACAATGTTTGTCCACCCTGCTGTTAAAAATGTTTTCATGAAAAAAAAAAACAGAAAATCTGGTGTCTCTGGAATTATAAGGTCATAAAATCACTCTCATGAAGGGTTATTTTCCTGAAAATTATCACAAGCTACAGGGCTAACCTAAGTAAAGAACTGCAGACCAGTCATATTTTAGACAAAGCAAGAGCTTTGTGGGCTATATGGATCTTCCTCATGGAGCCTCAGATTCACTAAACCTCCACCCTGATTAAAAAAACACCAAGCTTCTCACAGACATAGAGTGTGATGTGTGTTTCCAGAGATGTACTTGCTTCTAAAGCAAAACACTAACAATCAAGGTCGTCTCATCCCCAAAATGTTAGAAATGAATTCCTTTTCAAGCATGGCAGCAAACTATCTTATGAATGAGAATGTCGGGAAAGACACAGAAGGAAAAACAGAAAGAGGCTGCAGTGGTGGACAGTAGGGCGCAATCAGATATTCCTCCTGGCTCTCAGGATTTTTGTTTTTGATTCTGTTTTGAGAAGGACATCAAGAAGGACCAGTTAAAATGGCTTCATGGGTAAAAGTGATTGCTACAGAACCCAGATGCCCTGAGTTTGATACATGGATCCCCTGAGTAGGAGGAAACCAATTCCAGAAAGTCGGCTCTGTCTAACCTCCACGTGCACACTGAGGCATGCTAGCACACACATAATCCTTCACATACCACTACCAAATAAAATTGAAAACTGAATTAAAAACCACAGCTCTCTGGGGCTTCCCATTGCGGTGTTGACAGCACCTATCAGGAGCACACGCAGCCATACAAACACAGAAAATGGGTGCTGTGTGTTCTAGGAAGTAGGGGTCACAGGCACCTGGCAGTTAAGAACATAAGATAAAGTAGAATACCAACTTATGTTTCAATGCCTCTATGGTACTGTGTTCTGCCTTCCTGCCGGGGTGTCTGAGCACCACTGGTATACCTGCCCAGAGGACGCAGGGCAAAGTCCAGAACAGAGAGTCCACAGGCCATGTAGACCAGAAGGGGAAAACAGGGTCTGGGACCACAGGGTCTGAGACGAATGCTGTAATTCCTGGTCTCCTTTTTGAATACTCAGGCACCATTGGTGTACCCCTAGGTGGAGAGGATGTCAGGACCTGGGACCCACAGTCCACATTTCCCTTCAGGGCATCCACACACCAGGCAGGAGGGGGAAAGCAGAGCCCAAGATGAGCAGGGTCTGGTCCAATTGGGAGTGAGTGCCGAGTACCAGAAAGGTGGAAAAAGGGAAAAGCCTTCTTTGAGAGTCTTAGGTGGCTTTTTTAGGGGAAAGCCTTCCCCATGGCAATCTTTAATGAAGTAGCTGAGATGATCCTTACTTGTTCATATTGCTTTATTGGAGGTAGATGTAAATGCATACACTTTATTCGGGGTGAACCAATAAGGGTATGAGAATATCCACGTCATTAGCTATCTAGATACCTCATTATCATGAAGAACAACTCCAGGTGTTATGCTACATGACTTACTGCCTGTGGTCCTCTCAGTTAGGTGTCATGGTTACATGTTCTAGAGCAGGTACAGAAACAGAAAGGAAGCGGCTCTACTCTTGCTGTTCTCAAATCTGAGATTCCTGGGGTTGGAGCTAATGCAGCGTTACCAGTTCTTATGCCTGCCCGGTGGCACAGCCTACTCGTCGTCCTACAGCCTCTTGCTCTCTACAGACACAGACATTCCCAAATTAAATGAAAGGGCTTTCAATAGTTTTTTTTTGGTTTTGATGACATCATGTTTGTGGAAATTTCAATTCTTCTGTTTTGAAAAAAAAAAAAAAAGCAATTCCATCATTGAAAAAGACCACATAGTGGACAAAAGGCACATACAAAATGATTAGCATTTTGTATATGTCACTCCCATCTTTGTTCTTATTTCCTATCCAGTAATTAAACATATACATAACAAACCATGCTCTTCCTTCAAAAATTCTAAGAAAGCTGTAAAAAAACGAAATCAAACAAACAAAAAATCCCAAAACAATAATTTAAAAACTCCAGCTCCTTACAACAAATCATGCTACCAGGTGTGATGGTGTGTGCCTTTAATCCCAGCACTCTGGATGCAGAGGTGGGCAGATCTCTGCAGCTAGCCTGGTCTAATAATGAATTCCAGGATATCCATAGGAACACAGCAAATCCCTGTCTTGAACAAACGCAAATGAAAAAGAATATTGCCCATGAAGTTGCCTGAACTTCGAGATTTCGCCACTGTTTGTTTTAAAACGTAAAAATCAATGTTATTCATGCTGAACTCTAAGTAGAGCCAAAGAGCCAACCAAGGTATTGTACTCTCAGTGTGGAAGCAGGGAGGGGGCACCCTCATTTGAGCATGTGCAGTGCCTCTGTCCAAGCCTCAGAGAGATGGGGCAGGGAGAAGGAAAGCCAATGGCTGTTCTACTCTTAGGGCTTTTTTTGTTGTTGTTTGGTTGGTTGGTTGTTTTGTGTGTGTGTGTGTGTGTGTGTGTGTGTGTGTGTGTGTGTGTGTGTGTGTGTGTGTGTGAAGAAATAGCATAAGGGCAGAAAATCATTCCAATTTACTCTGTAATGTTCAAGCAATTTCAGCTAAGTGTTCCAGAGACGAGGTAATTGTGCTAATTCATGGAGGTGTAAATATGACTGCATATCTACCTGTCCATTTTTCATCTTGTTTTTTTTTAACATCTAGTTTGCTTCTGTCTTAAGGGATACATAACACTAATACAATATGTAGATCTTTTAAAATCAGAAACAGCAAGCTGTGATATCGCTAGCTTCTGGTTTTATCTTTTCAAATACTCTTCCTATGCAGCCAGGCTGGCTTGTTGTCCATGATTACCCTTCTACCTTCCAGAGGCTAGGATTTCAAGCATGCTCCTATATCTTCAATTTTTGTCAAATTAAGAAGTTCATAGCTTAAGTAGTATGCTAGCATTATTTATTTCCCTGTTAATAACAAGAAATTTTTATAAAAATGTGTTGCAGAGCCCTGAGAATAAATCTGTTACAGGATTGCTATTAGACAGAGTCATTTCAGAGGTCTGCTGGGTAGTAAGAGTCTGGGGATCCTGAGACAGGAGTTCTAAGAGGAAACTTCAGAGTTCTCTACTCTCCCCCGTGCCTGGGGACTGCGGTGGATGCTCTCTTTTTCACATGAATTCTCAGCTCAAGGTCTCTGACTTACAGACCTACGCATGCCTGTTCCTCGATTCGTGGGCCCATTGTCTCAGGGCACAGGATGCAGCTCAGTCACCTCTAAAAAAGGGACCTTGATAGTAAGACCCAGATGGGACTTATGGTCTGATACATGCAATTGCAACACAGTTGTGGCAAACACCTCAGGAAAATGGGTGGTATGGATGGAGGTTGAATCCAAGGTGCCAAGTCAAGGGGGTACATGGGCTCACTTGTCACATTCATATTTCCACAGTGAAGACGGAGTCCAGCCAGATCCTGTAGCCCAGGTCATTACCTGGTGTTTGATCACCGATGAGGCTGTAGCTCAGGTCATTAAACACTGATGAGGTTGTAGATGATTGGCTCTCCATGTGGATGGGATTCCAGATACAAATTTCATATATATATATACACACACCCTCCAATCACCCCTTTCTGCCTACTTTTGAAGTCAAGTTCCCGCTTCTCTCAGTCTCTGAGTTGAGTCTTCACATGATCATGGAGCAGGTGGCAAAAGGCTCCTGTGTTTCTCCTGCACAGGAATTACTTGGCTACAGTCCTTTCAGAACTATTCTGCTCCTTCTGACTGATGATTAAAGGTTTCTATCTCAAAACGACAGTCACGCTCTCCCTCCTTCCCAGGGCAGTGAATAGCTTGGCATTGAGAATTTAACCTAACCAATACATGGAGAGAGGACAAGGTGGTCTCAATACTATACCCAATCCGCATGCTCGGACTTCAAGAAGGTCACTCCTTGACTTACACAGGCTGACCTCCTTGTTTCTTTGGAAAACCTCTTTGAAATATGCTTCTAAGCTTTCAGCTGACAGGATTCAGACTATATTGGACTGAGCATCCTATAAAGATGTGTAATTTATATGTAAGGATACAAGAGGGTTGAACCAGTTCAGACCTCTCAGGTCAACAGGATGTATATATCACAATAGCCATCTTTTCTACTCTCTATACAGTTAGTCATATGAAATGAGACACTTGCCCTACTATGGCTTATTAAAAGATCAGTGGGATGATTTAAAGAGAGGGTGGATGATGGAGATGGTATAGATATCATATTTCCTTTCCTCCAGAGTTGAGTCAAGGATTTCTAGGCTTCTAACCTATACCTACAGAGGGAGACCTGGACACTTCAATTCACTCAGTTTACATTACTGGAGCAAAGCATATGAAAGCATCCGAATTAGCCAGAATATGTGCCCACAACCAAAGCATCTTGACCAGAAGGCTGAGAACTGGAGCACACACCATATTCTATTCCACAAACATGCTAACACCTCTTCTTTTACAGGACTGAGGAACTGCAAGTGCAGATTAAAGACTCAGGAATAATAGGTGTGTGGATTTTCCACAAGCTGTCCTCCGTTTAAGTTGTCTGTAGCAATATTCAGAGAATGGCAAACCCAAAAAGAACCTACTGGTCTGTGACAAAATTTGGTAGCAGATTGACGAAATAGCAATCATTTCCTCTAAGAGCGGGGCGGGGTGGGGGGAGGAAGATAATAAAGGAGGGAAGGAGGGAAGAAAGGAAGGAAGGATGGAAGGACAAGGGAACGGACGAACATAAGACTAATTCTAATGCAAAGTATAAGAAATTGGGCCTAGGAGGGAATTCATTTGACTAGGACCCGAGTTAGTTGACAGGACACATTTTTCCACCCTATAAGCAATTCTCAGGTGCTTACATGGGGGAATATCAACTACCTGTCATGCTCTTGGGTGAGCTCTATTTTGTTGATCAATGTGCTGCCCAGAAATTATCTTGAAATACCTTTAATGCATAGCAATAACAAACAGGGTTCCAGGTATACAGAATATTGATGTAACTATAGAAAAGTTCAAGTAACTTGTCCTATTTCTCTTGAGTATGTAAACACTGGTCTATGACTAAATGTGGCAGGCTGACCACATAGTAACCACTTCCTCTTCCCAAGATGGGGTGAAGTGGTAGAAACAGGTAAGAGCCAGACAATGGGAGGAAGGATAGATAAGAACTTATTTCAACAAGTTTAGAAAGACAAAGTAGACAGACTGATTCTAGGTTTAACATATCCAGTTCTGCCTCAATAATTGCAGGGAAGAAACCAAGAAAAACAATTTGATCCCACAGAAGCACATAGAGGTTCATGCTTAGAGAGATTGTGTTCCACAGAAGAGAAGGCAAGGTGAAACTGGAATTCAGCAAGAGAGGGAGGCTGAGCCTCCTGGTCTCTGTTTTAATTGAGTACTGTCCTCTCATCATGACTGCCTTCTCTAAATATTAGAGAAGTGTGGACAAGGTAGGTTTGAAAGCCACAGGACATAGAAATTTTTGAATTGGGGTAGGATGGGAGGTATTAAATAATAATATAAACTCTGAATCACAATGCTATTATTTGTTGGTTTTATGTTACTGTGACAAAATACCTGAAGCTAGGTACTTACGTTCAAAAGGTTCATTTAGCTTTTGGTTCTGGAGGTTCAGTGAAGACTTCATAGTCATGACATCATCATAGCAGAGGTGTGTGCTAGAGGGGAGAAAAGACTGCCAGACAGAAAGCTGAGGAAGCTGGAGAATGTTCAGGCTTGCACCTGTTTAACCACTCTTTCCTGAAAACTAGCCCAGGGTTCCTGTAGGAACTACCTTAATATCCTCAAAGGCCATGCCTCCAGAACCTGTAAAATCCTATAGCTCCCACATCTTAAAGGTCCACCTCATTTCAACCCTGGCATACCGAGGACCAAGTCTTTAACAAAATGACTCCTGGGGACAAAATATCCCAATCACAACAGGACCCGAGGCTCTTTTCCTTCTCCAGAGTTGTGTTGCCCTCCGTGCCTAAAGACAGCAGACATCTCCAAAGGGGGAGATTTGAGAAAGCATCTCTTAAAACAGACAACATTCCCAGTTATTGTGTGGATGTAAAATGGCCAAATGGTTGGCTCCCAAACCTACCTGTAGGCTGGTGTTTTAGTTGGGATGAAGTGACTCAATACTGTATCCACAGAATTCCCCTCACAGAAAAGAAAACAAATCAGGAAACTGTAAAAACAAAAGCAGCATTGCTGACTCCCTCTCTCATGCTAACCTCCTTCCCTTTCCTTCCTCCACTACGCACAACGATCTTTGGCAAAGTGCCAACATGTAAGGCTATTTTTTTCCACTCCACTTCTGGTTTGACTACAAACGTTCTCATTTCTCTCGTCCACCTAGCTCCTACTCCCGGCTTGAGTCTTTGGGATTTTGATCATGATGCCAGGCAGTGATTAGAATCCATTGCAAGTCAACACACTACAACAGTAACCGGTGCCAGGGTTGCATCTCTAGTACAGGCACAGACAGTCTGCAAATACATGACTAAGAGTTTCTTTGGAAACATATGGAAATGTTAAACTTATCTAAATTTAAATGACTGATTCTAATAGATACAGCTTACTTAATAAATGAATTTCCTAATGGGATCGTGGTTCTCTTACCCTCAAACAGCTCTGTAAATGGAATATAAAGCTGGTCCTAATCACTTTAAACATGGTGCAGTTATCTACACTTTCATGAAATACACACACACAAACATACACACACACACACACACACACACACACACTAGTTAAGTCTATTTACTCATAGACCTACATACTGAAGCCAGCAGGAACAAATACAAACTATTTTTGCCTTTCTGTTGTTTCACTTTGAACAACTGAAGGAAATACTTGGAATTATCTAATACTTGATACAAATCTCTGGAATTGGAACAAGAATGTGCTTAGCATGTGCTCTGAAGTTCGGCTTATACATTTTGAAACTTCAGAGGTCCCAGCTTAAAAAGAAAACCTTTAAATAACATTTCTAAATGTGACATTTGGTTACTCGGAATATCTCTTGTGATTGAGAATTTATGTAGTCTGAGAGAGAAAATGTCAGACTCTAAAAGGAAACAAAACTAGTGTGAATCTACTTTTACTCTTCTCACAGGGAAATAATTTCACTCAGCTGGTCTGAGGACGACTCTGGGATGCTGAAGTAAAGAGAGTGAACATTAAGAAAAGATGCTCCCTAGAGTTCGGAAAGTCACATTGCCCTCTAGAACTCTCCACTTACACTGAATCTCTATATTCCCATAAACACAGACACACACTCGAATACACTTGAAAGAAAATCACTAAGACAACAAATTTGTCACAAAATCTAGGTTCTTTCATTGTTGTTTACCCGCAAATGCTGGCCACAAGCAGCACAAAGAGATTAATATTTAACAGTCAATGTGAATTCAACACACACACACACACACTCATACACACACCAACAGTCTGCCCCCTACACTCATATGCAAACTTAAACAACCTAGGTAGCTCTTACTTCTTAGATGTACATATAAAGTAGCATCCCCATCCCCAAGAGAGTTCAACCAAACCTGAACCTTGAGGACCAAACCAAAGAAACAAATCTCACCTTTGCATTCTCTCAATCATTCATTTTACTATTGTTTTATCCCAACTGAACACTTTAAATTAATCTCTACAATCCATCAGTAATCCAACTGCTCAGACACCAGGGAAATGGGTACAGGCATTAGTCCTGGTTGGAATCTTTTTGGAGAAATCAAGGGTGTAGAGGCAAGAAGAAAAGTTCCAGCAGGTGATAGCAGGTTTGGAAGCCTAGCAATGTCTGTGAAGCTATGCTCTCACACAGCAACCCTCCCTGGGCTATGCATCTTCGCTCTCTTTAGGAACAAATGTCTCACAAAGCCCCAGTCTTCTATTTTCTCCCTTATGACTCCCCCTACCCACATAAAGGAAAATCCAAAGGGATTTAAGTCATAAAAAAAATTCCTACTGAAACAATTTAAATCCATTCCATCATAGCCACTGTCACTTGGAAACAAACAAAGTCACCAGGAATAAGAACCAACGATGTAATCAGCATCTAATGGGATCAGAAAGTGCCTGATGTCTGGACTTCTTGTGACACAATGTCCAGGGAAAATAGGACTTACTTCAGAGGTTTGGAGAGATCTTGTTAAAAAGGCTGTCTGAGATATGATCCTGGCCACATGAATTTCCCAGGGGAAAGATACGGAACAAAAGAGAACCAAGTCTTGCTAGAAAAGACAGAAATTTCAATTTAATAATAAAAGATGGTTTATTTGGGAATTTGATAAACAATGGAAAGAAAATAACATTCAGCCAGAATTTCCAGACTGTCAGCAAAAGATCCTAGGAGTTTTAAGGCTCCAAAGACAGTTAAAACAGGACGTCACATGCTTTGTCCTAGAACACAGACTTGTTGCAAACAAATCCTCACCCACTGGCATACTTTTTTTTTTATTGGTAAGTTGAAAATTACATTCTTCCAAAAGCAAGCTCTCCTGAGAACTGAAGTCTCTTCTTGGTGATTAGGAAAAGGATGATGCACTGGGGAGACCTCGCCCCTTGTGGAAAGTAGGACTGGATGCAATTTTGTGGGACTAAGGGTAACTCAGCAATGGCTTCCAGGCAAGCGATGGAGAGGGAAGGTGATTCTGGGAAGATCAGGAAGGCCCAAGGACGCTCTCCTAAGTACCTGCTATTTGCTGGCTCAAGTAGGCTCCTGGATTGAGTGGGAAGAGAAAGCAGTTCTATGGATATAGTCAGTGGCTGTGAGCCAAGAAAATGAATCCTAAGGAGAAAGGGTGTCTTTGGTCTCCATTTGTCAGCCTTTCATTCATTCTGTAAGGTTGTCTCATCACCCCTGTGGTTACAGTTGGGGATACACCCTCCTGTTACATCCTGTGAGTTCTGAGTTGCCACCATTAACTCCCAGGCTGCTCTGTAAACCTCTCTCTGTTTCATCCCAGGAACAGGAGGATGGGGCTGAGCTGCAGTGCCCCACCCCCACGCCTGGGTCATCAGGGACTTCATAAGTCACTCAGATACAAGAAAGCCGAGGCCAGGGAGGAGGAGGAGGAAACCTGGCCATGCTCCTTGGACTTGTAGAGCTTCTCTTCACCTGGTCCTTTGTTCTGCCTACTACAGAGCCTTTTCTTTCTTTCTCCTCAGTTTGTGAAAGGAAGGTGCTGGACACTGGAAAACTGTACTGTTAGGACATGCTCTCCAGGAGTAGCCTTCACCTCCTGGGGAAGACAGTTGTAGGAAGTAATCCTACATATGGGCATAATCACAGTATCGTATGCAGGTGCACATAAATCATTATATAGGTAATAAGTAGACAAAAAACAAACAAACGAACAAAGGCAGCCTTATAGGAATGTTGAAAAGGGAGCCTTCACTAAGGGGTCTCTGAAGCTGGGTAGCTGTTGGCAGATAGAGAGCATATCATAAACGAGCAAACCATAAAAGAAAATCACTTTAGCAAAGGGAAAGGGAGACAAGAGCACAGGCCCTAATCTATATATAAAAATGGATGCTGATATGCCTCCTGATACACCCAAGGGCAAAGTGAATGCGGACGAGTCAGCAGAGAAGCAGCAATGCTTTCATTGCTCAGCTAGTTCCAAGCAGCCACTCAGATGCCTCCTGGCAGACACTTCCTTATCAGAAGTTGCAGTGGGAAGACAAGTGGGGGAAAAAGTCAGTACTTTAAGAAGGGCTTGAAAAGAGTCCCAAAGAGGCCAGAAGATGTGGCTCCAGGGCAAGGAAACAAATCCCAGGCAGTGCAGGTATGTACGGATGCAGCCTGGTAAGTGGGAAGTAAGGAGAGATGAAGAAAGAACGCTCTAAAAGGATGAAGTACTGCCATCCAGGAGCATACATCGAGCAGGCTGAGACTGCAGATGAAGCTAAAGCTTTGTAAAGAGCGATGTGGAGTGTTCTTCAGAGCTAATAGCTGGACCTTAAGTACGAGTGAGATGCCCAAGAGTCCGGAACTCAGCCTCACATGCCCTATCCGAAACCAGAGGGCCAGAAGAAGCAGGGCAGGGCTTAACTGATAAAGGAAAAGGTGGCAAGACAGTGGTGCCTTTAATCCCAGCAGTCGGGAGACAGAGGCAGGCAGATCTCTGTGAGTTGGAGGCCAGCCTGTCTACAGGACAGCTAGAACTACACAGAGAAACTCTGTGTGTCTCAAAAGGGAGGGGGGCAGGAGAGAAGGCCTCAAGAGAAGGCTAAGAAAAAAATACAAGAGCTTTAGGAAGAAGGCAGGAGGGAGTTTCACATCTCAGCAGCATTAAATGCTCAAGGAGGGGTGATTAGACCTTGGACAGAGTAGGTGTTCCACTCAGTTTTAACCTTGAATTACCGTGTCCTCATTACCTGGTTGAGTACAGAAATCTTAATGCATATTTTATATCTAGACAAAGATTTATGAAGAAAGTGTAAGAATTATCTAGCTTCTTTCTGTACTTTCTTGTGCTGAACCCTGGTTGACCTTCTAAAATCTCTCAATCTCTCTCTCAATCTCTCTCTCAATCTCTTTCTCTCTCTCTCTCTCTCTCTCTCTCTCTCTCTCTCTCTCTCTCTCTCTCTCTCTCTCACACACACACACACACACACACACACACGTCATAGGTTGGGTCTGGTTGGTTCAATACATTTATCAAGAATGGTTCTGAATAGCAAAACCATTTTTCTCTCTACACTAACAGTAGCCTTTTGATATAAAAAAGGACAGAATCTAGTTTCTAGTGCATGAGCAACAATTTAACCTCCTCCCCTACCCAGTCACCCTCCCCCTATACAAACACCTTTACTCTGATCCAGATGCCTGATTGGACACCACCCCCTCGGTGGACTCAGAAAGGCACAGGTAAGCTGATGAGTGGAACCCAGACCCATTTGTTTACACTACAAAGGTTATTCTTCTGTGAAGATGTCAATCACAAACAAGATTCACTTAGGAGCTAATAAAACCCAGAAAGCCTTTCAGCACGGAGATGATGTTGACAGTAAGACTTTCTGACTTGACTGAAGTCAACTCAGATGAAAACAGGTCCCTGTGGCCCAATCTCATCGTCTGAGACAGTTTTTCTTTCCCTTCATAGGTTTCTGGGGAGACAAGACTTCCTCTCAGTTTGCTTAAACCTAAGCCTTCTTCCTGAGAGACCCCGTTCTCTCCTGCCTGTGTCTGGATGCTATTTCTTCTAGTGATTTCTTCTCCTTTGGCCACATTTCTCCTTTCTGCCTCACCCCATAAAGTCCACTCAGGGAGATCAGGTTGTCTGTGTATACTTGGGTGTTCAGAGTATGTATGACATCTTTGCCACTGTTTGGTACCTTACTCAGCATCCGCCTCTAGGACCAGGCAGATGGAGCTGCCTCTGTTCTCACTGACTGTTATGTCAACCATGTATCCCTAATACCCTTGGCTTCACCATCTGCTAAATTTCTCTGTGGTTCTGCCTTAAGACTTGCCTCTTTTGATTTTAATCTATGGTCTTTAGATATCCCCGAAGTCAAACAGTAATGTAAAATATACATTGCAGAATTTAGGAATCATCACCAAAGAATAAAAACACCTAGAAAGGAGAAACTTCCCAGACTCACTAAAACCCAGATAAAACCAAACCAGAATCATCTCTCCACAAGGCCAGTGCTGCCTGTCTTAGTCTGAGAACGGGTCTTGGGCAACAGGAAGGAAGCTAGTCAGTGAAGACTCACCAGTACCCTAAATTATGCAGAATGCTCTTGTCATTACCTCAGGGGACAAGAGGCAGAATTATCCCTGAGAAGAGTCACCATGAAGTACCTTCCCTGTCAACTCTAATCTCTCAAGCAAAGATGACAAGAATAAATGACAGTTCAGATATCAGGAATGGGAACTTTGCTTCTGAGATAGTTCATCCCAGCCCCCCTAGATCATGCAAAAGGAAGGTAACACCTTGTACAGTGTACTCCTAGGATGATCGGGAGCCAGGAGGGATCAGACACAATTTTTCGAGACAGTCTCCCAGGGTAACATCCCACAACCTCTCCTTGCCTGCCCCTTTAGACACTAAGACAGGTACCTTCACACACACACATGATTGTAAATTTAAACGGCTTACATTTCCAGACCTTTTCCAGGATCCTGTGTTCTTGCTATTGGAATCTTGACATCATTCACGAAGTTATGTCACACGTTTCCTGAGCAGTGCATGGGACTGTTTATGTGAGTGGTATGGGGAGTTAAGGTCAAATATCCAATGAAGATGAAGGCAGCCAAACACCGGAAAGCATGTGGCCTTTCTAATGCTCTGGGCTCCCTGCATGGGTAACACTCTCCTTCTACTTCTATGTTGTAAAGACTGGAAATTCTGAGGTCAGTTCAAGTTTAACCTACACTCACAAAGGGAACTTAGGAAGATGGTCTTAGAAAAACATGGCTCCAAACAGGTAAGCATGCAGGCCCTTCCAATACGACCTCTCAACTAACTGACAGTGTTCTCCCCAGCCCTTCCCTTACAAAAGATCTTTATACTTTTTCCTCATTGACAGAGCATTTATTCAAGGCACTCAGAGCAGCTTATCCATTCCTGATTCCCAGGACTGAACAAATTAATCTGCCCAGATAACAGCATGAACTCAAGAATCCTGGTTGCGATGCCAAGGTTTGTGAATGGCTAGTGTGCTGGTCACAAAAATCAGTAAAATTCACATCATCTGGATAAGCCCAAAGGTGCTGTTTTCCTAACTCTTAGTCAGCAGTTGTTGTTTTTTCCTAAACCAAAGATACTATTGCTTAAACTAATCGGACCACAGCTGTTAAAAATCAAAGTTTTCAGTCTGTACTTTACATTTGTGCTTAGAAACAGAATACCACCATAAGGCATACTCAGGGAAAAAATATCTACAGATGGCTTCTGTCAGTGTATTAGTTAATCTTCTCATCCTCTGCAGAGACCAAGTATCTGGCAAGAGGCAACTTAAGGGAGGGAGGGTTTATTCAGAATCACAGTTTAGAATGGATAAGGTCCATCATTACAGGAAGTGTCTGGTGGTGCGGGTATCGTGTCCTGGTGACATTATTTCCAGAGCCAGAAAGCAGACAGAGGCCAGGAAGGCTGCTAAGCACCATCCCCCATTATCCAGTTACTACATGAGGCTCCACCTCTTAAAGGCTCCACAACCTTCAAAAAATAGTGTCACCATAAGTCAGGGTCTTTAAATCCCACCAGTTGGGAGACAAGAGACAGGCGAATCTCTGTGAGTTTGAGGACAGAGAATTCCAGACTAACCATGGCCACATAGCAAAATGTCAACAACTAAAAACCAAGTGTTGAAACACAGGAGCCTATGGAGAACATTTTCTATTCGAACTCTAATAGACATCTTGAAATGTTTTATGGGGAGATGCCCCTGGCCATGGATACAAAAAGAACTACTGGTTGTAACTAAACCAATTAAGAGGCTAATGTTGATCGGTATTATCTGTGAGAAAGATATGGCCCTGCTGCATGGACAGCAGCTCCTTGGGGGCTCAGCCAGTTAACACAGCTAGGAACGCTCTGGTGTGTTGCCATACTTCCCAACTTCTTGAGAGGAGCCATGAATGCAGCTTCAAACAGGAATGATCAATTGTCTTTAAAAAAAAAAAAAGGTTTAAGCTCTTTTTGTAGGGATTTTAATTTATTTACCTATATTTGATGTATATGTGGATTTTGCCTGCATACACATTTATGCACCATGTGTGTGCAGTACCTTCAGAAGCCAGAAGAGGGTATAGGATCCCCAGGAACTGGAGTTATATACGCTGCTGGAAATTAAACAGAATCCTCTTGAAAACCAAACAAGTACTAATAACCACAAAATGATCTACTGGCCCACTGATTTTCGATCTAATGCAGGATATCTGATATCCTATATCAGATATTTACATTACAATTCATAACAGTAGCAAAATTACAGTTATGAGCAACATCATAATTTTATGGTTGGGGGGGGTCACCACAACGTGAGGAACTGTATTCAAGGGTCACGACATCAGGAAGGTTGAGAACCACTGCTCTAGCCTTAGAAAGCTCAATTTCAAAAACTCTTAACTGAAGTTGAAAACAAAAACCACTATTGTAGCTGACCAAATATGCCCAGTGGCTCCTGATGAGTGCTGAGTTTGCAGTTTGTTGCAGAAATCTGGAATTACACCGCTCAGTGAGTGCTCTGACAACCCGTTAGATGACTAGTGTCATAAGCCCTCTTGTGGCCTGAGGGGAAGGAAAAGGAACCAGAGCAGAAATGGCAAGTTACTAAGGTTTCTTTGATTTACAGACAAACAAAGCATTCAGACTCTATAAGGTCAGTGGGTTAATGGGCATAAAGTCCCACCCTGTGTTCACAGAGAACATCAGGAGGGGTCTATTCTCTTCTCTGCAACCCATCCTCCCCATCTCACCAACACTTCTAACACAGAAATCACCTGGAACAGCATCCTGGCTCTTCCCACCCATCATACACTCTTCAAGTAGATCCCTGCAGTTGCTGTGCTGCCCAGCCTCTCCTTTCCTTATTGTTTCTCACTCTAAGTCCAAGCCATGATAAACATACTGCTGAAATCATTTTCCTGAAATGTGCATACCATAAACGCCTCTGAAAGTGTGCAAAAGCCTGCTGATAGCAATAGTCTGTTGAAGGAGAACAAGAGAACATAAAGCCCGTGTGCAGAGTGTCTTTGTACCTACAGGTTTTTGTATACTTTTTAAAATTCGTATTAATATAGCTTTCTCAGAAATATGATGTATTTTCAACATGTGTTATGCTAGAGTATCTAAATTAAGAACCAAAACATCCTGTTATCACACATAACTCACTAAAAGTTCTCATAAATGAAATGACAGCATACTTTATACAATAAAGTAAGCATATATAAATGAATACTGAGATAATATGATACTGCAAGAGTTGAGGTTGAAAGATGGCTGACTGAACTAGCTCCAAGATAAGCTAGCTAGCTAGCTCCAAGCCTTCTTGCTTGCCCTTTGTGGTCTGAATTCAGCCACTTTCTGTCCAGGGGGAATAAGTAACTTGCCAGGAGGATCCAGTATTTCTTGAGTGGGAACCTCAATCTGGCCTGCTCCCTTCACCTTGGAACATCCTAGAGTCAAACCAGCTTCTTGACACATTGAACCCTCAATTTCGTCACTCAAGAACACCCTGGTCATGCAGGACCAGGAAGTACAGAGAAAAAGCCACCAGCTGCTGTCCTTCAGGTGGAAATCTGCATAGTTAGCCAAAGATCTCCAGGCAGCAAAAGCATAGTACAAAGGGAACAATATAAACCTAAGCCCAGAGGAAATCGAGACAGTAAGTCACAAACATAAGAGACTTCTAGGAAGAGAAGAAAAGAAAAATCTAACTGTCGTCAAATACTAGAAAACACAACAAGACATTATGGTAAAGAAGGGAGAATACTGCAATAAAAATGTGGAGTTTTGAGATTAAAGATTCAATAGAAAGGATAAAGAAATGAATGATGAGATTCCCAAAAACCTCAGTGAGAAGGAAAAATAAAAGTTTATAGGACAGTGTAAGAGTTAGAGCAGCAGGCCTAGCAGCAATTAAAAAGTGGTAAAAAAGAAAGAGTGAAACCAGGTTTTCCAGGACCCAAAGAACAGATGTCAATCACAGGGAGGGGAAGGTAAGGAAGGAAAAGCAGGGGATTCCATTAGAATGTTGCATCTAGGAGAAAACCTGGAAGTCCACAGAAACATCCATCTGATGGTAGAAGACTCAGGAATGCAGAGACTACAAAGCAGCCCAGGAAAAGTAGGACTAATGTAAGAAAAAAGGGAAACAAGATTTCATCAGGACAGCTCACAGCATGTCCTGAAAGCAGTTCACTCACAGCACAGTATTCAAAGAGTTAAGCACACAGGCAGAGAGAATGAAAGAAGGAGGAGAGGAAGAAGGGGAAGAGAGGAGGAAAGGGAGAGGAGGAAAGAAGAGAGGAGGAAGGGAGAGAGGGGAAGGGGAGGGGAAGAAAGAGGGATGGGGGAGGGATATTAAGGTCTTGAAAGAAAGACAACTAATTATTTCTTGTTACTGAGAAAGCAGCCTTTATTCTCCAGCTTCCACTGCAGATTGATCAGTTAAACTCCAGACATGAGCCAGTGTCCTCTGAGGAGGTTTTCAAGAATAAAGAAGGCAAATCCTGCCTAAGGAGAAGGCTTTGCCCCTTTCCCTCCTTAGAATTTCTAGCATTTTGACTGAGACTATTTTGTTCTCACACATTTACAACTCTGATGCTGATGCTAAGTGTAGCCTGCTAGGGGAGGCGGTGCTTTTCCATTCTGAATGAGGCTCCATCTCACAGTGTTTTCCTGAGCTCTGCAAGTTAAGAGAATTGTAATTCACAGCTGTCTTCTTTACTGTGCCCCAGAGAAATCTGATCTTCCCAGCCTGGGGAATATGAGGTTTGAAGGGTCCTTATGGAAACTCTACAAACATTCTTCCTTTTGCCTACACACATGCTAATCCTTGAGCTGAATATGAGACATCAGGACACTGAGATAACACGTGTTGCACTACTGGGCCCCAGTAAAACAGGGCAGAGAGTTTATAAACACAAATCACTGTCAGCATATGGGACCACCAGGCAAGCACAGTAAGGGGAGTAACTGAGATCAATCTGGTAAGATTTTGAAACATAACAGACTTTTTACAATTCCAAAGTCCTTACTCAGCCTGATTTATTCATATCAACATTTTAGCCACTGGTAATTTCTGAATTATTCACTGAACATGGCACAGAAGAGCTAAATAGTTTCCTGTGAATGAATTTATATTTTAAGTTGGGTGTGTCTATTGTTCTAAGAATTTGCCACACACTAAACAAATTGAATCCAAATGGAAGATTCTGATTCAAGGGGACAGTAAGAGCCTATCCCAAAAACAAACAACAACAAATGAAACAAAGAATTAAACAAACAAAAAACAAAAGTAAAGCAGAGAGAAAAAAAACCATCTGTCCCCAAGGCCAGCATTTGTGATTCAAGGTTCACAAGGTATACAAGGATAAAAGGAGGCACCACACTATTACAATAATTATGAATGCAGAAAGAGAGTGAACACGGTCAAGGAAATAATGCTGGAAAAAATGCACTTGTGGTAGGTTCTCTAGACATAGAGAAAAAATATGTTCAAGGGTTTCAAGACAAGACACATAGCATATCCGAGGGACTCAGAATTTGTAACAGATCAATATAGATATATAGATATAGATATAGATATAGATATAGATATAGATATATAGATACACACACACACACACACATATATATATATATTTTTCTTATGGGGATTATCCTGATTTTGTTTATGGAGGCAGGAAGATCTACTTGCCCACTATGGGTGGCACAATTCCCTGGCTGAGATCCTGGTCTGAATAAGTGGAGAAAAGCAACTGCGTAGCAGAAAACATTAATCCCTCTCTTCTTCCTGATTGAAGAAAACATATGAGCAGCCACTTCAAGCTTATGTATCCTTGACCTGCCTGCCATGTTGAACTGCATCTTGAACCAGGAGATAAAATAAACCTTTCTCCCTTAAGTTGCTTTTGTTAAAGAATATTGTATCACAGCAATTCTTTAAATAGACTAAAACAAAGCTCAGGTTCAATAAACACATCAACTTCTACTTTAGAGATACAGACAGTCATATCATTTCTTGAAATGACAAGTTTGATAAGGATGATGAATTCACTTCAAGGATGTCTACAATATAACCAACACTGTCACAGAAAGTAGGTGCTTACGCTAGCCATCTGCAGACATCACCTCATTCTCAAAGTCTTCAAAAACTCGGAGCAGTCTCAGCTTTGAGGAGACACTTACTATGTATGGGCTTGAAAACAGTTAATGCAAATTTCTGTTTCATTTAATACCACATCACCCTATAAGATGCACTGCAGAAAGTCAAGTTAGAATACACCAAGTCTATCCTGAGAGGTGGATCACACTTTCTTATACTCTTCATCAAGGTGTCTAATTTTTATTCTGATATTTATAAGTGGGACTAGGGCTGGGTGACTGACCACCATTTCATTAAGGTTCTATAATCAGTTGCACAAATTGTGAAGCTATCACACAAATCCACCTCCTTCCTCTAACTCCCAGGAAGTTTGTAGCCCTGAGGTCTAAAAGTAGGTGGAGATTTAGGCAGACATTCGCAGTATCACTTTTAGTCAGTCTATTCTAGTACGATACATAGGAGCAGAGTCAGCCTGTAACACAACTGGGCCTAACACCAGCATGTGAGCAACCCTGACAAAGTCCAGATGCTACAGAGTTGGAAAAGAAGAAGACAAAGCTAGGGCCTCCAAGACCTCCATGGAGGGAGCGGGGAGGGAGATGAAAAGAGTAAAGACCTTCAGTAATGAAATCAGGAGGAAGGAGCAGCCATTCGACAGAACACAAACAGTCAAGGGAGGTCATCTGAAAGGGGTGTGAAAAGGAGATTTGGTCAGAAGGGGACTTATGACGGAGAAAAAAATATTTGAAAAGTAGGGGCAATAAGGTTCAGATACCCATTTCAAGGAGGCCTGCACAAGACACTCTGGAGAAGAGAAAGAGGGGAGGTATGGAGGATGGAAAACATGAAGAACACAGGGAAAACACGAAGAACACAGAGGGCAGAAAGAAGTCTAAGAGGGAGGGTTGGGGTTAGGGAGATGGCTCAGCGGGGGAGAGTGCTCACTTCCCAAGGATGGGGACAGTAATTACAATCTCTAGCATCCATGGAAGAAGCTGGGTATGCAACACAGGCCTTTAACCGTGGCACTGTACTGGTCAGAGACAAGGTCAAGGAGGCTTTCTAAACTCCAGCCTAGTTCTAGGTTCAATGAGAGATCCAATCTCAAAAGAATATAGGGGAACAAGATACAAGGAAATACCTAGCTTTCTCCTACAGCTTCAGTGCATGCAGATATTCTCAGGTCACACACACTCACACACACTCATATACGTACCCATAAAAGCTGTTAGGAAGAAATCATTAAAAAGGAAAGGCTCAGAAATCATGAGAGAACAAATAACCAACTAATAGCCTCAGAGGCAGCAGAAAGTACCTGGAGAACATATGATTAAAAGAAACCTCTTCCATCCTGACATGGAGAGAAAGAAAACGAATGGATGTGTGGGTGAGTTGATAGATGGGTAGATAGGTGGGTGGGTGAATGAATAGGTACATGGGATGGGTGGATAGAGTACATGGGCAGATGGATGGATAAATGGATGGATGGATGGATGGATGGATGGATGGATGGATGGATGGATGGATGGATGGACAGATGAATGAATGGATTCATGGATAGGTGGATAGATACATAGATGAGTGTGTGGCTAGACGGGTGCAGGGATGAGTGAGTAAATGAATGGATGGCACCAGTATAGAAACTTGTATGTCTGGTGGCAAGATGAGAGAATCAGAATTTTGAAAGTTCTCCCATAAAGCAAGCAGCCAGAACGTCTGGTATAACTGAGAGGTCTGATTAGGCATGAAGTTGTTCTGGGTTTTGTTTGTTTGTTTGTTATTTTTTGTTTCTTTTGGGCTTAAAAACAGAAATTTGTTATCTGGCACAACTGACTACGGAGCAACACAGTCAAAGCTTTCGTTAGTGCTGGGCCTGCCTCTTGTCCAAGAGGCCATGATTAGGGCTATCCTTGATCTCATAGTCATCCAGGGGAGCCACTTCTCTGTCACGTGCTGTCAAGTTAATCTGCACTGAGTTTAGTATAAAGTTTCCCTCCTCTGAGATACAGATCTTCTGGCAACCAGGGAACTTCAATTTGGCTCCTGCAGAGTCTTCATTGTCCTCTGTGTTCTGTGTCTTAAACCTACATTGGAAGCAGCCTGAGGTCAAAAAGCACAAATTTCCACTGAACAGGGCGGACTGAGTCCTTTGGATCAACACTCTGATTGATAAGGTTATGTAACCATCATCACACACCCCAGACCCAGTGAGAAAAACAAACAGGGTGGCAGTTTTAAAGTTTAACCAGAGTGAAAGCAGTCAATAAAAAACCACACTGAGCTAATGGGAGTTTTCCAAGGCATTGGGTGTTTTGTTTTGTTTCAAAATTCTTATTGCAGGATGTCTGGGAATTGCTATTTTTAAAAAGAGGGGGTGGTGAAAGAAAATCCAAGTAGTCGCATATATATGGTCAAGGCAAAAGTCCATGAAATAAAAATCAATAAAGTTTCTATGAGCATATAGAATAAAATGAATGTACTTTGGGGGACAGCAAAGCATTTGGAAGTCAATAGATAAACACGAGAATACAAGAGCATTCTAGAACCCAGCCAGCTAAGAATGGGAAACATTTTCAGCCTGTGGAGACACTGGCTACATTGTTAGGAAATGTGTCTCACACCTGGCCTGGGTTGGAAGGGATAATTAAGTTTAAAGCTCCTGTTAAATGCTGTGATCCAACACAAAAAAATAGTGTATCTTATCTCTTATTCTGCTTAATTATGCTAATTAAAACCTTTAAAGTAATTTGACAGTACATTAAGAGACCATATGGGAAGATTAGGATGTGCCTTACTTGGTTTGACCACATAATTACAGTTTCTGTTGCCCATCCATTACTTAGAGCAAAAGATCTGGAGAGATCTGTTTAAATTCCAGGTAGAAGTTAACTTTCTGTTTAACTTTCCAGGTGTGGAAAAAGACAGACGGGTTTTCTGTAAATGGGCCCACACTCTCATGACTTACAATAATACAAGCAATACAAAAACAAACCAAAATCACCTAACATACCTTGCCCCTGTCAGTTAAATTACCTAGAAAGGGTCTTCTCCAATGCTCCCTCCTCCCAAATCAAACAATGATTTTGGAGCAGAGAAATATATTACTGCGTGTATTATATATTCTCCATCATTTGTGATTTGCCCCTGCTATTATAGACAAAGCCCAAATCAGCCAAAAAATAGACATGTTGTGTTTCTCACTTAGCCAAGAACCCAAGACTTACTTAGCAATCATGATTATCCAAAATTATTCAGTCTTGACTTCTAATCCCACAGATGTACATCATGGCTTAAAGATGGCCTTTGAAACTACAGAAGTCAGGTAATAGACCCACTATCATTTACCAAAGGAAAATGCAATTAACTGGGAGGCATTTTGCCTGCAATATGCTTCCAAGGGCATTTGCAAAAGCAGCTGTGGTAGCACACTGTATCTTCTGAGCCCTCAGCTTCTGAGACTTTCTGTCCATGCCAACATGCTGCTCGAGTAAATATTCATTTTTAGAAAAAGTCAAGTCTCAACCAAAATAGTTAACTATAAAATGAGTCTACAAATAGAAAAACTGAATAATTTCTTGGAATAGTAAATATCATCTTCACATGTGACCTAAGTCGTTAAAAATTTAAACTCTATAAAAGGCAGGTACAAAAGGAAATCCTCTTTTGCAGCCCAGAACTCACTGCTCAGGATGAGTTTGATACTTGGAAGAACAAATGTTGCGCATTAAGACTTCTCAGAGGGATGGTGATGAGGTCGGTCCTAAGAATCGTTTATAATTTAAAAGTGTAGGCAAAGGGAAAACTCAGATATACTGCATCTGCATTCTAACTTCTGTGCGGTAGCCTTTTAAAGGCTCATCGTGGACATGTTATTGTTGCTCTCCTCACAATGGGCAAGGAATAGAGAAGACCCAAGTGACCACAGTGGATCGACATCAATAAATGGAGAAAGTATAGTGAGTGAAGACATAAAACAATGTTACACATAATTCCAAAGTGAAACTTACTCCATTGTGACAACCTGGGTGGAACTGGAGGATATTATGCTGTGTGAGATGAGCCACTCAAAGAAATATAACAAATGTTCTCACATATATGTAGACCCCAGGGGAATAGATCACATAGCAGTTGGGAGAAGGCTGGGAGGCCAGGAGGATGATGGGAAGACAGCATTACAAGAGGACAAAGTCTGAGTGAGAATTTGTGCTTTGTGTTTAAGACCTGTGCACAGCACACTCAATATAACTAGTAAATTAAATTTCAAATGGTCTAGCCACAAAAGATTTGAAGGTAGATACATTAATAGCTTGATTTAATTATTCTACATTGTATTCATAAGTTCTCATATCATGTAATGCTCCATAAAGTCATACAATTAAAATTTTCCAGTTTATAATTTTGAAACAAGGCACGAGAGGTGACTCAACAGTTAAGAATGCTTACTGCTCTTGCAGAGAACCCAGGTTCAATCCCCACCATTTACATTATTAGCTACAAACATTAACTGTAACTCCATTTTCATGGCATCGGATGCCTGCTCTCGTCTCCATGAACACCAGACACACATGGTACACATACATATGTTCAAACACATGTATACATAGAAATGAAGCTTTCTAAAAATTGCAACATAAAATCTAAAATCTGTTAAATTAAATGTAATAATTGATCTCAAGCTCTGCAAAGGTCTTTCATCTGTGAACAACTCTGGGAAAATCCTGCTTCCCTGGGTTATCCAGTTACTCTAAATGCTGACATATTTCTTTAGAAAACATGAATGATATCACAGTCATTAATATCAGAATGGAAGTATGCTACAAGGCATCACACAGTGCTCCTCTAATAAAGACACTTAGGTTTTATCCATTTAAGGTTTTTGGGGTTTTGTTTTGTTTTGTTTTTGAGGGTCAAGAAGATGGCTCAGCAGATGATGGCACTAGCCACAAGTCATGACAACCTGGGTTCAATCCTTAGAACCCACATGGTGGAAGGCAAGAACCAACTCTATAGGTCATCCTTTGTCCTGCATATATGCACTAATGCATGTACATACTCCACAAAAACACACATAAACAAACAAATGAATATAAAGAAGTTGTCTCTCTTTTTTTTTAATTTTGTGAGGGGTCTGGAGAAATGGTGCAGTTTTATAACCATTCATAATTCCAATTTCAGTGGGGGTCTGATGCTCTCCCTGACCTCCTTGGGCAGCAGGCACATACATGGTACATATACGTACATACAGGCAAAACACTTATAAGCATAAAACAAATATTGAAGCATACATATCAGTGGACTAAGAATGAGGATTACTTGAAAGAGCACTCGCCTACCATCACCAAGTCCTGGGTCCAACACCTAGCATTGCAAGAAGCAGGCATGGTGGCTCATGTCTGTAAACCCACTACCACACTCGGGTGACATCAGTGAGTTCAAAGCTAGTCTGAGCCACATGTACCCAATCTAACAACAAACCAAACCAAATGACAACAACAACAACAAAAAGTCGATATGTATTAGCATGAGTCTTAATAAACTATCTTTAAGTGCTGGAATGTTCTCAAGCCCAGTCAATTCCCCTTTCCTCTTGACAGCTCAAATTTTGTAACAAATAGCCAAGTGCTTTTCTCAACATGATTTTACTTCCAAACAAGTTTAAGCGGGGCTTCAGTGTTCAAGAACTGGAAAGTCGTGCTACATCTTCACAATGAGTTATGTTTACAAAAATATAACAATAGTAGAATGTGCTCACCAACTGAAGTGAAAATGGGTGCAAGACCAGCTTATAACCCACAGCCTAAGTGCCATCCCCACATCTCTCCCTGAGGTTTTCCTGTGCTCAGTAACATGGTGCCAAACACAAACCCAAACTCTTTCTTATGCAGAAGCAGATACCTATTTCTGTTTATACCTTTGGTCTTAATTATGTGTGTGTATACAAGTGCCTGTGTCTTTGCCCATGTGAATACAAAGGCTCTCAGAAGGCAGAGGAGGACATCAGATCCCCGGAAGCTGCAGTTACAGGCCACCAGACATGGATGCTGGGAACTGAATTTGGCTCCTCTTCAAGAGCGGCTAGTATCTAGCTTCTGAACTATCTCTCCACACTGAAGCATCAGTTCCTTTGCTGGAAGAATTTACAAATCTAGATGATAAGTGTAATGTTTAAGCTTATATTTAACTTTTAAGAATGTCATTCAATTAAACTGACATAGAAAAAAATGAATTGATCAGCAATCCTATCAAGTCTGATGACCTGGAAGAAATGAGGCACTGTCTGGTGGCACACAGGATAAAAAGAAGCACATATTTACACATGCTTCTGAAAAGCATCTTCCTTTTGACACCCTGACATAGTAAATGGGTTGAGTCAAAAAAATATTCATCATTGAGAACAGGGGTTCTCAACCTGTGGGTCACAACCCTCTTGCAGGTCAAATAATCTTTCCATAGGTGTTGCCTAAGACCATCAGAAAATACTAGATATTTACATTATGATTCATAACAGTATCAAAAATACAATTATGAGGTAGTAATGAAGATAACTTTATGTGGGAGGAGGGGCAATAACACTGTGTGTTAAAGGGTTGCAGCATTGGGAAGGTGAAGAACTGCTGCTATGTGATTCCTTACAGCTGCTTTCATCACTGCTGTTGAAGAGAAACCAAATTAGTTATTCAAGAATCAAGGGTCTGTGGGTTTAAGTAACCATTTGCCAATATAGGTAGATTAACCAACACAT
Source organism: Grammomys surdaster (assembly GCF_004785775.1). Classification (NCBI taxonomy): domain Eukaryota; kingdom Metazoa; phylum Chordata; class Mammalia; order Rodentia; family Muridae; genus Grammomys; species Grammomys surdaster. The sequence goes on from NW_021604719.1 coordinate 2,516,920, forward strand.
CTCAAAGTGCTAGCTTCTCAAATGTCCAAATGGCTTCCCAAAAAGACTGATGCAAAGCACAGGACCTGTTTGAATGCCGGGTACTTACAGGCTTTGAAAGTCTCTTTGGTATTACCTATGAACATAAGATCCAAAGATCAAACAAAATTAATACCAGACCCATGACCCGGAGCATGTTAAGTGTTTCTTGTTTCAACTCTTGAACTTGCTAACAAGTAGAGAAAAGTCATCCTCGGTTGAAAAGAGTTTTCTTTCTTCTCTGGTTTGATAATTGTATATGTCAGGTCTCTGTTTTTGTTTGCAAACTCTTTGGGTCACTGTACATATTTTACACCTTTATCCTCTCTAGTCTGCTACCTTACCTTTAAAAATCCATACTGAATATCAGCAGTTACTGATCACAAAGTCCTAGATGCAAATATCACAGGTCATTAATCATTCCCCGCCCTGATCTCCAAAAGCAGGGATGAGGTGTTTATTTGTTGTTTGTTCTTTTTCTTTTGTTTTCTTTTGTTTGTTTTTTAGACAGAGTTTCACTATGCAACCCTGGCTGGCCTGGAATTCACTATGCAAATCAGGCTGGCCCCAAACCCACACAGACCCACCTACCTGCCTGTGCCTCCTGAGTGCTGGGATTTATTCACATGACAAGAAAGAAAGTAGCTGGCCTTTGTCAGCTTATAAAATACACAACTGAGATCCAAATACAGCAGTAAGCTGATGATTTACAACCGTGGCATGTTTCAGAATCACCCTGTGGGCCCTGTTAAGACTATTCCTCAGCCCCACACCCGATTTTCAAGTTAGTAAGTCTGGATGAAGGCCCAATATCTAACATCTTCCCAGAGGATGCTGATGTTTCTGAGGAAGTTTAGAACAACCCTGTTTATTCAGCTTGTCCTTGCAGAGGGTTCAGTGTGTGCTCAGAGCACAAATGACTGCCAGCGCAACCACTGGAGGCTGATGGAGTGAACAGGTTGGGGTTCAGACACATTTTCCCACAAGTCAACTTGAGAAATCCATTTTTCCACTTGTGTAGTTTTCTACTCTCAATACTTCCCCTTCTTGAAAGCCTATTTCATGCTTTGGTTTTTACATGATGGGACCAACAGTAAGAACAGAGTAACCATCACAATCCCTGCCATCCTGGCAGAGAAGCACTGGAGTACAACTAAATTCCCCAGTTCTTGGCCCCTTAGGAGAATGGTGTTCTCCAGACAGACTCTAAGGAGTTGAGACTGTGTCCCCTCCAAATCTTCAATTGGTTAGCAGCACCAACTGGACAACTGACTTACCAACATGGCTCATGGCTGGAGGAAAATTCCACTAACCCAAGTTACTGTAATGAGATGGAGACTGAATGGGAATGGAACTGGGAGCAAAAGACCAGGAAATCTCAGAACACTTGTTCTGGATTAGATATCGGCTACCATAGAAACAGGTCATAGCTGTGCTATGGCTGATTAACCAGTGCCAGCCTGGACTCACCTGGACAGGCAATGGAATTTGGGATCAATATAAGAAACCTCAACCTAGGATACTAAAAAACTGACTGTTGATGGGAAGCTCAACTCTCCACCTAGGATGTTGATATCTTCAGTAATATCTCATGCCTCAGAGTGACATGACTCTCAAGGACAGGGCAGAAAGGTTGCAATAATTTCATTTCGAGAAAGCTAGTCTGAGAAGCAAAGGCTGTAACACAGCCGTTACCTAAGGAGTTATCTCCATAAGCATCTCTGTCTTCAAGAAACACTCCGTGGAGGCATCCAGATTCTACCCAGATCAAGACGGAATCTCACGCTTAATCACCGTGAAAAGAAATGAAGGGAATAAGAAAAGCAAGGAGAAGAAAAGAGCTGACAAACACATAAGGTGGAAAAGGAAAGGCACGGGGGAGGGGGGAAGGAAGAGGGACGACTACAATCCCTTTGCAAAAGTCTCATACTCCATTTGGGATGTGTTGATTCCTCACACTATACAAAAGTTCTGGAAAGAAAAGAGGCAGGAGATCTCAGTGCTCTCATTTTTAAAGATGTGATGTTGAGGGTCTCATAAAGCCTATACGGCTATGTTTCCCTGGAGCTGCATCCTGAAGCAGATCTTAGCTGGCAAGGACCAGAGAAGGAAGGAGCCCTCCCACACAACCACTGGGGGGAAAGAGTTTGGGAGTTTCTCAGAAAGTTAAACACACACTCTCCATATGGTTCTGCTTCCACATTATCTGCTCCTAGGTACTTACTCTGGGGAAGTAGGAGCTGTGTCTATAAAGGGAAGGCATGCAACTGTTAAGACATTTACTTGCGATACCCACAAACTGTAAACCACTCAAAAGGAAGCCATTCAAATGCCTGCTGACAGATGAACAAGGAAATTGTGAGTATCTATGCACTGGCACACTACTCAGCAATAAACAACAGCAGTAGCAGCAGCAGCAATAACAGCAAAAGCCACTGAATTATTGACACGTGCAGCCACAGGCATGATTCTTAACGTCGTGTTACATGAAAGAGCCAAAATGAGAGTATGATCTTAAAATTCTATTTATGTAAAACTCTAAAACATACAAACTAGATATAGTGATGGACAGGGCAATCAGTAGCTGAAGGTGGAAGGAGAAGGAAAGGAGGAAAGACCACTTCAGGAAGCAAACACAGCTCATCGCCCTGACTGTGCCAATGGTTTCCTGAGTGCACACATCAGACTCTTGGACTGTATACCTTAAGAAGGCATATGCAGTTCACTGAAGGTCGATTCTAAAAGCACCTCCCTATTAGCTCAATTTTTCTATTAAAATCTTACATAGTTCTTGAAAATCTCCCTAACACAGTAACTGGATTGTCCTAGCTAAGATGGGCAGGGGTGTGAGCATTAGTTCCCACATGTAAAACCCACTTACCAAATGTAAGACTGTTTCCTTATCTCACGGTTTGGATGGACAAGAGCCAGCAGTTTATGGGTCCTTAGGGGTTAATGAAAAGGCTGAACTCTAAGTATATACACACTCAGTCACAGTTCTTCTCACTCACCTCAGCCACCATAAAAATCACACAGTCCCTTACTTCCACATGATACTCTAGGGATCTGTCAGCTGCAGCCTATGGGCCAAACCCACCCACCTCACGCATCTGTTGTTGCCTGCAAGCTAAGAAGGGAATTCACATTTTAAATAGATTTTTATAAAAATATCAAAAGAACCTCATGCCATACAAAAACTATATGAAATTCTAATATCACTGTTGATAAAGTTAGAACACAGTATGTACGGTTATTTACATGTTATCCATGAGCGCTACTATCTCCGGGAGCAGAGGGCAGTGGGTGTCATAGACCACATATTTTTCACATGGCTCCCCCTCCCTCCACCACAGTCTATCACTTTTAATAAATATTTTCTTTCTAGCTAATAACCAAGTAAAGATAACCCAGGATCTGTCTGATCGCATTGTCTATAGCTGCTTTTCTGGGACCACAGTCAGCCACACAGCCTATTTTCACTCCGTATACTATGCCCTATACATCTTCAAAGCACTTCTAAAAATCACCTGGTGTTTTGGACACTTTGTATTTCAAGGTCCCTGAACCACCTGAGTCAGTTTAGGGAAATATCGAACAAATTCCTTTGCATCCATCCTTCTTGCTCCTTGATCAGCAGGAACTTAGGCAATGCTTGGGAACTCGGCCCATCCTTTGCCTGGACCCCTCTTGGTACTACATTCCTCCCCAGCTGTAGAACAAGTTCCCTAGATCACATGCCAGCAGGGGTTATCCCTCCCCTGTTTCAGGGCCAGGCTAGGAGTAGTTTCAGGCTTCACTTACATCCTAGGTCCCTTGCAAAACTCCAGGGGAAATGAGGTCCATTTCTCTTGGCTCTTGTTGTAGCTAGACATTTGGTTATAGTTCAGATCATATTCTATATCCAGTTTATTTTACATTTTCTGGCTTCTCTTTCTCTTCCCAATGCTCTCCCGTACACACACTCCTTCAGCCACCACCAAAGCATTACTACCAACTCTCAAAATTGAGAAAGGCCGGGCAGTGGTGGCACACACCTTTAATCCCAGCACTGGAGAGGCAGCGACAGGTGGAGCTCTGTGAGTTCGAGGCTAGCCTGGTCTACAGGGTGTGCTCCAGGCAAATCAGAGCTACACAAAGAAACTCTGTCTTCTAAAACAACAAAACAAGAAAAAAAAGAAGAAAGGAAAGAGCGAGAGAAAGAAAGAAAAAAGAAGACACCAAGATAAGAAATAAATGCAGACTAGATAGTCACTCCCAAAGCAGGACACTCCTGTTCACCTAACAATCTTCAATTACACCTTTTCCATATGGTTACACAACACAACAAGCCTTGCAGCAAGTAGCTGGAAATCCCCAGCATCTCACAGCTGGTTTTGTTCATCTTTATCTGGGACGGGGATGAGTGGCCAATGGACAGTACCACCATCTTACACCTAAAGACACCACCTCACACTTCAGATACTTTCTTACATAAGAAGAAAGCCCCAGTGTTCCAGCAGGGAACTGCCTTGTGCAACCAAAAAGAAAAGTAAAAAAACAAACAAACAAAAAAAAAAAAAACATGATCTAGTCAACCTAGGATCGAGGACACATTTCAAAGCCAGAACACTTTGTTTTGTTTCATTTTGTTTTTTTTCAATTAAGAGCCTAAATTACTGACCAGTTAAGCACACGTGGCCCTGGGCCAATAGTAAATTGGGTCAGAGGATCCTGCACAGACATGACTTGGCCAACAGTTCACTAATTAGGAGAATTTAGCAATGATCACATCGTTAAACCATTTCAGCAAAACAGGTTTAGTGCTCTCGCCAGCATCCAGGGGTGCTTTCTTGTTTCCTCCCCCTCTTCCTCCCTGCCTCCCTCCTCCTCCAACTATGTCTCTACTTAAGCAGCCCTCAGCCCTCCCTGCCTGACTTTTGAAAAGCTCCCTTGGCTCTCAGCATTATCTCCCAGCACACCGGAGTGACTGCCTCACAGACTCTGGAGACTCACATGTGTTATCATCCACCCAAATATAGTTGTGTCCAAATTTTACCCCCTTGCCACTAGAACGTACCTTCTCTTTAGAAAAACATTATAAGCCTACCCCCATAAACACACACACACACACACACACACACACACACACACACGCTCACACATAAATCAACCGATGTTCATACACATAGCTGATCTTCACAATACCTACTGAGGTTATACCCTCCTTTTGACTTACTACATGAGGTAGCCACTCCACTGGGGAGCATTTCCTAGCCATCAGATTCCAAATCAAAACGGAGCCACTTACTTAAACATATTATAGTAGGGATAAAGCTTGAAAACACGCCATGATGGCTAATTTTGGTTGTCGATTTGATGGGATTTACAATCACCATGGAAACAAACTTCAGGGCATGGGATAAAAGGGACTAGGTTAAATGAGGTGGGTAGTTCCTAACTGTGCTGGGGCACCACTCTATGGGCTGTGGTCTTAGACTGAATAAAGTGAAGAAAGACAGGCAACCAGGGGTAGTCATCGCTTTCTCTCTGCTTGCTGCTGGCACAAATGTGACCAGTTGCTTCACATTCCTGCCACCAACCATCCCTCCTGTGCCAGGGCAGACCCTAACCTCATACTGTGAGCCAAAACAAACTCCTCGATCCTTAAGTTGCTTTGATTGGATGTCTTGTTGCAAGAAAGTAACTAATACAAATGCTAACTGACAAAACCCAGTCACAAAATAACAACTGTTACAAATGGTAGCAGAGAATTCTAGGATGCTTATGTACAATTTGTTCAGAAACGGATATATTCGCACATAATGTACAGCTACTTTCCCATATACCTTGAATGCTCTCTAGATTACTGTATACTACTCAGGACCACGGAAATGCTACATAAATAGCCCTGCTACATTGTCTAAGAAATAATGACAAGAAAAAAAAAACCCAAAAAACAAAAAAAATGTACCCGATCAGGACAGACCCAATTGTTTTTCTGAATATTTTTGGTCCATGGTCAATTGAGCCCACACATGCAGAATCCACAAATACAGAAGGCCAACATTACACAGTTTTCAGAATAGGAAAATCCAGAGCCACAGAAGGAGATAAATGCTTTCCCTGAGGCATGGAATGGTTACTAATGGGTTTCTTTGGGGATGACAAAATGTTCCAAACTCAGAGCATGATGATAGCTACACCACCCTGGAAATATGCTGAAACCACCGAATTTTACATTGCATATAGATAAGCTACATGTATATGACTCATATCTCAATAAGGCTATTAAATGTGGTTTTATCTTTAATATAAATGAAGATGATCACATTAAGTAAATTAAGCTAGTCTTAGACAAGTATTTCATGTTTTCTATCATTTTTGATTCTTGAATCTTATACAGATATAAACCATGGTATATTCAGATAACATGAAAATGGAAGCAAAGTGTTTTAAGGGACTATGAATAATCTATGGGAGGGGCAAGAAGGGAGGAAGATGGGGGACATGGGGAGCTGTTCAAAGTACATTATACATTTACATGAAAATGGTCAAATGAAGTAGAGGAAAAAAGAAAAAAAATCCAAACCAGCTACATTTTTATCTTTGACTCTCCACTGCTCCCTCTTTCTCAGCGCCTCTCACTTTCCCAACTGAATCTTGCAGGCCACAGGCTTCACCCTGGCAAAGCTGGCTTACCAAACAATGCTTCCCCCTCCTTTCCCTACTCACCATATCTCCAATCCTACCCATGATGCCTGACACTTCCCCATAAGCACATTCTCCCACACGATGTCCGGCTAATACTGAAATGGTTTTTCCAAGAAGAGGTGCATTAGCACACACCTCAGTGTGCACATACCACAGCCTTGAGGAACTCTGGGGGTGGGAGGGGGGCCTCACTCCTTAGTCTCACCTGGTCATATATCATGCCTCACATTCGCTCTCTGATCTCCCCTCCCCCACCTCTCCCTGATCTGATCTCTCTCTTCCCCTGATCTCTCTCTCTCTCTCTCTCTCTCTCTCTCTCTCTCTCTCTCTCTCTCTCACACACACACACACACACACACACACACACACACACACCAGCAGTACCACCAGCAGCCGCAGCAATACTTCCCTATGGGGAGCCATCTTCCTCAGTTGCACTTGACTACTTTAACCGTTTCTCTGAAACACCTTAATAAGTGGACTCACTTGATCCTCAGTTAACTGACCCCTCTGGAGGTTCTCATGAGAGGGGTGATGTAAAAAGGGCAAGCCTGGCCTCACTGAGCCACCTCTGGATCTTTCTTTCCATGAGCTACAGTAGCCACCAACTACCTACCACAAAGCCCCAGCCCCAGCCTGCATCAAGCCATTTCAACTTTAAGCTTCCAAATCTACCCATTAAACAGACTTTTTCTTGGCTAAAAGCTAGCTGTCTCGGGTATCCAATTATAGTAACAACAGAGCTGAAGAATACAACCCCAGAAGCTACTGCTGAAACCAAACCTTTTCAGTTTGGGAGGCATGGATTCATTTTAAACACCTGCTAGTTAATCTTTGAGGATCTGAAAACTAGTTCTAACTGGTTTTTAAAAGATCTAAACACTGGGCTTAAGAGGAAAACAAAATCAGCAGTTAAAAAACACCAAAGTAGAGGACCCAGAGATCTTATTCAATGGCACACTGATTGGCTAGTGCTGGACAGAGGACAGATTTACCCAGATCCCTGTGATCTGTAAGGGCCACACTTATTTATCTGAAAGGTGAGAAACAAAACATACCAGAGGGACAAAAGAAAATCAGCAGCAAAAATAAGGTGGCAGTGGCAATAACAAGCAGGGTGGGGCTAAGACCAGCTTTGCAGTCTCAGGACTTCACAGCACCTATGGACTTTTTTGCTCAAAAAACAACTGGCAAGGTTGTTTCAGCTTTTCTGGCCAGAGTCCAGAGATCCCTCTGAACATCCCTGGGCACATGGTTTCTCTATGTGGGGAACCAACTCCTTACTATATACGTTTTTCCAATGTGACCCTGAATGATAAGGAACAATTAGACATCGTCTTGAATTTAGTTACTGCTATTGAACACATCAAACATGAATTTCTATCTCTAGACTAATGTGGTTTTTTCCCCCCACAGTCACACTGAAACAAATGATTAAATTGTGGTAGCTTTCTAAATCTGATTAATGTGATTCAGGGAGTCCCACAAACTGTTTTGCTTTTATTACACTTGCTAATTAGGATCTGTATGGTCTTTATCTTCCCCAACCTGCAGTCACATGCTCAGGATGCCTCTTCAGTAAAAGCAGGACTCCTGGCTAATACAGTTAATGAGTTTAGCACTGCCAAAATGTCAACGGCTTTTTTTTTTTTTTTTTTTTTTTTGTTAAGAAAGGGACTAATTTATCTAGTTGAGCTGCCCTGGGTAATTTTCATGGAAATGTCAGAGCAGCAATCAGGAGAAGTGAACAGCAATAAGGATGATTGCTGGAAAGGAGCAGAGAACACCCCACTGGCAGGATGCTTTGATTTTTCAGTGCCCCGATACCATCCTGAGATGAGGCGAGGACCAGACAGGACACCAAAGCAAAGCCATGCAATCTGGCTAAGGGACAGCTACAGTCCTGAGATGTTTAAAAATATAAAACATAAGAAACTGAACTGTAAGCCTCCTGAAAGAAGGAAATGAGCATAAAGTATCCCAGAGGAAGACATGAAAGAGCTGAGCTATAGGACCTAACTCACCTTCATTCACAACAGGTTGTCAGATGTTAAATGCAGGATGAGTACCAACAGTACCCCAGGAGCTAAATACTTTGTTTTTTTTTTTTATGTATTCAAGAGAAAAAAATTTAAAAAGATTTCTTCAGCAATTCCAGTATATCTTTTCTCTAAGACTAAGTGGTCTCAGATATAATGGCTCTTAAGATTCAGTTATGACAAAAAAATCTGTAAATAAAATTAAATAGGCTGGCAAGATGGCTCAGCTGATATGTATGTTCACTTCCAAGTCTGATGACCTAAGTTCAATCCCCAGAGCCCCATATGGTAGAAGGAAAGAACCATTTCTCCAAAAGTTGTACTCTGGCACATGTACACGCATGTGATGCATGTATGGGTATGTGTGCATGGAGTGTGTGTGGGGGGCACAGGTTTTCATGGATCAAGACTGCTCATCTTTTGATAACCGATATCAGCCCATCTGAAGAAATGTTCACTTAGCCGCCCAAGGAGATTGGGAGATGGAGAGCATATGCTGATTTAAAAAGCTAACCTCTGTTATTTACAGAGAAAAATGTTAGATACTTACATGGGCACACAACAAACTCATTCAAGTGATTATAGGAAAGGAGAATCATACAAAATAAAGGAAAAATTCTAAAGCCATCCTGCATTAAAAACCCCTCAAAGTACCTTTTCTTGTTCCTCACTCATTCCATTCCCTGCCAGACTCCCTTTATTACACACATGAAAATGCTCTGTAGTTTTGGATACAAGGTTCTCTTGAAGCCTTTAGCTTACAAGATTAGGTTAAGAATATGACCAGTTACAAGGCCTCCGATTTGAAAGCTGAGGAAAAAATGGGACATAAAGGTATACATCTATAATTCCAACACTCAGGAGACTGAGGCAGGTAGTTGCAAGTTCTAGGACCACCAGGGCTATACAGTGCAACTGTGTTCAAGGCCAAGTGGTAACTTAGATCATATCTCAAAGAGGGGGAGGAGGAGAGAGGGAAGAAGTGAGAGACGGAAGGAGGGAAGGGAGGAGGGAGGGTAAAGTGAATGGAGATACAGTTCAGTAATAGATTTCAAGCATCAATGCAGCAAATTAAAAGGGAGTTGGGGAAACATTTCCCTTCTTTAAAAGGCTAGTTTTGCTTATGTGTGTCTACCAATACAAGTTGAGGAGCCAGAGGAGGCAGAGGATGTCAGCTCCCCAGAACCTGAATTGCAAGCAGTTGTGAGCTGCCTGATGTGGGTATTGGGAACTGAAACTTACCGGCTAAGCCACCTCCCTAGCCCCAGGACAAGTTTCTTAATTTCAGTTTCTCTGCTTTGGTAAAGAGTTTCCTAGTGAGAACTTAGAAAGAAACTTAGTATCCAGGAGAAACAAATGACTGGCCTAAAATCCTCACCTGCTCTGAAGAAACATATGGGGGACTGTAGCCTCTACTTCCAAAATTCCAGGACAAAGATTGTTGGTTACTTTACTAGAAGCTGGAATGATTGTATAATCAAAGATGACTGACTAACTTAACAAAAATAATTACTTTCAGCACAGTTCTCTGCATTAAAAATTACCATTTGTTTGGCTAAGGAATAGTTTAGTGGGTAAAGGGGCTTGCAGCCAATACTGAGGACCAGAGTTCAATCCCAGGGATCCACATGATGGGAGAAGAGAACTGACTCCTATGAGTTGTTCCCTGACCTTCACACACACAAACACACACACACACACACACACACACACACACACACATTCACTCACACATACCCCTTGGCATGTGTGCATTTGCATACAAAAATGTAATGCAATGTTTTTATAATTAGAGGTTGCTTATCTCTAGCTTGTTTGTATTTGCTTTTTAACTTTTTGTCCTGGTTTTAGTTACTACCAAAAGGGAAATGCAAAATTAGTTATTGGAGGTTCTGCTGTTTATGCTGTGACTTTAGACAAGTTCTTTAAATCCCTGATTCAAGCTCTTTATCAAATGAGGCACACAGTGAACACTGAAATGTAAGGCACAACCATGCAAATATTGTCTCCAACACAGGAGAGACTTGGTGGCATGACCCTATTTGTTCTGTGTGTGATTTTTCAGTATCTCTGTTATCTATATAAATACTATATAGCTACTGTTTTAATCTCAAACACACACACAGAGA
>NW_021604719.1:2532795-2595512 GCF_004785775.1 Grammomys surdaster
TGGATGGCAAAGTGATCCAAGACACTCTAATCACCAAAGCATCCCCTTGGTTGCCTGTATAAAAGAGTTAATTTATTTATATATATATATAATTTCTCATATAGAGACCTATATCTAAGCATTTCAAAGGCTCCCTAAGTTTTCACTACTTTAGGCTCTAGCTTCTGCTGTCCAGATGTTTATAATCCAATGTTGTGGGAGATTAGAGCAGAGGTTCTCAACCTGTGAGTTATGATCTCTTCAGGGATAGAGTTAAAGGATCTTTTACAGGGTCACCTAAGACCATCGGAAAACACAGGTATTTACATTATGATTCAAAATAGTAGCAAAGTTACAGTTATAAAGTAGCGACAAAAATAATTTTATGTTTGGGGGTTACCACAACACAAGGGAACTGAATTAAATGATAGCAAGGTTAGAAAGGTTGAGAACCACTGGATTAGAGAAATAGCTCAGTGGTAAAGTGTGTGCAAAGCAGGAGCGATTTTGCCATCCAACCCAGAAGTAAAATGATCCAAGCCACTCTAATCACCAAAGCATGCTCTTGGTTGCCTGTCTAAAAGAGCTCATTTTACTACTGGGGAATCTGAATATGTCATATTTTGAGTGACTCTGACCAGTCACCCAAAGTTGATTGGAATACCTTATGAACTCCATAAAGGCACAATGAACTCTGACATTTAAAAAAACTCAAATTAGTTGAGCGAATTTTAACTCTATCATTTCTATTGGATAAAGAATCATTCACCCAAGAAGGGCAATTAACATATTTCTGTCAGTTGTAAATGAATGTTAACTGCTGTGTGGAGTTTCCTCTATATGAGAAAGGCCTTTTTTTTTTTCCAATACAGGACATATACATAGAATATTGTTATGGAGAACTATTCCCTTGACCTTTAACTGGAAACAAAGCCCCAATCTTCAACATTACAGACTCTTTTCTAATTTGGAAAGAGGCTTTTATAAGAGTGAAGGCACTAGGGTACCGTTCTCGTGAATGCTAACAATCTTACTTTTCCTTAACCAGAATATGAATGAGAAATATGCATTTAGTGATGCTAATTACCACTGGCAAGATGCTTTGGGATATCACAGTGTTGGTTGTTGTGGACCATCAAACAAGCAGGGTTTAGCTGTATGTAAGGCAACAAGTTTCCAAAGGTATAGACTCAGCTTTGTGTGTGTACACGTGTGATCAAGTGCATGTCAAATTCAGCAGTTAACGTCAATAGTTCTCCTCAATCATTCTCGAATTTATTTCTTGAGGCCCAACTCAATGGTCTCTTACTGAACCCACAACTCACTGATTTGGCTAGACTCTCTGGCTACTCAGCCCCAAAGATCCTCCTGTCCTGACTGCCCCAACACTGGGACTGTAGATGTGTGCGACCCTGCCAGCTTTTTACATAAATCCCGAGGATCCGAACTGAGGTCATCAGACTCAAAGCAAGTGTACTCTTACTAATGAGGCATCTCCCCATATCCCATATTTAGCTTTTCAAATGAAGGGAGGGGATACCTACATGATGAGACAAAACTAATGGTGTACCATACCGCTCCGCTGGAAATATTTCACCAAAGTATCAGTATAGATACCCTTGACTTACCATGAGGTTACATTCTGACAAATTGACTTGGTTGAAAATGCCATCAGCTAAAGCATATTCATCCCACCTAACTTAGACTAACATAGCCTAGCAACAGTGAACATTGTAGACTATGGGTTGGTTATCCTCACGGTCACGTGGCTGACCACAAGCTATGGCTTGCTGCTGCCTAGCATCAAAACAGATTGGACTGCATTTTGGCAGCTAAGGAGAGAACAAAGGTACAGTACCGTGTCCACTGAACCATTTTTGTGTCACTGTGAAGCTGAAAGATCTTAAGCATCGGAGGCTGTCTGCACTCCTCCCCAGTTATCATTTTTACCACAGTGCAACATTTCCAATGCCTGGAGACATTCTGACAACCCAGGATTAGACCTTGTTCTTCTCTTTCTGAGAGGACACCCAAAGCCACACTCGGTCCTGTGGGATTCAACAGGAAGCAGAGCTCTCTGATCCCGGTGCATTGAGGATACAGGGAGCTGGGGCTTGGGGTTCAATTTCAGAAGCAAAGGACTGGAAGGGCAGCTAGGGTCTCCTTTTGGGAACAGGGAACTTGGAGTGTAGCTCAGGCTGTACATCGCCGGTGAATGTGAATGTAGGTGCCACGTGTGACCCCTTTCTTTCTCTCTGGTGTGAGCCCTTTCTGTCAATGAGACTAGTCTCACTTTTCACTTACGATTGATCATAGGTATGACACGTCTCGTCACTTAGCCTGTAAAACCATTCTGAGGAGAAAGCACTTTTCAGTCATTGATCCTCCCTAACTAGAAGCTCTTGGGAGACATTCTACAGTAGATAAACAGGCAAGCAGATCATGTTAGAATGCTAGGAGCTAAGTATTTATGCCACAGACATGGAAACATCGACAGAAGAGAGTCTGTGCAGATGAACAGGAAGTAGACTCAAGGGTGTCAAAAACACCGCCTCTGAAAAGGACCAGGTTAAAAGCATTGCCAGGTAAGGCTTGGAGGCAGGATTTTGGTCAGGGTCTTTCTCACCCCACTTTTGTCTCCTTTCCCTTAGCAAACAAAATAAACTCCTAACCAACTTCAAAATGTCAGCAGACTATACAGCTTCTTACCCTCTGATGTTCAGATAAAGCCCAGGTACACAGGGAAACAGATCTTTATTGCGGTGGGGCTCATCCCAAGTCCTCTCTAATTCCTTCACCAGGCTCCTTGCTGACTCCAGATGTTCCTCTTCCTGCATCCATTGTCACTCCAAAGCAGAGCTCTTAACCCACCCAACACAGCTATATCCTGCAGCTTTGAAAGGGAATTCACCAACTGAAGCAACTGTTATACAGCCCATGCAAACAGTGGCCTATCATGCTTTCCCTCGACCTTTGTTGTGTCTAAGCTGAGTTTGTGCCCATAAAATCAACTGACAATACAAAAGATAGGACAAAGTTAGAACAAGTTCAAAATAAAAATTTAGGGGGTGGGGAGATGATTCATGTAAGCACAAGAACCTGAGTCTGAATCTTAGCACCTGTGTGAAAAGTTGGGTACAAGGCATGTCTATGATCCCAGCATTGAGTAAGCATAGACAGTAGGTTCTGCCCCAGGCTTGCTAGCTAGGTAGTCTAACCAAATCTGCGAACTCTAAGTTCAAGGACAGACTTTTTCTCAAAAGTATTGTGAAGAGTGAGCGACACCAGATGTCAACTTCTGGTCTGTACATGCAAATGTTCATGAGTGTGTGCACAAGTATGCATGTACCCACACACACACACATACACACACACACACACACACACACAGAGAGAGAGAGAGAGAGAGAGAGAGAGAGAGAGAGAGAGAGAGAGAGAGAAGAAAATTTAAAGCAAGTAGTCTTGAGAGTCATTAGTTCGTTAACATTCCTTAAGGACAATATCCTTTATTTCCAAACACAAGTCAAATCTATAAACATTTCTTAAAAAGAATAAACCTGCCTAAGACTTGCCTATATTTGGTTCAATGTTTTCCCATGTTCTGCACTTCCGGCATGAATGTCAAGAGAGGAAAAGCATCAGCAAGGAGAGACTCTTGGGATTCCTGAACATTGTTCTCATGACACGTTAGCCTACACTTAAGACCTTCGTTTAAATTCCATCAGTGCTCACAGTTACAGTTACTAATGCCTCTGTTTAGAAAGCACTTCTTGACTTGGCACTTACTGTCCTGCAAGCACTGTAGTGAGCTGTGGCATTATTGTTACCGCCATAGATGAAAGGGCTCCCACTAATCACAGACTGAAGGATGATAAACAGTGGGTTGTGTCACTGGTCTTCATGGTGGGGAGGGGTTATGCATACTTGTTGTCACTACTTTATATAGAAAATACTCAACACAGAAAGGTAACTTTTCACAGGTTGCCCTAGCTGGGCTTTGGCAGGGCTATCCATGATTCCAGGGGCCACAGCTTTACAAACATGTGATTTTAAAGAGACAATGTGTGAACCATAACCCCCTGGGGATGTCAGTGAAGGTGGCCAAAAATCAGAGACCTCTCCTAGCCACTGAATATATTATCCTGACCCCCATATGTCATCATTGCTAGCTGAGGACATTTTAATGCCAAATTAAGAAAAATATCCACCTTTGGCCACTTGGGGAACTAGAAGGTTTGAAGGCAGCTTTATCAGCATCAGACATTTTCTTCCTCACTAATTACACACAGGTTCAGAAAGCATTTTCTTAGTGTCTCAGGGGCCCTAAATGAGAAACTGTCTACCTCATTCAGGGGAGATGCAGAGAGAAGGAGAGGGACAGAGTGAGAGGGGGGAGAGAGGGGGAGGGAAGGAAGGAGACTGAAAGAGAGAGGGGGGAGGGAAGGAGAGGGAGAGAGAGGAAGGGAGGGAGAGAGAGAAGGAGAGAGGGGAAGAGATGGAGAGAGAGGGAGAGAGAGGAAGAGAGAGGGAGAGAAAGAGGGAGAGAGAGAAAGAAAGAGAGAGAGGGAGAGAGAGAGGGAGAGAGGGAGGGAGAGAGGGAGGGAGAGAGAGAGAGAGAGAGAGAGAGAGAGAGAGAGAGAGAGAGAGAGAGATTAAGACATACAAAAGAATGAAAGAAAGAATGAATCCCAAATCTGACTTTTAAATGGACCCACTTCATGTTGGGAATGAATCTTCCTGACCTGGTTCTAACTCACCCCTTTTTCCTCCTCACTGGGGTAAGGGGCTGTTTAACAGTCAGCAAAGGCACATCAATCTGAACCCTCCTGCTCTGCTGTGTCCTCAGCCAAACACTTAATCAGAGTGTTTGCTACCAAGCATAGAAATAAATTTGATTTTGGTTTAACCAGGATTAGATTCTGAGCACCAAGAAATTAAAAATAACCTTTATCTAATCTAACAGACCAGCATCCAACTTCCTGGCTACTCTCCACAGACCCCTCTTGCTAAAGCCTCTCCTGGAATTCCTCTCTAGCAACTGTAAAAGTAGATTGAGGTGGGAAAACAACTCTTCTGTGTCCTGGTCGGAACTCTTAACTGTGTTTGCCTCATGTAACCAGAGATTGCTCTTTCCAAGCAGAACTGCTGGCTGTTCATCTGCGAAAGGTACCTCTCTCTGCCCCCAGATGCATGATGATCACTCACTCTTGAGGACTTGAGTCCCTTGTGGGTAAGAACACAAAGCTGTTTATTTTATATAGAGAAGTGATTCCCTTGCAAGCCTCATTCTGTATTCACTGGGACTCCATCGGGAAATACCAAAGTCAGAGCATTGTACAATGACCAATGCAGACAAATTCAGACATGTAACAAAAGCATCTGATGCCCTGGATATATAAAGAATTCCCATCATCATCACCACCATCATCACCACCACATCACCACACATAAACACTCATACACACTGCCAAGAAGCTGAAGGCAGCTAACAAACCAGTAGACAGTTAGCCCACCTCACAGATCCCCAAATAGAACACGAGTGTTCTGATAAGACCTGATAAGACCCAGTAACCAACCAGTGTCAATAAAAACATACTGAGAGTAGATTACCATACACCCTAAACCAAAGTTAACAAAACCAAAGCTAACAGTAAATTCCAATTATTTTAATAGTGTGAGCTATGGAACTGTTAGAGGTAGGCAAGAGTCACTGACGAATTAGAATTTCTCTTCTTAAAATAAAAATTATAAAATGTGCACTTTAGTGAGGTCACCTCATGATGCACTTAAAAGTGAGGCAGAAAAAGATGAAAACCTGTATATTAAACAAAGAAAAAAATGGATTTTATATTTCTGCTTCTTTTTCCAGGTTTGGATAAGACAGTGTACAAGAGATAAGCATCCTTGGAACAGCAACAGAAGCACCCTTTGTTTGACAGCATGCTTACTAGGCAATTCTTGGTCACAAGCTCATTGCCAAACAGCTTTTCATAAATAGAAAGGCACCAGCATTCAGGTCTCTCTGGAGCTGTGTCTGGTGTAACCCACTCAAGAGATATTGAGGTTGGGGATGGGGGAGGGGATGGTACTGTAAGTCACTGAAAAGAAAGGTTTTCCTGACTCAGACTCTACCTCACTTCTTTCAGCACTGAACCATCAATCAAGGTATGGCCATTTTCAAATCTCAGTTAGGGTCCCTGCCACTTGATACTTTCAAACATTCCTTTTAAGGGAAAAAAAGAAATCCAAATATTCTGAAGATATCCAAAACTAATTAGTTTTTATGGCACAATTGACTCTGGTCATAAAAAAAATGGTACGATTTAAAAGTTTAGCAAAAGGGTAACCATTGGACACTGGACCATCTTCTGCCTTGTACTGCCCTCAGGATACAACCTCCCTGAGTTTGCTAATACTCTTTCTCTTTCCCACAAGCTCATCCAACCCATCCATACTATCATCAACATACATGCAGAGAGATGCGTGTGTGCGTGCATGTGTTTGTGTGTGTGTGTGTTCATAAAAATAAAAATAGATTCAGAGTGCACTAGCTAGTTTTGTGTGGCAAGTTGACACAAGCTGGAGTTATCACAGAGGAAGGAGCCTCCCTTGAGGAAATGCTTCCATGAGATCCAGCTGTAAGGCATTTTCTCAATTATTGATCAAGGGTGAGAGGGCCCATTGTGGGTAGGACCATCCCTGAGCTGATAGTTCTGGGTTCTATAAGAATGCAAGCTAAGCAAGCCAGGGGAAGCAATCCGGTAAGCAGCAACCATCCATGACCTCTGCATCAGCTCCTGCCTCCAAGTTCCTATGTTTGTGAGTTCCTGTCCTGACTTCCTTTGGTGATGAACAGCAATGTGGAAGTGTAAGCTGAATAAACCCTTTCCTCCCCAACTTGCTTCTTGGTATTTTGTTCAAGAATATAAACACTGACTGAGACACAGAGCAATATTCAAAACACACGGGGGCATCCATATCCTTTTCCAAGGTTTACGAAGCCCTAGGTGATATAATGGGAATCAATTTTGTGGTCTTCCTGTGCTTTTTGTAGTCCTCCCATGGTCCTTTGCTCCATGTGTCACATGTGGTCTCATCTCCCATACTCCTTTGCTCCACGTGCCCATCACCTTGATGCCCCTTAAACTCACCAGGCAGACTCTGGCTTCTGAAGAAAGTGTCCCTGCTTTCTATGTCTCTGTTTCATACTCCTTTCAGATCTGACTGACCGACTCTAGTAAAGAGGCCTTCCCTGATGATGTTAATGTATCCCTCCCTGTCCTTCTTTCTTGCATTCTTTCTTTATAGAACATATCCCTGGGCATGCACTGGCTCGTGTGCATTGTGTGGCTTCCAACAGAATGCAAGCTCCATTAGGGCAAAGACTCAATCCATTCGTGTTTGCTGTTTCCACAGACCTAAGATAGCATTTGGCATACAATATTTATTGAATAAATGAGTGAGGGAGAGACAGTAAGCCACAAGCATAATGACCAAACAAAATTTCATCAAGTGCATACTTTCACCAAAATAGAAAAGCAGTCGTCCATCTCATGCGTCACACTAAGCAAGTGGGATTCGATCCAAACAGGCAACTTTGAAGTCTGTCCTGCTCCCTTACCTATTGAACAGAGACTAAAAATCAAGTGATTGGTTTTGCTTGGGATGGGCTGGTAAAGAGCTCACCATGTCCCTAAGGAGGCAGACACACACGTGGGTTATAACACATGTTCAGAACAGAAAGGAGCGGAGGCAGAGCTGGCTTGGAGAGGCCATGAGGGGTTGTGGAGAAAAACAAGAGAACCCAAGGAAACTCAGGATGCTCTGCTAACAGGTTCATAAAACTCATAGGAGAGCAACGGCAAGCAATTATTCCCACGCTCTCCCATCAGCCAAGCAGGGATGTTGTTGCTTTCCTAACTGCAGGGCATACTCCTTCCATGTTGGCATTCTTCTCCTTGATAACTACTCTAGTAAATGTCCTAAGTCCAGCTGAGGACGACTGGCCTACACATGCTCTGAGGCTTTGTAAACATTTCTTTTTACCATTTATCAAACACGGGAACTTTGGGGCCCTTGCCCACTTGTCTCACTGGGCATCCAAACACTCATAAAATCTCAAGACCAGGGATCTGGCTCACAATATGCTGCCAAGCACAGCACTTCCCAACCAACTAAGCTTTTACTGCAAAGTCAATGGGCCAAACCTACTGCTTTCTTTATGAATCAATAGCGGCTAATTTGGGTTTTTTTCCCCCTAAGAGACTTTCATTCCCCAGGCTTTAACATCATTGCTGACTTAAGCAGTATCTTGAAGGATTTGTACAGATACACCCTTAGTCACTCATTATGATAATGCAAGCCCTTCCAAAAAAAAGTTCCTCTTCCTCCTATGTAATAACTTTAGCTGTTCTTAGTCAGCAAGGGATAAAGGACATTCATAGGGAAGACAGAGAAGCTCTGTGGTCTGCGTGATATTTGCTTGTGCAATCCACGTGACTTTTCTTTAGAGGATGAGGGAGCACTACTGAGAGTTTGGTTCAGGACTATTAAAAAAAAAAACCAAATACATCAAATACATATGAGATGTATCATGACATCCTCTCATGCAAAATAACCTGTACCCTGCACGTCTGCACCTTTATGCATGTATTTATTCATTTATATATGTATAGTCTTATCCAGTTCTGTAAGTTTGCCAGCACAGACTCCTCCCCCAGCGTGTGAGCAATACATTACACACAACCCTGCTTTTCTAGGATGTGTTCATCAAAAGATTAATGTTGTCCTGGGTGCAGATTAGGCCTTCCAGCTGCCTCCTCACCCAGGAGGAAGTCTTCCCTGTGAGCTGCACTGGGGAAAACACCACTATTCACTAAAGGCTTTATTTCCTAAGTACCACACTATGGCATCCTCTACTCCAGGTGAGTCTGCCCACTCAGACACCTGACATCTCCAGTCTTCTACCAACAGGCACTTCCCTTAAGATTAAAACAGCCTTGGGGAGGAGTTAAAAGCTTCAAACCCACACTGAGCCCAGAAGACCTTATATATTCTTCATATTCTCTCTCTCTCTCTCTCTCTCTCTCTCTCTCTCTCTCACACACACACACACACACACACACACATATACACACACACACATACAACCTTGTCTCTCTCTCCCCATCTCTTCCCATTTCTCCCTTCCTCCTCCTCCCTCTCTTTTCCCCTTCCTCTTTCTACCTCCTCTCTCTCTTCCCCTCCTTTCCACCCTCTCTCCCTCCCTTCCCTCAACCGACATCTCTCCCCCCCTCCTGCCTCCCCAACATCTTGCCTGTCACCAGCCTAACCTGTAACCAGCAAACCTGCTCTTATATCACACTACCTCTCTTTCCCCTGTTACTCTGACATCCACCTGGTTCTAGCCACAAACACCACGTCTTTGGTTGGCTCCATCCACACTGCTCTTCCCCTGGATCTGAGTCATAGCCTCATCAGCACCCTCGACCCCACAGTGATTTGGCCAACTCTAATGGGAACCAGAGTTCTGCTAGCAGGGGTGGGAGGAATACTAGTTCTGGCGACAGTGCCTCAAATATCAAAGCAGCAGTCCTCAGGTGCCTCGGGTACAGTCAAGGGCTGCAGTTTCTATCTCCTCTGTTAAGTGAGGATCATTCTCCTCTTATCTGCATCTGCTTTCAGGCTCTGGAAACTCAATGCCTGGAATTCTTCAGCCTCTGGAAGAAGGCCCTTTACTCTAATCATATCCATTTCATTCTTATCAAAAACACATATCTGAGCACGGCTCGGGGATTACAATACAAATCGAGTTACACAGGTTTATTAAATAAAATGCTCCCTTCTAAGAACATGTGATCCAAAGCTGAGCGCTGTAACAGAAACTATTGAAAAGAAGCTGCAGTGAATGGTGCCACTCTAGAGGAAGCCAGCCCGGGCACGGGTCAGAGCCTCCTTATCCTGGATGCTCAGTCTTGGTAAGATTTGTCTCCTATTCAGATTGTGTGTGATCATGTGTATGTGTCAAAGTGTGTATGTGAGGACAAGCTTCAACTTTCAGGAGTTAAGTCTCCCATGATGAGTTCTAGAGACTGAACTCCTGCCATCGGGCTTGAGTGGTGAATCTTGTCCACTGAGCTATCTCAGCAGCCTGATGTATGCATCTCTTTTTCTCTCTCTCAACTGTCTCATTTTCTGTATCATGACTGTGACAATGTCTCTCATGGGATTTCTTTTGTCCAATTCAGCATGCTAGTTCTCTGGACAGTGCTTAAAATGCTAATTACTACAAATCTCTGAAAGAAAAACTAAAACATAAAACTATTCAACTGCTACCAGACATCAGAATTATGGGACCCGGGCCTAGACAGCCTCTGTCGTTTTGTGGCATCTGGGGTAGATTGCATATGTTCTCTGTCACTTCTCTCTAGGAGATGTGGAATCTGTTTCTTCACTTCTTTGACATTCTTCTGGCCACACAGCTGTCCCAAATGAAATACAACCCTGTGGCAACCCTACACTTATGAAATCTGCCAGCGGGGTCGGGGATGTAGCTCAAACACACAAACCCCTGGATTTGATCTTCAACACTACACGAATTGGGTATGCTGGTACATGCTCATAATTCCAACATGTGAAGTCAAGAGGCTACATAGGAAGATCAAGACTAATCTGAGATACTCAAGAGCTTATCTTGTAACTCCCCACACCCCATTTCCCAAAAACAGAAATTCAAAGGCTTATAGCAGCCCTGCCCCAACAAAAGGATACCCCAAGCAGCAAATGAAGAAAGCTATATGGAAGAGAAGTGAGCTGCTTTGCCAGCTCTGAGGTAAGCATAACCTGTCAGCCATGTTTTTAAGTCTCTTGCTCTGGTCACAGTCATAAGTAATTCACACTGAGTGCTGCCAAAGAGAAATATCATGAATAAGACTGCTAATTTTTTTTTTTAAAAAAGGCTTTATGTTATTCATGCATGTGTCTACAGTTCTCTATCTATCTGTACATGTATAGAGTATCACCAAACCAGCCTCTGTTCCAGGGAGGAAAGCATAGGTATCAATAAATTCAAACATCTGTAGGACAACCACCTATGTGCCAGGACTCCATATTACGTCTTGGCATGGCTGTACTGTTGTTTATGGTCTAGGATCAGCACTAAGCAATTTATTACAGTGCCATGTGATTCTATAAAGACAGAGGCATACAAAATTCAGAGCGTGGGGAAATCTTTCAAGCTGTTTACAATACCGATGTAATTAATCTGCGGTGAAGAGTAAGTATATCCATGAAATGGCTACATACACATCATCACACAAAATAATCTATGCAAGGAACAAGTTTCTTCTGTATAAGTCAGCATCTTAATTAGTGTCACTAAAGTGACAGGCGTTCAGATGTCGCACAGCAAGTAAGGGGGAATTCCTGCAGTACCGACTGTGTTCTACATGAGTGGACAGAACTGATGAAGGATGCTTCCAAGAACCACTCTCACCCTCAGCAGCAAGCAGTCTTTGCAAAGTAGTGACAGAATTTCTGCCCATTCATAATGTTAAAAGTGCAAAGAATAAAAACTGATTGCACAGTTCTTTGTCTCCAGAGGCTTTAAGGATTATCAGGAAATGGGAAACTTCAAAAACACATTTTGATGTTTTCACATAAATAGGTAGCTGTCTACCAGACAGGCAGACCAAGCAGACAGCTATTCCTCAAGGCTGAATGAACTTGAGTCAAGTCTCAATTCTCATGCATCTCAAGACATTTTCTTTCCAAAATCTGAATAGGTTTAAGAACCAAACAGAACGATGGATTGAGAAATGAGGTTCACTCCCTATTGGCCCCACAAGTTTTTCAGAGACAGAGCTAATTGCTGGCCGAAACTCAAGTCAATGAGGAAGATACCAAAGTTCTTCCTCGACAGAAATTCAGCTTTGGCAGGATTAATTTAATGCTGCCAGAAGTGTGGCCATTCTGTTCATTATGCTTCCTGATTTGGGGGAGGGTAACGCCGATAGTGCATCGTTTAACTTTTGGTACATTTTTAATTTGGTTGATGCTGAAATCCTTCTTTAACCTCACATTAAAGAAAATAAAAACATTTCTTCAGTCTTTGGCAGGGATGGGGAACAGCTAAGAAGACAAATTGGCAATCCATGCTTCTCAAATATTTCTCCATGTATTCTTGTTACTACTGCTTTTGTCTGTTCAAACTTAATTGCATGTTCATAGCTAGTGGCAATTTACTCTCTGTAATCAATTCACAGGATCTAGAAATGCTCTGATTCAAACTAAAGACTTACAAATCAGTCGGTTTAAATAGGGACACGTTTGAGAAATTTCCTGTTTCTTTCCATCTTATTCCTTACACTTGCAAAGCAACCAATAGTAAACATTCAGCCCTAGGTCTCCCAACCTCATAGGCCTGGTAGCCACACTACCACAGTTCTTTCCAGGGCCGTACAAAGAGAACAATACCTCCACTGGTCACCACAGAAAAACTTGCTGCTCCCACTAGGGTGTTAGCATGTTTCATTTCATCTAGAAACTAACCAAAGTCACTCCCTCCTACTCAGTATCAACATTGTTATCAAAGAGTGCCTCTCGTGGCTATAGCCAAAAGACTCCTAAAGAAGGGTTCAGCTCACAAGTGAACACCAGTAAGGAGACCTCTTGTTGGTTGCACTGGGACAGTGGTGGGTCTTTTCAGAGACCTTCCTGTTTCACAAATGCCTGATGAACAACAGGCATCTAGCCCAGCATATGACTCCTCCAGTGACCTCCAGGCTGCCTCTAAGCTCCTGGGTAATACAGTATATAAAAGGGACCCTGAGTGTTTTATTAACCATGCCTCCAGATGAGGAGGAAGAGTCATCAACTACCAAGTAGAAGAGGGTTGCCTGGCAATGCATCAAAGGAAAACCAGTGTTAAATAAACAAACAAACAAAACACCAACAACAAACCAGGAAAGAGAAGAAACTTTATACAAAAGACCCAGGGTGAGAAATACAAATAAATAAATGCATTTATGGATATTATAGAAAGAATAACTGTCAGAGCCATTATCCGGATAAACTGAAGTGCCGTTCAGGGTTCATAGGACTACACATCCCTTCTTGCACTCCCAAGTTTCTAAATAAGTACAGAAGTGAAGATAATCAATCTCATCTATTGGCTATGACAACTATCTAACCTTCAGGATAATACAGGCAGGAGAGAGAGAGAGAGAGAGAGAGAGAGAGAGAGAGAGAGAGAGAGAGAGAGTGTGTGTGTCTGGATGGGGACAGAAGAACTAGGTCATGGGAATCAGAACTGGTTCTAAAGAGGGTAGAAATCTGAATGGACACACCCAGAGGACAAGAGCAGAAACTCTGATGAGGAGAGCACCATTGGCAGAAAGTGAGATGGTTTCCTTAGGGACAAGAACATGCCATGTAATCTTAAGTACGTTTTATTCCAGCCAATGCAAGACCACAGAACTCCATCAACCCTTTCATTTGCTCACAAGCTTTACAAGGATTAATTGATACAGTTAGACCAAGAATGAACAGCTTTCTCCCAGCCCCAGTGTCCCAAACTCTATAGCTCTTGCTATGCACTCATTGGCAATGCTTCTGCTATTCAGGTAAAACGGTATCTCTGTGCTGTGTTACACTCTTCCTAGCCCCTTCAACATAGCACCTCTAGGTGACAGAGTTAAAAGTAATAGTGAGACTGAACAAAAAGGGGCTGTCAAAAATCCTCTCCAGGAGATAACCATTAGTGGTTTTCGATTATTCAATGGTCCTAGAATCTCAGCTGAATGCTTCTTGGATGGGTTAGTTATGAAGCATGACTCTGGATTCTAGTTCAGATCTGAGACCATGCCCGAGACAGAAAATTGGCAAAACTCGCCCAGTTCCTCACGCCTCCTCTCTCACTTCCATTTGATAATTACATCCTCACTCAGCATTTCTGCAGCCTTCCAGATCACAGGGGCATAAACATGGGGGTTATGACAAGTCTCTGTTTCCTACAGCTAACACCTCAAAACGCTACTCCAAACTCTAGCAGGAAGAGCACAGAGACATGTCACGGGGGCACCAAGCAGGGTTATTCATTCCCGCTCGGTTACTGCCATGGCACGCTAGGCTTTACTGCACCCATCCCTGGCTTTTCTTCATCAACAGTCCCTCTACAAGAGTGGCATCCTTTCATTTTTCCTGATGTTTCTGACATCACCAATGCCTGTTTCCCGCTCATTTTCATTTCTCCCCTCTGATCCCCCTTTTCTCTCTTCAGTCGCACTTTTGAGCTGCACAGGTGACCTTTGACAACTGGGCCACCATACCCGGGCAAGATGTTAAAAGGGGCCCCAAGGGGCCCAAAGCAAGCACATAGACCCCATATTCCTTGGAACATCCAATTTTATAGGTTTCCCGGCACTTTTCAAATACCACAGAGAGGCGGACATCACGAAAACTATATTGCATGGGGTGGGGGCAGACAACCTTAAAACTATTTCCCCAAAAAACTCGGCTTTGGGCATCTTACTGCTCACATATTTGCATACTGTTTGATGCAGCTTTATTTAATTTCAAAGCGGGTCTCTTAACACTTCAGAGTAAGCCCAGGAATTGCAAATGTGGCCTCAAACACACAGGAGTCCAGACCCTGGCAGGAAATAAAGTTCCAAGCAGCTTTGATGTGCTTCCTCCCCACCCCCCTCCATCCAGCAGGTCATTCATCTCTACCCAGGAAGGAACCACCTTGCCTGAACCCTTGCAAACGCGGCACACGTGGGAGGCAAGTGAGAGGTTTAGTAATCAGTCCTTTCCGGGTCTCCAGCACCACCACCGTCCCAGCCCCACCAAATTAGTTGCTGAGGCTTTAAGCATAGCGTTCTGACTGCTACAAGGAATGTAGCGTATGAATAGAGGAGGAGAGAGGAAAGGGACTGGGGTCCGGACTCTTGGGAATAAAAAGCCTAGGTGGCTGGGGAGAGAGCTGTTTCTTTTCTAAGCTTCTCAGTGAAATATCAAGCCAGTTCAGGTCAGATCCTGAGTAGCACAAGTTAAAACAAGATCAGGAAAATCCATCAATCTTCAGTTCCAGACTCTTGAGAGGTGGGGTGGGGAAAGACTGGGATTGATGCGGGGAAGGCAAGGCACCGAAACCCGAGCTCCGGACCTCAGCAGTTCCTTACCTCACTCAGCTCAGCTGAGGAGTCGTTTCCATATTTCACCGCAACTCCAGAATTCATGCCTGCACTTTTCAGAGCTGGGCTCGTCCCCAGACCTCGGAGCGTAGGAGCCGGGCTTAGGGTGAATAGCCTTGGCTTGCTCCCCGCCGGCACATTTCAGTCTAGACAGCCATTTTCACCCAGGACAGCAGCGAGGCCAGAAAGGATGGAGAAGCTCGGCAAGGAAAGTCCGCCTGCTGGAATCTCACCAGCAAGCCATAGCTGCGGAAGGCTGGGCAGCGGGTTGCGCTCGCAGCAGCTGCAGCGGCCGAGCCGGCGCCGGGACCCGCCCGCGCGCCCACCGCGGAGTCCCGGGGCGATGCCACCCTCCGCGCCGCCTCGCCCCTCCTACGGTACCACGCAGATCCCCATTACTCGGCAGGCGGACAGTTCGCGCCGGCGCCCAGCAGAGCTCGGGCACCCTCCGGGAGAAGCCTGGAGAAGACTGGGTACCGGTGCGAGGACGAGCTGTGTCTCCGGTTCCCGGGAGGAAAGAACTGGAGAGAGCCGGAGCCGAGCAGCACTTCAAGCCGAAGTTTCCCCCTTTGAATCGTCTGGAGTTGTAAGTGGTTTCTGATTGAACACAGCTGTCTAGCTGCTGGCTAAGGGCTGCGCGGCGGAGGCGGGGCCAGGAGGAGAAAAGGGTGGGGGGAGGGAGCAGAGGAGACCTTGCCTGGAGAGCAGGCATCCTTCCAGGTCTCTGCTATAGTAATTACAGGACCCAGGTCCAGAAGGGAGAGAAGAAACAGGAAAAGCCACCTGAGTAATCGTGCAGGAAATTGAAAAAACCTTCCCTGTTAGGAACCGCTTTTCATGATTCAATAAGGTCAAGGCAAACCTGAACATCGTACATCGGCCAGCGCCGAGTGGTTCTCACGGTACATTAAGATTTTACAAGAGTGTGGGGCGCTCATTTTCCCTGATTAGTCTAAATCAGACTCCCACTTTACGTGGCTAGGGCAGAGTGCATTCTCAACACGTCCATAGCTAAGATAAAACATGCCCAGCCCTTGAAAGATTGAAGGCACTCCTGTCCTCTCCAACCTCCCTGCCTTCGTTAAACACACACCTCGACCCAGCTTAGCAGTAAATTCCAGCGCCTAGCAGAGGCCGAGGATAGGAGTTCGAGGCTAACCTGAGTTAAATAGTAAGAACCAGTCAAAAACAAATAAATATCATTGCTATCTTGACAGAGCTGGGCTGTTTCTTTCTGGAGGTCGGAATATGAATTAGAAAAGCTCAAAAGAATTGTTATGTCCAATCAGGCTTCCGGTTCCCTTAGGATGAAACAAACTCTCAGTGTACACAGTGACTGCTCTGGAAAAGAGGGGCTTCCTGAAGTCTTTTCTAAATAAAAGTCTTCCAAGCCTGGTGGGTGATGACCCTGGCTTGTAATCATAGCCTGAACTCAAGAAGATCACATGTTCAAGGCCTGCTTCTGCAGCACAGTGAGTTCAAGGCCAGCCTATCCAACTTAATGAGACCCCATTGCAATAAAATAAAGGGCGAGGGGAGGCCTGGTGTGATAAGGTCCCTATGGATCTGAGATTCTTTAAAACAGGAGGGCTGCATGACTGCTCAAGGGACCTCACCAGCCTCTCCTCACACAATGGGTAGAAAATATCTCCACCTCTAGGCAGACCTTGTCATTTCCTGAAGCCTTCTATGAAAAAGCCATTGTATTGTTCCAATCCAAAGTCTATTTTTAAAAACTCAAATAGGATGTTTATTTTTGTCTTAAGATGGCACAAAGGGGCCATATTTGCATATGTCTTCTTACCCATCCCCTTCCTGTTTAATTCATTCATTTCCTAACAGAGGCTGGGCTGGGATGAAGAATGTGTAGCTCTTTGTGGGGTACTGCCAGGCTGCAGAACCTTCCACGTGGGGACAGGTTGGGAAGACATGATACTTAACTTACATAAAACATGTCCTGAACTCAGCATGTGAATCTGGAGGTGGTGGTGTATAGCCAAGCTGACTGTTCTTTAACCAAGTGTATGGGACTGGAAGTGTGTCAGATTTCGGAGTTTTCTGAGTTTGGACTAGTTTACAGACTACAGTTTGAGTTTCCTTAAGATGAAAGTCTAAGACATGAAATGGTCCAGGATCTGGTTTTCTTGTTTTGTTTTGGGTTTTGTTTTGCTTTGTTTTTGTTTTCTTTTGTCATTTTGAAAAAAAGTCTTATGATAACCTGACAGGCCTCAGATTTGTAATATTTTCTCCTTCTGCCTCCCAGGTGCTAAATTACAGGTATGCAGCACCATGCCTGTATTAATTTGGTGCTAGAGACCAAACTCAGAACCTTGTTCCTCCCAAGCAAGTACTCAACCATCTGAGCCACTCCCAGCCCAAAATCCATTTTTTTTTTTAACATTTTGTCTATGATCAAAGGTTTCAGATTTCAGGGGTTTTCAGATTACAAATGTTCAACCTGTATACATGTAATATAAAAGAAAATGTAAAAAAAATGAATTAAACAAGTGTTGCTTTAAGGCTTTAATCTTAGTCAGGGTTTGTATTTCTGCACAAAACATCATGACCAAGAAGCAAGTTGGGGAGGAAAGGGTTTATTCAGCTTACACTTCCACACTGCTGTTCATCACCAAAGGAAGTCAGGACAGGAACTTGGAGGTAGGAACTGATGCAGAGAGGTCATAGAGGGGTGCTGCTTACTGGCTTGCTTCCCCTGGCTTGCTCAGTTTGCTTTCTTATAGAACCCAGGACCACCAGCCCAGGGATGGCACCACCCACAATGGATCCTCCCAACCTTGATCACTAATTGAGAAAATACCTTACAGCTGGATCTCATGGAGACATTTTCTCAAGGAAGGCTTCTTCTCTGTGATAACTCCAGCTTGTGTCAAGTTGACACACAAAACCATGCAGTACAGCTACCAAAGCCAAATGGATGCCTTTATTTACTGTCTAACCAAGTGAAAACATGATTTGCTCCTAAAGAAAATGAAAAGTTAGCAATATTAACTATACTAAAAAGGAAATATTCTATACTCCAGAAGACATTTCCTTTTCTTTTGTTTTATGTGTATGAGTTTTCTGGCTACATGTGTATGTCTTGAATTCCCTGGAGCTGGATTTACACATAGCTGTGAGCTGTCCTATGATTGCTGGGAATTTAATCTCAATCTTTTGGAGGAATAGCTGATCTAACTCTCCAGCCCTGAATCTAGAGAATATTTCTAAGGATGATATTAACACCTGTATGAGATTTTCTTCACAGATATGGCTTCAGTACTTATCTCCACCTAAGAGCTAACACCATCACTGTCTGGCAGCAGTAGATGGGGTAAGTTGAAAGTAGAAAGTGGACAAGCTAATTGGACTATTACAGTCCAGGAAA
Source organism: Grammomys surdaster (assembly GCF_004785775.1). Taxonomy (NCBI): domain Eukaryota; kingdom Metazoa; phylum Chordata; class Mammalia; order Rodentia; family Muridae; genus Grammomys; species Grammomys surdaster. Next base: position 2,551,354 of record NW_021604719.1, read on the forward strand.
AGGCTACTGAATTATGTACAGGCAATGGATAAAAAGGCACATGGAAGAGAATCTATACAAAAAGTATAGGCAGAAAATTTGGTGGTAAAGAAGGTATACTGTTTAATTTTAACTGTCATCTTAACATAACCTGGAGTCATCTGGAAAGAAAGTGTCAATGATGAACTACCTGGATCAGGTTGGCTTGTGGGTATGTCTGTAGGGGATTGTTTTGACTATTAGCTGAGGTGGGAAAGTACTGACCAGGTAGGTGAAACACCAAGAGTAAATGCCACAGGACATTCAGACATAGTACACTACAGTGTATAGCTGTACTCCCAGAAATTAAAGTGCTTCTGCAGTAAAATTGAGTTGAAGACCAGGCTAAGAAACATTGTAACCCTCTATGTTAGTAAGTTTGAACTATATGTTAAAGGTGGACAGAGTGGTAGAATATAATGGAAAATATCAATGGAAGAAGTTGGTAATAGTCAGTATAGAGCATGCTCAGCAGGGCAGAGACAAGACCTAATTCATATATTTTCATTTGTACAATTTACATTTTCAAAAGTAGTTGCTGTATTAGTTTCTTTCCCATGACTGTGATAAGACACCGTAACCATGGGAACTTATGAACAAAAGTGTTTAATTGGGCTCACAATGTCAGAGGGGTGGAGCCCATGATGTCGAAGTAAGGGCTTTGTACCTGGAACACCTGAGAGCTCACATCTTGATCCACAAGCAGGAAGCAGAAAGAGAACACCAGGAATAGCATGAGTCTTGAAACCACAAAGCCTAACCTCAGTGACACACTTGCAAGGCCACACCTCCTAATCCTTTCCAAACAGTTCCACCAAATGGGGAAAATGTACTCAAACATAGGAACCTATAGGGACCATTCTCATTCTTACCACCAAGACTCATTCCTTTACAGAGTGCACCACTGGATAACATGAAAAGCATGCCAAAGAAAATTCCTCTGTGCTACTTATACATGCAGGAAAATTAATATACTCTTCCAATTTTAATAAACTAATTTCATAGATTCTGGCATTGAGCATAATATTACTAACATTACAGGAAGACAGACACATGGCAGTGGAAGAAAATATTGCCACCCATCAGGCAGTATTAGCAGTTTTAATGTGAAAAAAACTGAAATGCAATAGGCAATATCTAGATTATAATTCTCCAGGACCCAAGCCAACCCTGACTCCTTCAACAAATAAATTCCAAGGAAGAAAACAGGTAAGTAAGTGAGAGGTCAAAAGAGGTAGAACTCTATAGAACTTTCTAGACACACAGAAGCACATCAGCCAGTTGCAGCATATGCGCTTTATTGGGATTGTCGCTTAAACTGTGAAAATGATGAGCAATAAAAAGTATGACATTTAAGTCAGTTGTGGTGGCACATGTGGCACACATGGCACACAACTGTAATCTGATCATGTGAGAGGCTGAGGTAGGATAATCAAATGTCTAAGGTCACACGACAGTAGTTCAAAATTAGTACACATTAAAATTATATTTACATTTGGAAACATACTTTTAATATGTTCAATTATTTTAAGAAATTATTTGGGCTGGAGGGATGGCTCAGTGGTCACGAGTACTGGTTGATTTTCCCAGAAGACTCACATTCAATTTCTAGCACCCACAAAGGCACCTCACAAACACCTCTAACACCATTCCAGAGGATCCAATGCCTTCTTCTGGCCATCACAGGCAGCAGGCACAGAACAAGTTACACAGACAAACACACAGGCAAAGCATACCTGTTCATGAAATAATAGATTATTCATTTCAGGTATATTAATCATCATGTGGTCACATTATAAAGTTTCCTTTTAAAGAAATATATTGAAATACTTAAGGCGGAAATAATAAGAGGTCCGGCATTTTTGTCAAATACAGAAGGCAGGAAATAGATGAGTTACTGATGAAACAAACTGAGCTAGCTCAACTAATAAACATTAAAGCTGAGTGACAGGTAAATATTCTCTGTCCTGTTGTACATCTTTGAAAATCTTCCTATTAAACAAGTTTATGTGGGGTGTCTCTGTCTTCTGTGCCAAGAATGGGTTCTAGTGCTCACAAGGCAGAATAAGAAACTAGGAAAGGCTGTTGCAGATGAGGGATGCTTGTGACATAGGGGAAATCAACCAGGATGGTAAGAAATGGGTGGATTTGAGATGTAGTTTTTAGGTAAAATTGGCTAGACTTTCATGAATGCTTAGATATGGGTCATAAGACAAGAGGGAGAAAGTCATGGATAACTACTGGTTTGGGGACTGAAAGAAGGGCCAGATTTTAAGGAGCCAAGGATTCTGTTTTCGATGTATTCAATTTGAGTTTCTGGAGCTGGGGAGATATCTTAGTGGTAGCGCATTTGCCCAGCATGGGTGAGACTGTGGGTTCAAACCTCATAATGGCAAAGAGTTAAGTAAATAAATAAGTAAAATTGAACTTCCTATTCAGCAAGCACATAAGGAGATGTCAACAGTTGGACATCTGAGTCTTGGGGTCAGGGAGAGTTGGGGGCATGGTGATGATTTGGCCATCTCCAACATAAGGTTTATAGTTGATGCTGAAAGTCATGAGGATATATGAAGTCACCCGGGGAGAGAATAAGGAGTGCAGAGCTCAGTCCCAAGACTCACCACAGAGATGCTGCTGTATTTCCAGGCTAGTTAGAACAAGATCTCGTGTGTTTAGTAGCTGGGGAAGGGGGGAAGAACTCTGCCAGGGGGTACTGGAAGAGGGAGCAACATTTAGAATGTAAATGAATAAAATAATTAATTAATTATTAATAATAAAGGATCCAACAAGATCAAGGAAGAAAATTCAGAGAGGACCAGACCAGCTGCGAGTGACAGCACGGATGTGGAGAGGCTCCTTCTAGAAGGGTGGACACCTGTGTAGGATGCCAGCGAGAGGGTAGCAGAGTTGACAATGAAAAATTTGCGCCTAGAGATCATAGGTGACCTCCAGAAGAGAAATTATTTAAGTGGTACAGGTGGATCAAAGATAGAAAATGTGAAAAGGCCCTTGAACATAACTTTGAGACGTATATTGCTCCAAGCCCAGGTAGTAGTGAACTCTGCCCATTGTGGCCAGGCTCCTGTGGGTAACCCTGCTTTAGGCTCAGTGGCTGACTGCTGAGACATAGCTGGAATGTTCTACATAATCTAAGAAAACAAGTATCTGAAAACTATTTCCAGACTACATCTTACAGAGAGAACAAACAAAAATCTTAACTTTTTTTCCAACTGCAAACAAACCTGAGGAAAGCAAGCACAAGTGTGCTCTCTGATGGCTTTTATGGGCTGCCTCACACCCGACCCACACATTCCAATTACCTAGAGTCATTTTCTAACAACATCCCTGCCATTATCAGTGGGAAATTCCAACTTGACTTTTGCTACTGCGTTGTGGGATGTTTTGAAAATTAACCCCAATGAGATGTTTTAGAGACCAAATAGGTATCCCTGTCATTCTAAATGCCCTGAGAACTTTTCCTTTACTTCATTGTACTCCAGATCTTCTTAAAACACATCAGATTCTTCTCCAAGGGGGAAAAATTGATCAGTGGAGATTATAGATTTGGAAATCTAAAATCTGCCCCAGGAAGATTTTTAAAACAGAGAGCTTTAAGTTATCCTAGGAGCTCCTGCCTACGTCAGTGGAAAAGAATCTTCTGAAATTAAGTAAATTCCAAATGCCTGCCACTGTTGTTTCTGGAGCCCTGTAGGCTAAACCAGGATCATCCCATTGCTCCCTTGGCTAGCATCCATTATAGCAATAGCTAAATAGGAGCACAGATGGGAGCTGGGGATGAAGATAAGAGGACTCATCCAGCAGGTTCAATGTACTGGCTTCTGATCTCTAGCATCGTAAAGGGAGAAGGACAAAGAAGTCATCTGTATGCCTTACATAACTAATGACAAAAGACGAACGTTAACTTGGCATTGGACCAAGCTGAGATGAGGAAGGAGGGTCTGGAGCAAAAGAACAACACTTTTCCTGGCTCTGAGACCACACAATGTTCAGAAATAGACTTCAGCGATGAGGGCTTCCTATTGGGACACACTGAGCCATGAGGAATAGGCTCTTGCCTTCTCCCAGGCTTTCTTAATTGGTTTGCACAGCTGTCAAGAGATCAAACTTGCCCCTCTAAGCAAATACTCTCAAATTGGAATCTTCTTCCATTACCCTTCCTTGTGCCCTTGTGTTTTGCTTTTGTTGTTCAGTTATATTTTAAGCCAATATCTTTTTATGTGACTATTGAATAGTTTCATTGAGTATTATCACCATAAAATCATGTCTAAACTAAATTTGTTCCTTTCCACCAAAATCCAACTTCAAGGCTTGCATGAAGGCTTATCTGGGAAAGGTAACTGCCATCATGACTGGTGACCCAAGTTCCATCCTCTGGTGCACATGGTTGGAAGACAGAACTGACTCCATCAAATTGCCCTATGACTTCCACAAGTGCTTCACGGTATATGCCTGCCCCCTTGCCATGTACATGGAAATAAAATAAGGAAATGTAGTACAATCTTTTTAAAGGCTAACTTTAATTACAGTTTACAGTTTCTTTAAATGGAGTGAAGTGGAAGTTTTTCACTGTGTCATGTGATGCAGACTCGAGTGGTGTTTTGTTGAGGCAAGACCAGTGAAAGGACATGTGATGTTTAGAGAGAGCATGAATAGGACTCAACAGACAGTGGCAGAGTGCTTGCCTAGCTAGCCTTGTGACATTTTGTTGGTCTTCAGTCTTCACTGATCTTCATTTTGTTGAGAGAGGCATGGCAGAGAACTTCTAAAGGCATTCCAGCTGGTCACTCCTACTGACTCACACCATTTCAGAGGTGGAGGACTGGTGGTTTCTGATGGATTGTCCCACAGCTGCTCATTCCTGTTTGGTATCCTGACACTATTAAACTGGACTGCTGCTATCCTGACCAATGAAGAATGGAATTGCCCCAAAGAACTACTTCTAAACAGGTCCATATCCCCTTGTCCTATTTGCCATCTTTTCTCCCCTACCTTTGGACAATGGGATAGAAGGGAGGTCGATGCATTTGAGAACCTTTATTAATGTAGGTTTTTTAAAAACATCTAAGCCTACAATAGAGTCTAATAATTGTAGTAATTTCCAATTCTTCTGCTTCTCTTCCAGCCATTTAAATTCTCCCTCTCCCTCTGCATCTCCCAAGTGTTGTTTTAATAAGTAACTGAATGATATGATTCAAGTTTAAATCATTTCATGTACTCTAACACAGGTATTTTTCTCCAAAATACATAGCTATGTATCATATTATGCTGTAAGTTATATTTTAATGTTTTGTTGAAATATAATTCATGCATCAAAAATATTTAATACATGTAATTCAAATGTTTAAAGGTAACTCAAAAGCACAGCACTTGTTTAGAAGTGGCAGCCCTGAGTTTTATCTCTAACACTGGAGAAGAAAATAGAAGAGAGGGATGGGGTATGGAAAGGAGGTGTCATGGCTCCAGAGACTGTAGGACCTGGGAGAATGGAGCCAGTAAATTAGGCAGACTAAAGTCTCATGCAATAGCCAATGTTATTCAGAGCTTCAGACAGTTTATAGTCTGAGGGTTAAGAAAGGTCACCGGAGTAAAGTTCTCATGAGTTCAGGCCATGTGCATTGACAAGGACAAAACTGTACAGAGCAAAAAGGTCTTTCCATAGAGACGTATAGAGGATAATTTAAACATTTAATTGAATAACAACAGCAAGCAATAATGAGTAATATGAAGTAAACTCAGTCCTATCTGCTACACCTGGGAGAAGCATAAAAACACATTCCAAGAACAATTACCTGTTTTGAAGAAACTGAGAACTAACACAAGGTTCTTGTGTTCTTAGAGTGTTCTCACAAGCACTCAGATAACTCCATTCCTGGACTGTGTTACAAGGTAGGAGGAACAGAATGAATGTATACAACTCGTTGCTATGAATTTGCCTATTTGGAACATTTCATGGAAAGACAAAACGTGTGCCTCTATATCTGGCTGCTTCCACTTAGTGTGTTTTAGAGGCTCACTCAGGTTGGTGTGTATATTCATGACTCAGGCCTTTTTCTTGCCACTATTCTGTGCATATCATGGTTTCTTTATCCATTTACCAGTTTATGCACATTTGAGTAACTCCTGCTTGCTGACTAGTCTCATAATGCTTCTAGAAATACATGTTAGCGAGTTTCTCTGGGGATGTATGTTTCCAATTCCCTTGGAGGGGGTGTGTACTTAGAAGGAGAATTACATGGGAACAGGGCAACTTTTTGTCTCACATTTTAAGAAACAAATATTTTCCAACATGGCTTCCCTTTTTAAAATTCCCACTAGTGATTTTTGTGTTTTAACTTCTTTGACATCCTTGTCAGTACTTCTTTCTAAATTATAGCCAAATGCTTTTTATTTGCTTTACTCTAAAGTCTGATAATATTGAACAATGCGTGCTTATTGACTACTCATATCTTCTCTTCAGAACCAAGGGCCTCAGGGACCTACATCTCCAGCCCAAAATATTTTAAATTGGATTGCCTTTTTATGTTTGCTTGTTTGCTTGTTTGTTTGTTTGTTATGTCCTGGAGATTTGACCTTTCATTTCTTTCCTCTTCCACAGATTTTCGTTTTCTTCTCTTCATGGAGATCATTGAAGTATAAAATATATAATGTTGATGAAGCCCAGCGTACCTAAATGTTCTTATTATGACAGTTAATCTTGCTCATCAACTTGATTGGGTTGAGAGACATCTAGAACATTCTTAAATCCCAGCACAGCCTTCATATTCATCGGTGAAGGTGTTTCTAGAGAGAATTAGATCATGAGGGCTATGAACTAGTAACTGTTTAATCCACTGATGGGTGCAGAGTCTGAATCGACTTTTGAGAGTGAAGAACTACAGAAGGTTGGCTAGTTTGGAGGCAATAAATCCCTGGGCAGATGTCCTTGAAATACAAATCTTACGTCAACTTCCTCCTTTTTTTCTCTCTCTTCAGCTCTCTCTCTGCCTCCTGTTCATCATTAAGTGAGCAGTCTCTTCTTCCTGCACAGGCTTCTGCTGCCATGATCTTCTGCTTTCCCACGGGCCCAGAACCAGCAGAGCCCATGATTATGGACTGGGATCTCTGAAACTGTGAGCCCAAGACCTTTCCCCACACTCGTTTCTGTCAAACATTTTGTCACAGGGAAAAGAAAAACATTATGCTTTTGCTGTAACAGTCAATAAACTATTGCCTAACGTAGCTTATTTTTCTCGTAATAATCTTTTAGTTTTGCATTTAAGATGAGGATAGTGATCCATGTTGAATTACATTTTTAGGGTTTCTCTCTCTCTCTCTCTCTCTCTCTCTCTCTCTCTCTCTCTCTCTCTGTGTGTGTGTGTGGGGGGGTGTGTGTGTGTGTCTGTTTGTCTGTCTGTGTCTGTTTGTCTGACTGTTTGCATTGCTGGAGCTCCAACCCAGGGCCTTGTGCATGGTAGACTATTCTCTGTCATTGAAATATAGTCTCAGCTCCCCACACTTTATTTTTTATTTTAAATATCCAGTTATTCTGGCATTATTTATTGAAAAGGTTACTCTTTTCTCACACTAAATTGCTTTTGGCACCCTTGTCAAAACCAATTGACCGTAAGAATTTTTATTTATAGAGTTGTAAATCTATTCCATATGTCTCTATGCCTATCTTTGTGCCAGTATTTCATGATCCTAATTAAGTGGGGGGTATTTTTGTTGTTGTTTTCTGTTTTAAAAACAGTAAGTATTATCTGACTTTGTTCTGTTTCAGGGTCGTTTTGGCTGATCTAAGCCTAATGTGTTTCAACATGGATATTGGAATCAAGCTGCTGGTATGTAAAGAGGCCAGAATTTAGAGACATTTACCTCTTAATATTAAGCCTGCTGACTCATGTATGGTGGCTGTCTTTACATTTACTTTGGTCTTTGATTTCATGAAACTGTTTTTAAGCTGTTTTACACAGTTCTCATTAAATTTATTACTATATATTTTATTCTTCCTCCTTTCTCCTTCTTCTCCTTCTCTTCCTTCTTCTTTTCACCCCCTCTTGTTTTATTGAGACAGGATTGTGTGTGTGTGTGTGTGTGTGTGTGTGTGTGTGTGTGTGTAGCCCTTGCTGTCCAGATCTCACTCTGTAGACCAACTGGCCTCAAACTCAGAGATTTGTCTGCCTGTTACTTGAGGGTTAGAATTAAAGGGATGTGCCACCACCACCTGGATTTTTCTTTTTTTAAAAAGTTGATCTAATGTAAATAGGCTTGATTTATTTAATTTTCAGATAGTTCATTTCCAACATATAAAATTAACTAATTTCTGGTATATAAATTGTTATATCCTGAAATCTTTCTAACTTTTTTCTATTTCTTAGTTGTCTACATGCAAGATAATATCTTCTGCAAAGAAAGGTAGAGTTTTACATCTTTAAATGGATGTCTTCTATTTCTTTTTCTTACCTACTTACTCTGGCTAGCAATGCCAATATAATGTTAAAGTGAACAGAGCGGACATGCTAGCCTTCTAGTCTTTAGAAAAAACGGTCATTTATGTTCTTTATTCTCCAGTCAGGTTTATCTCTCACTACTTTTCCCTAGCCCCATGCTTCTTATTATGCTTATAGCTGTCAAGCTCATCTCCACATTCTCCTCACACTCTTCCTCCCTGATTGAAGTGTTAGCTGTTTGCTTCTCTTGTCTTTTTTTTGTCTTTTTATTGATTCTTTGTGAGTTTCACATCATGCACTACAGTCCTGCTCATCTCCCTGACCCCTCATATCTGCACTTTTACTTTGCAACTCCCCCCCCACAATAACACACACACACACATACCACCACCACCACCAACAACAACAACAACAAAGCATAGAAAAAATACCTCATCATGGAAGTTGTATTATGTCACAGTGTGTCCCAAGCTATATCCCTAAGTCCATATGTTTCACAAATGTTCATTGCAGTGAGTTATTTGTCTGATTCGAGATCTCTGGCTTCTGTGATGCCATCAATAATTAGATTCTCACCAGGACTCCTCCCAGTTATCCTGTTGTCTCCCTGTGTCATGGAGATTCTGCAGCTTTAGATCAGCAGGACTGGCCCTTTCATGAGTCCCAACCATTTGCAGATGATATAGATTTTGGGGTAGAGTATCTCAGAGCCATGGATACAGGCCTGTGTGGTAGCAGAGCTGGTCAGCCCTCCAGCTATCCCTTATCTGTACCACCACAGGGAGCTCTCCAGCACTGCTTTGGCTAAGCCACCAATGCCACAATCAGCAGGAGTCAGGGACTGCTCTTCTACTCTCATGCCCTCAGGGATGCTTCACCGGCACCCATGACTCCAGAGCCATCTCCACTGTGCTGCCTAGTCAAGGTCTGAGGCCCACCCACCAAGTACTGCCAGCAGTGAGAGATGAGGCCAGCTCTCCAGAGCACCAGCTGAGGTGTGGGAGCATCCAGTGAGGACTGGGAGCCAGTTCTGCATAGCCCCTGGACATCCAAGTGGGCCCCAGTGGCTGCCCCAGCTAGGGACATGCCCATGTTCTCTCATGGTACTATGAGCACAGAGATCACCACTGACTCCTGCCACTGCATAGCCACAAAGTGGACTCATACATGTCCCTCAGAGGCAGCTCTGGCTGAGACCTCACTATGGCCTTAGGTGGCAGGGCTGCCCACTCACAACAGGCTACTCCTCTCCACCCTTGAGTCTCCAGTTCCATCTCTCTTCATAATGCTCAAGCTATTCGCTTCTCTCCCTCTCCCATTTGAGCACCATATGCCATTTTTTACAGAAAATACTGAGTACATATTCTAATTAAGTTATTATATTTTCATGGAACTTCATAATGATATTTGACTCAGGGATTTTTTTAGTTTCTTTATAGCTCTCTGAACATACAACTGTCCTGTTCTAGGAAATACCTTTTCTCTCCTTCCTTTCTTCTTCTCTCTGTTCCTTTATTCTCCCCTGATTTCCTTCCTTTGTTCCTTTCTGCCTGTCTGCTTGTGTTTCATATTCTTTTTTTTAAATTGGATATTTTATTTACATTTCAGATGTTATCCCCTTACCCCATTCCCCCACACACACCCAGGAACCCCCTATCCCATCTCCCCTCCTCCTGCTTCTCTGTGAATGTGCTCCTACCTACCCTCCCACTCCCACCTCCCCACCCTCAAATTCTCCCACACACGGTTTCCAGCCTTCATGGGACCAAGGATCTCCTATCCCACCTATGCCCAACAAGGCCATCCTCCCTTACATATACAGCTAGAGCCATGGATCCCTCCCTAAGTGTTCCCAGGCTGGTGGTTTACACCCTGGGAGCTCTGGTTGGTTGGTATTATTGCTCTCCTCATGGGGCCACAAACCCTTTCAGCTCCTTCAGTCTTCACTCTAAGTCCTCCATTGGGAAGCCCTTGATCAGTTCAATGGCTAGCTGAGCATCCACCTCTGTGTATGTCAGGCTCTGGCAGAGCCTCTAAGGAGACAGCTATATCAGGCTCCTGTCAACATGCACTTCCTGACCTCCACATCAGTGTCTACCTTTGGTGATTGCACATGGGATGGATACCCAGGTGGAGCAGTCTCCAGACAGCCCCTCCTTCAGTTTCTGTCCCACACTTTGTCTCCATATTTGCTCCCTTGAATATTTTGTTACTCCTTCTAAGAAGGACCGAAGTGCCCCCTCTTGGTCTTCCTTCTTCATGAACTTCATGTGGTCTGTGAGTTGAATCTTGGGTATTTCAAGCTTCTGGGTTAATATCCAGTAATCAGTCAGTGAATACCATGTGTGTTCTTTTGTGATTGTGTTACCTCACTCGGGATGATATTTTTTTGTTCCATCCATTTACCTAAGAATTTCTCAAACTCATTGTTTTTAATAGCTGAGTAATACTCCATTGTGTAACTGTTCCACATTGTTTGTATCCATTCCTCTGTTGAAGGACATCTGGATTCTTTCCAGCTTCTGGCTATTATAAATAAGGCTGCTATGAACATAGTGGAACATATGTCTTTGTTCTATGTTAGAGCATCTTCTGGGTATATGCCCAGGAGTGGTATAGTTGGGTCCTCAGCTAATGCTATGTTCAATTTTCTGAGGAACCACCAGACTGATTTCCAAAGTGATTGAACCATCTTGCAGTCCCACCAACAATGGAGGAGTGTATTTCATATTCTTATTGACCTTTAGGCTTTCACGGTCCATGACTTAACTGCCACGTTCTAAACTGCTTGTTTTGATTTCTTCATTTATGAGGAATGGAGCTCTTTAAAAACACCACCAGACTCCTCATAGCCCTCCTATGTGGAAGGCTACCATGATGGAGTCCTCTCAAAAGCTCATGTTGAAACTCAACCCACTGTGCAACATCATTAAGAAGTATGGCTTTAGTGGTGCTCTGAACTCATAAATAAGATTGCTGTCTATATAAGAAAGCTTGGAGTTAAAGGGAAACTCTTTTTGCATTTCCATTGTGTGTATACATTGTTTCTCTACTTTAGAGGATGTGGTAACATGGTGGTCTTCTCTAGGCACCAATCCTCCTGGCAACTTGATCTTGCACTTTCAAGTCTTGAGAACTCTGAGAAGTAAATTTCTGTTCCTTATAAATCTCTCCAATCTGTGGCATTCTGTGACAGCAGTGTATCTAATGATAGCACCTTTGGCTCAAGGGAAGGTTTGCAGATACTTTTTGCATGTTAGATTTTCCATCACTGTGACAGATACCAGAGAAACAATTTAAAGGAGGAAAGATTTATTTTAGCTCAGGGTTTCCATGGTTTAGTTAAAGCATACTGGCTCTGTATATCTGAGCTATGGTTAGGCAGAATACCATGGCAACAGAAAGCATGGCAGGGACTGCTCATAGCATTTCATCCAAGAAGCCAAGAGAGGTAAAGGAAGAGTCTCAGGACCAGATACTCTTTTCAAAGGCATGTCCCCAGTAACCAATTTTCTCCAGCCAGGACACACACACACACACACACACACACACACACTCACACACACACTTGTAATTTCCCAATCATGCTTCTAGTTAGTGGATCAATCTAGAGCCCTCACAAATGACCCATTTGTATATTATTGGATCTACAATATAGGGGCTAAAGCTTCAACAAATGAACATGGGAAAGTGTACTTAATAACTTAATTATAGGAGGCTGGAGAGATGGCTCAGGGGTTAAGAGCACTGACTGCTCTTCCAGAGGTCCTGAGTTCAATTCCCAGCAACCACATGGTGACTCACAACTATCTGTAATGGGATCTGATGCCCTCTTCTGTATTTGTCTGAAGACAGCTACAGTGTATTCATAGAAAATAAATAAATTTTTAAAAATAACTAAATCATAATAAACTTTGTCCAAATATTTGAAAACTTTAGTTCTTATTTATTTTATTTTAATATTTTGGGGTTTTTCCCTCACTGCCAAAATACAAAAATGTGTGCCCTTACTCAGACAGCTCATTTGATATTATTTTCCATGTTGCTAGTATTGGTGGCAGTAGAGCATTCTAGTACACATCTTGATATCTTCTTCCCCAGCTGGTGGTACTGTTTGAGGACATTGTGGGTGTCTCAGGAGGTACAGGCTAGCTAAAAGTTTCTAGATTAGGCCACTGAAGACTGTTGCCAACCCCTGACTCCTGATTCCCTCTGCTTCCTGGTCTACTTCAATGTGAAAAGCCTCTAACACATGTTCCCAGTGCCATGATCTGACCTGCTGTATCACGTCAGACCAAAACCTTGAAGCCAAAATTGTCCTTCTTTCTTTTAAGATACTTTTTTTCATGGCACAAAAAGCATTAATACAGTAGCAGAGCTTTATTATATGGAAATAAAAGCTCACCCTAGTTCACAAGCAGGTTTACTTGTAGTAATTTGGGGAATTAAAGATGTCAGGAAGCAAACAAACAAACAAATAAGAAATGAAAAACAATTTTGAGCTACCTTCCTAATAAGGAAACTTTTTAAATTGACCATTGCTTTAGATGATTGAGACAGAAGTATCAAATTAATGCTATTTAAGATTCCATCCATATTTGTCCAAGAAATAGTTATTATTCACTGTAGGTCAAGAATCATAGTAGGCACTAACTGTGTAACAACAACTATAATGAGGTATACTATCATTGCCTTCAAGTCAGCTTTCTGTCTCATATGCAAAGATGGCCTTGTAAAGGCCTTTTGCCTAGAACTCAGACTTCAGTTCACAACATAACTCGTAAGTGTGGTTTACACCCTCTAGGGGATTTTTATGTTTTTTCTTATATATCTGTCTCTACTATGAGCATCTGGCTGATCTAGCCCATGAGACTTGTGAATCTGTTGCCCCTCTCTCCCTATTAGATTAACCATCAACTGGTTTATCCTTAGGTATATGAATGAGTCCACACCCATGATAGCTAAGAATAATAGTTGCCCTGATAGCCTACAACTGATCCCAGATAGGTCAGCAGCAAATACTTACTGTTGACTATCCCTCTGCTCTCTATGGGTGCTTTATCACACAATCTCACTATAACAACAGATACCGAACACATCACTTAATTATAAAAATAAAGATGAGATGACAATTGTAATATGTTTTCTGAAGATCAGCAATAGTTTCTCTAACCTAACTGGGTTAGGAAATCAAGGAACATTTTGTTTTGTTTTGTTTTGTTTTGTTTTGTTTTTCAAGAGAAATACATGTACCACCACTGTCTGGCCTAAGAAACAGACATGTCAGGCTGGAGAAATGGCTCTGCAGTTAAGAGCACTGACTGCTCTTCCAGAGAGGCCTTCCCTCCAATCCCACGCATGCACCCACATGGTGGCTCACAATCATATGAAATTCCATTCGCTGGGGGATCTGACACCTTCTTTTGGCCTCTGTGGGCACTGCATGCATAGACAGAGGCAAATGAGGCACAGATGTAAAATTAAAACCAGAAAAAAAATTAAAATAAGAAAAAGAAAGATGTATAATCTTAGATCTAAAAGATATGCAGGAGCTAGAGAGATGGCTCATACCTGACGATCTTCCGAAACACTGGAGTTCAAGTCCCAGAACATATATGGGATGTCTCACAACTGCCTGTAACTTCAGTTTTAGGAGATACAATACCGTCTTCTGGCTTCCTTAAGTACCTGCATTCTTGTGTAATACACACACACACACACACACACACACACACACACACACACTTCATCTCTCTCTAAACTCATACGTATGTGTTAAAAAATAAATTTAAAAATGCATAGAAATTAACTCAGTGAAGAATGGGGAGTAGGGTTATTGAAATTGTAGGAATACCATATGCAAAATGTTCTGTTACAAGAAGAATAAGTGCTGTGTTATTTACAAACCAACGTGGCTGGAGCTTGGAGAGGAAGGGAATAATTCAGGTGGGGAAGGTCAAAGGATTAGCAATAAATAGAATAAGCAGAAAGCCTCAGAGACCACAGGAAGGACCTGAGACTTATCCAAAGAACTGTGCAAACCGCTGGCTTCAGATGGGCAGTAATCATGAATCTTCTCACAAAGAGGACCAACCGACAGTGGAAGAGGGAAAACAGAGGAGGAGGGGACTTATGGGGAACATATGCTTGAGACACATTATATACTCATGGAAATGTCCTTTATGGAACCCAGCACCATGCACAATGAAAAACATGTGTATTTTGTTGTAAGGTACATAGGGAATTTCTCATTAGACAACTTGACATTTTCCCATGATTTTCACAGCCTCTAAAACAAGATTATCCACCCACTTGTTCAATAAACATGCATTGAGAGGATCCAGATTATAATAAGTAAATGACTGAGAGATTTAATGAGGGAATGAGTCTGGGACAAGCCATCTAGTAGACCCCGGAGAGAAGCAAAGACAATACTCCCATTCTTGATCTGCTCATGGCCTAGTAGGAGAGATTCACTCCTATCACTTTGGTCATAAAAGAGAGGCCTCATTGTTAACTCAGATAGATACAAATGGTGTGCTTCAAATAGCTAAGCAATATGATGAGAAATCATGTAGTCAATAATTAGGCTAATAAAATGAGAAGATAATTCTCCAAACATGAAATACATATGGCCAATGAACACTTGGGAGAAAAGTCAACATCACTAGTTATCAGAGCAATGTAAATAAAACTACACTGACATTCTATCTCACTCCAGTCAGAATGTCAATCATTAACAAACAAATAGCAGCCGATTGTGGCAAGGATCTTTTTTAGTTTGAGGACAGCCTTATCTACCTATTGAGTTCTAAGACAGCCAGGGCTATGTAGAGAGACTCTGTCTCAGAACAAAACAAAATCAAATAGCAGTAAGTATTGGCAAGGGTGTGGCTGAAACAGGGCTATACACTAGTCTAGACAGAATGAAAAGCTGTACAGAGGGCACTCTAAAACAGTGGTTCTCAACCTGTGGGTCACGACATTTGTGAGAGTCACATTTAGATATTCTGTGTACCAGATACTTACAATTACAATTTATAAAATAATGTGTGTATATTGACATGAAAGAAGAGGCAAAACTGTGGAGGAATATTTAGAGGAAAAAGGGAGCAGGAGAAGATGGGGGGAGTTATTGGGGAGTGTATGCTCAAAGGACATTATATACTTGCATGGAAATGTCCTTATGGAACTTGATACCATGCACAATAAAAATATATCAATTAATGAAGGATGTGGTTCTGAGGCTAAAGTCCTCTTCCCCAACTGGTTCTTGGTTTGTCAGTAAAGAAGGCCAGGGACCAATTGCTGGGAGGAAGGTACAGGTGGGACTTCCTGGTCCCGGGAGGAAAATGAGCCGCAGAGAAGGAGAGTATGTGTGTGTGTGTGTGGGGGGATTCTGCCACACTTTGGAGGGGGAAGAACATAGCAACCATGTGAGGTCTCCAAGGTGGGGGTGAGACCAGGGGCCTGTGGCCACCACTACAGGTGGTTGGCCAGAGATGTTTGACAGAGTCTAGGGACTAGCCACTGAAATTTAGGGCAGGTGGAAAGATGGAGATAATAAATTGGTGAGGGCATGCTTTTCCAGATGAGAGATATCAGCGCCCAGCAATTGTGCCAAGAAGGCAAACTGTGTGTGTGTGTGTCTTTTGTCTGAGGAATCAAGGGAAGCCAGGTGGGAACTGGTAGTGTTCGCCCACTTCCTGGAGCCCTTGCAGGTAGAGCAAAAGGAATCCGAGTTGGGGCTGGTAGTGAACCACTTCCTGGAGCAAGGTAGTAGTTAAAACTACATGCAACAAATTAAAGCATTGTTTTTGTTTTTCCAAGACAGACTTGCACTAGGTATCCCTGGCTGTCCTGGAACTAACTATGTAGACCAGGCTGGCCTCAAACCCACCAAAGATCTACCTGCTCTGCCTCCCAAGTGCTGGGATCAAAGGCATATATCAATATCTCCAGCCAAAATATTCATTTAAAAAAGAGGAGCTACGGCAGGACTTGCATCTTCCTACCTTTTACCCCACTGGATCAAAACCCCACCTCTGAGAGGTCAGTCCAAAGATCAGTGACTGGTCATTGTGTTCTTCCAAGAGTTTGGCTCATTTTCCTGGATTCTTACTGGACTGGTTGGCTTTGTCAACTTGACATAAATCTAGACATATCTAGAAGAGGGAATTTCAATCAAGGAATTGGCTTGTAGGCAAGACTGTGGGATGTTTTCTTGATTATTGGATGATTTGGGAGGGCTCATATCATTGTGGGTGGTGCCATTCTGGGTAGATGGTCCTGGTTGTACAGAAAAGTAGGCTGAGCAAGTCAGTAAGTAACACTCTTCCATGGCTTCTGCTTCATTTCCTGTCTCCAGGTTTCTGCCTTGAGTTCTTGCCCAGACTTCTCTTCATGATAGACTGTATACTGTAAGATGAATTAATCCCTTTCATCTCCAAGTCACTTTTTTGGTCACAGTGTTTTATCACAGCAATAGAAAGCAAAGTAAGACACTCATAGTCTCTTGGTTTGTGGAGTAATCAGTTAATGAGCTTTGCTCAATGTCAATAAACAAAAGTTAAGAGGACTGGCTGTTCTTCCAGAGGATCCAGGTTCAATTCACATCACCTGCCTGGCAGTTCATGAATTCCTGTAACTCCAGTTCCAAAGGATCTAGCACCCTTGCACAGACATGCAGGCAGAACACCAATCCACACAAAAATAAATAAATCTTGAAAACAAACAAACAATGCACTAGGAGTCGCTGAGTGGTTAAGAGCACTGGCTATTCTTCCAGTGGTGCTGAGTTCAATTCTCAGCAACCACATGGTAGCTCACAACCATCTGTAATGGGATCCGATGCCCCTTCTGCTGTGTCTAAACACAAGGATAGTGTAATTGTATGCATAAAGTAAATAAATAAATACAAACAACACACTATAAACTCTCAGTATTCATACTCTATTCACATAAATCTGTGATCCTTATTATTGAGCAAAGAGCTTTTAAAATACTGAGATAATAAACACAAATCCACAATTTACTTCTATCTCATAAATTCTCTTTCTCCTGTTATTTCTGCTAGGAAATGTCCAAGCTTCTAACAACTTCCATGCCAGTGACCTTTGCCTCAAAGGCATGGCTGCTTATAAGAGCATGGATGCCCATCATGGACTGAATGTAGTTGTGGAGATAGTGTTCAACAAATTATGGATAGTAAATTAAGACACATTAGGCTGTTCCATTGAATAGAATGACCACAAAAATACTGGTACATTTTAATAGTTCAATTTAAGCCTAAATCCTACTGCACACATTGGATTTAGAATGTCAAGTTTTAATTACATCATATAACAAATCTCAGTGGCATCTGGAGAGCCAAATGCTTTTCATTCACTGTTTCTTAACAAGTGGCATGAAAAAATGAAATTTTTGTGTCATCTCTTCTTGTAAAATTCCCAGGACAGTGCAAAAGAAGGATGTGAAGAAGAAAAAGAAGGAAAGGAGGAAAACGGAAGCCCTTAGGAGATTTTTGCTGTATTAAGTAGGAAACTCTACTTAACATTAGTCAGACTCACAAATAGAAGACTATAAACACTAGATTGAGAATGTTTCTTTGAAAGCTTTGCATTGCTAACTAATTTGAATGCACAAATAATAAGAAAAAGAGAGAAGTCAGTCTGCCAAGCCTCATCTGCTAGCAAAGCCAACAACAGAATTGAAATCTCACAAGTGTTGAATATTTAGCTACAGGTCATTTATATTTCTGTCATGATCCACTAAGTTCTAAGAGTGAGAGAAGCTGCATTTCACATAGCCCACATGAGCCCAGGCACATCTAACCTTCCATCTCCACTTTTAATTTATATCTGCAAAGTGAATGGATGAGCAACTATGGGGATATAAAAGCTAGGGTCAAAGAAACATAATGTATGATTCTATTACACCTGATGCCCAGCTCTGAACAAATAAACTCTATTACATTCTGGCTTTTTATCAAGAGAGTATGGCAAACCGTTCTTCCCCTACCAAGGAGACAAGCATATTCTGTCCAATACATTTAGTGAATGTAATGCACTGATTGTGTGTGTGTGTGTGTGCATGTGTGTTCGTATGCATGCTTTCATTTCATTTAATACCATTCATTCCCTTTTAATTTAAGCAAAGCAAAATGGAAATAACAGATGCAAAAGTATGGCGAAATATCTCTTGGACAAAGCTATGTAAATGAAGGCAACAGTCTATGCAGTCTTCCTGATACCTCCCTCCTGGTATTCAACTGCCCAAATTAGATTCATGTTACTGAACGTCCTCATTGAACCTCACAAAAGTAGGTACTAACCAAAAGAAATATAAGGTGAGGGTTCTCCTTAAAATGCGATGCTAGATTCTGAGAGAAATACTTGGATTAAATGAAAGAACTTGATTAAACACACAATTCAAGATAATGATTAGCTGAATGCTGGAACTCAGATGCCTGACATACCTTAGCATATGAATTAAATTTTCTCTTAGCCAATAAACTTTTAAAAAGTGTTCTACTCAAACACATCCCTTCGGGGAACAGGCCATATGTGGAAAGAGTAGACTCATGAGTCCACATGGGCTTAGTTTGCAATTTCTGAGTTTGTTGGGAAAGTGCATTTTATTGCATAATATTAAATGTATACCGGCAGATTTATTTCACACTTAATGGGCATGTCTGTTTAATAAAATGTGCTATCACTCGAACACGTACAAACAAACACATACCAGCAAAGTTGTTTTCATGACTGATAATACCAAAAAGGGCAGATGTTTATGGCTAGAGGCTGAAGACTATATTGCAAACAAGGCACATACATGTGGTAAGGATAGGGACAGAGCTGTCCTGTGCTTAACATGGATTGCCCTAGGCACATTCACAACTGTACAGCACAGTGTTTTCCATAAAGCCTTCACCCAACAAATGGAATTTAAAAATGGAATTGTAGCATATGGCTATGAACGTTGTAAATGGGATCCACATGTGTTCGACAACGCCAGCGTAGGAGCTAATGAAGACACAAAATCAGGGAAGGCGCATCATTCAGAATGCCCCGAGAGCCTATAGCCATTGTCTGACGACTAGCAAAAGGAGAAGTATAATCAGGATATAATTAGAACCTTCATACTTACAGTCTTACAAACTGAAGATTTCACACAATTTACATATCATAAGATGCCTAGGATGGCTGCAGAGCCTTATGAATCTTAAGGAGAACGAGCAGCAAATCAATTATAAAGAGGTGAAGGTCAGATGATTTCAATTATTGATATTTCACTGTAGGAGTTAGCTGTATTTGAGTAAGTCTTGAAGGGGTTGGAAGCTCCGGGGAGCCACAGGGTAAGCACATCCATTTTTAAAACACTGTACTGTGGACATTCCATGCAGGAATCACTGTGACTCTCATTTTCAGATGAAGAAAACTAAATTCCAGAGAGGTGAAGCATTTCCTTAACATCAGAAGGCTAGAAAATGCCTAACAAAATGCAAATTCCACATCTGACTGAGGCAAAGCCTGTTCTCAATCGAAGCTGTTTCCTAAGGCTGTCTTTTGTGTACTGATACTTCAAAATACCTGCTTAGGAAGAAAAAAGATTGATATAATCATTTGTATGTTCATCTCTGTATGGGTTCATGTGTGTGTGCACATATATGTACTAGAAACTCACCTTGTGTTTTCTTTGATCACTTCATACCTTATTTTAACATTTTGTTTGTTGATTTATTCTATTGTGTGTGTGATGTGTATGATGCAAGGGAGAGATTTGTATCACGGTCCTGCTGTGTGGAGCCCAGAGGACTACTGAGAAGAGTCAGTTGTGTACTAACTTTCAGTGGGTTCTGAGGACCAAACTCAAGTCACCAAGCTTGCATGGCAAGCACCTTTACCTCTTGAGCTATTTCATCTGTTCTTTGCCTCTGTCTGTCTGTCTGTTTGTCTGTCTGCCTATCACTATAATCTATCAATCTATCTATTATCTATCTATCTATCTATCTATCTATCTATCTATCTATCTATCTATCTATTACTTACCTATCTATCATCTATTACTTGATTTATGGTTTCTCATCTAGTCTAGAGCTCATCAGTTTGGCTGGACTGCCTGGCTTATAGTCTCTAGAGATCATCCTGTCGCCGACTCCCTCTAGCACTAGGATCACAGAAGTGGACTATATCACAAGGTTTTTATTTACAAGGGTACTAGGGATCCAAAGTCAGATCTGTATGCTTATGAGGCAGCCATTTTACTGAAAAGCCGACAGCCAGTGTCAAACAGAGTAACTGAAAGACACATATATATTTGTTGTTTTTAAAAACAGCTACAGTGGCAGACAGAAAGATGGATTATAAGTGGGAAATACTCCAAAAGTGAGAGAATTGCCATTAGTGGAGAAACAGATTGTTCAAATGATGGTGAAATCATGTGCAGGACAATCCTGCTTGAGAGAATGCGCCCAACCAGCTAAGAGAGAAACATAAACACAAACAAAAACTCTTCAGTGTCTCTCTGTGTGGAGCAGACTTAACTGGCAGAGCAGTCGGCCTACCTATGAGCCCTCGAGTTCTTCAAAATATTTATGTTTCTGAGGAAATGTATGTTTATTTTAGAATGAGGGAAGCATAGTGCTTAGACTTTACATTTCTCAGGAGCCAGAACCTAGTTTAATTTTTACCAGATTGCTGGCCAAGAAAAAACCAATGCTGAGTAAAAAACACTGGATAAATCTGTGAATAAGTGATATTAATTAAAATAAATTAGTGGCTCTCACATACGATTTGGGCAGATATTGGCAGTGGGGACACAGAATTGACTTGAATGCCTAGCTAGGAGATACTGAATATAACACTATATTTTTTCGAGTACTCCAAATATACTGTCCCACATTTCCCTCATTGACACAGTGTAGACATGGCTTTAGAAGAGTTAGCTGGTGCAGCTACCCAAAGCATCTCTATTTAAAAGGAAACGTGGAGGCATGTAATGATATTCATCAGCTACTCTTGCTCAGTGATCATTTTGCTCCAAGTTAGTGAGATACTCCTACAGCAACGGAGCTGGTACTGTCGACAAGGCAGACAGACCCAGGAGTGGGGAGCCATTTGTATGCAGTCTGTTCAAACTTGTAAAAACGGAACTCCTACTTGTTCCAAGTCCAGGAAGAAGACTCAAAAATGCATTTTC
Organism: Grammomys surdaster; assembly: GCF_004785775.1. NCBI lineage: Eukaryota > Metazoa > Chordata > Mammalia > Rodentia > Muridae > Grammomys > Grammomys surdaster. The sequence continues at coordinate 2,573,022 of NW_021604719.1, forward strand.
TATAGTAAAGTTTAAAAAGTATCTTTTTAAAGCAAGCAAATGCTTTTTAAGAACAAAACAGAGAAAAGTTTTATTCTCTGAGTCCTAGCGTTTGAGAACGTTTGACTCCTATTTCCTCGTGTTGGTTTGGGAGCCTGAAGTTCTTTGCTAGTTTAAGGGGGTGAGTAGGAGAGCTGTTTGAAAGGAGGAACTTCTGGATTCCAAAAGAATCCACCACACAAGCAGTAGAAAATTCCAGGAAGGAGGAGGAACAGGATATGGTTAACATATAATACACATGGCAGCACCTCTCACTCAGAGATATACCCATTATAAGTGGATGCCATCCTTTCAACTGTACTTGGCTCTGGAAAGGCAAATGTTCCTTTTCTTCTGGAGCTCAAACAGCACCCTTAAAAGCAAAACCCTGGGACCTACCCTTAGATGAAGAGCTGCAGGCACTTAAAACCTGTTGAGAGAAGAATTAGTATTCCCCAGAGATGAGTCCCTAAATGGTTATACAACCCAAGTTGTAAGTCCTAAAAACATACATGTAAAAGCATACATGCAAGCAACACTAATGGACTCAGCAGGTTGCATTATGTATTTATTAACATACATATAAAACAATAAGAAAGAATAAGAGGCTATGGATTTGAAAGGGGGAGAGGTTGGACGAGGTTGGGAAGAAATGGTATAATTATATTTTAGTTCAATTAAAATTCATAAAAGAGGTAAAGCCACGGGGTTAAGTTCAAATGAGCATCGTGCCTGTGAATCATTAGAGAATTACTTCTGGGAGACTACAACATTTGTATTTATGACAAGTATCGAGTGGTATGGATGCTACTGATTTTTGGACTACACTAAATAAAAGTCTTTCTTTGTTTTACCACTTAGAATAAAAAAAAAAAACCTATGTGCAATATTGAATCATTACACTGTGATCTCAGACTATCCCTACCTACTGTATATCTGACATGAGTGTGACAAAGTTTAGTTTAATAATTTCTGCATTTAAACTTCTTTTTATAAATTTACTTGAATTTATAGAAAGACACAGTTATATAAAATTTCTCAATAGAAAATTATTCATAAGGGAAGTGTGGATAGTTTTTCTTTAAAGTGTGTCAAGAAACTATGAGAAAATAACACTGGTTTGATTTGCAGCTAAAACAGATGTAAGCATTTCAGTAAATAAAGAAGGAATCTATTCCCCTTACTCCAATTCATTTATTCAATTAAAGTTAACTGGATGAAGTCAACAAACCAGAGCCATTCATTTTGTATCTGCTTACCTAACTCTTATGTTAAACAATTGGCTGACTTAGAAGATAATGTTTCTTATTCATTCCATAAATATTAACTGAGCACCAACAGTGCATTAGGAATTAGTTTGGTACAGAAGATAGAGGGAAAATGAGTTAGAGAGAGACAATTGATAACTGAAAACAATTACTAATAGTTTGTTAAACATTTTCAAATAGTTTTTACTTATGTGAAATGGTTTTATAGAAGATGAAGACCTGCAAGTCTGGAGTGATTGTTCAGGGGTTAAACGCTGACTGCTCTTCCACTGGATGAAGGTTTGGTTTTTAACACTCACACTGGGGCTGGGAGGGGGTGGCCACAACTGTCAGTGACTCCTGTTCCAGGGAATCTGAGGCCATTTTCTGGACTCTGTGGGCAAGCTGTGCCACAGAGATACATACAGAGACTGCTGTCACAGTCTCTGTGAGTTCATATGTGCCTTAGTCCTGCTGGATGTTGAGGATATATGCTGATTGAGGTCTTCCTGTAAATTGCTTTTATTATGTTGAGATCTTTCCCTTGTATCACTTCCCTCTCCAGGACTTTTATCATGAAAGGGAAGTGGATATTATCAAAGGCTTTTTCTGCATGTAGTTTCCGTCTTTGACTTTGTTTATATGGTGCTTTACATTTATCAATTTACATATGTTGAACAACCCTTGAATCTCTGGATGAATGAAGCCTACTTGATCATGGTGGATAAATAAGTATGTTCTTGGATTCAGTTTGCAATTATTTTATTGAGAAACTTTGCACCTGGGTTAATAAGGAAAACTGGTCTGTAATTCTCTTTCTCTTTTGGGTCTTTATGTATTAGGGTAACTGTGGCCTCTTAAAAGAATTAAGCAATATTCCTTTTATTTTGATTGTGGGATAATTTGGGGAATATTGTCATTAATTCTTTGAAAGTCTGGAGAATTCTGCACTGAATCCATCTGACCCTGTTTTTTTTATTTTGTTTTGTTTATTTGGTTGTTTGTGTTTTGGTTGAGAAACTCTCGATTGCTTCTTCTACTTCTCTAGGGGTTATGGGTCTATTTAAATTGATTATCTGATCTTGATTTGATGTTGGTTGGTAGTATATATCAAGAAATTGTTTATGTCTTTTAGATTTTCCAATTTGGTGGAGTACAGAGTATTAAACCATGTCCTTATGATTCCCTGGATCTCCTCAGTACTTGTTGTTTTCTCCCCACTTTGTTTCTAATTCTGATCTTTTCTTCAAGCCTTTTAGTTAATTTGGAAAAGCGTTTGTCAATCTTATTGATTTTTCTCAAAGAATCAACTCTCTCTTTCATTGATTCTTTGTAATATTTTCCCTTTTTATTTTATTAATTTCATCCCTAAGTTTGAATATTTCTTTCTGTCTACTCTTTTTGGGTTTGATTTCTTCTTTCTCTTCTAGAGTTTTCAGATGTGCCATGAGGTTGCTAATATGGGATCTAAATATTTTTTAAATGTAGGTACTTAGTGCTATGAACTTGCCCTCTTAGAGCCTCCTTTATTGTGTCCCATACATTCAGGTATGTTGTGTTTTTATTTTCATGTAATTCTAAAAAATGTCTTTAATTTTTGTCTTGACCCCATCTTTTATTTAGTAGTGAGATGTTCAGTTCCCATGAGTTCGTTTCCTGTTGTTGTTCATATCCAGCTTTAATCAATGGTATCTGGCAGGATGCAGGATGTTCTTTCAATTTTTTTTGTCTCTGTTGAGACTTGCTTTATGTCTAAGTATGTGCTACATTTTGGAGATAGTTCCATGAGATGCTGAGAAGATGGATACATTCTCTTGTGTTTGGGTGAAATGTTCTGTAAATCTGTTAGTTTTATTTGGTTTATGACACCATTTAGCTTCAACATTTCTCTACTTAGATTTTGTCTGGATAACCCATATATTCATGAGAAGTGGTATTGAAGTCTCATGCTATCTTTGGGTAAGGGTCAATGTGTAGTCTTACTGTATATTGTATATTGTGTGCTATAGTAATGCTCCTTTTATGAACTTGAATGCCCCTGTGTTTGGTACATAGATTTTTTTTTTAATTTTCAATTTTGGTGGAATTTTCCTTTGATGAATCTATAATGTCCTTTCCTATCTCTTCTATCTAGTTTTGATTTGAAAACTATTTTTGTCTGATATCAAAATAGTTTACTGGCTTATTTCTTAGGTCCATTTGCTTGGAATAATTTTTTCTGTCCTTTTACCTAAGGTGATGTCTATCATTGATATTAAGATGTATTTCTTGAATACAGCAAAAGGATGAATTCTGCATTTGAATCCAACAAGGTACTGTGTATCTTTTATTGGGGAATTGAGACCATTGATGTTAAGAGATATCAATGAGCAGTGTGTGTCAATTCTTGTCATTTTGTTGTAGTAGTGTGGGGTTCCACCTTTTGACTTGTTGGTCTGAAATTGTTTATTCCTTGTGTTTTATTGGATGGGGTTAACCTTTTAAGGTTTAAGTTTTTTTTCTAAGTCTTTGTAAATACATACTGCTTAAATTTGGTTTTATCTTGGAATGTTTTCTTTCTTCATGTATTGTGATTTAAAGTTTCCTAGGTATAGTAGTCTGAGCTGGCATCTGTGGCCTTAAGAATCCGCAAATCAACCATCCAAGCCCTTCTGGTTTTAGTCTCCTTTGAAATGCAAGGTGTTATTCTTTCTTTTTTTTTTAAGATTTACTTATTTATTTATTTATTTATTTAATATATATGAATACACCACCATTGCTCTCTTCAGACACACCAGAAGAGGGCACCAGACCCCATTACAGATGGTTGTGAGACACCATGTTGTTGCTGGGAATTGAACTCAGGACCTCTGGAAGAGCAGTCTCTCCAGCCCACAAGAAGCTATTCTAATAGGTCTACCTGTATATATTACTTGGTCTTTTTCCTTGAGAATTTTAATATCTTTTCTTTGTTCTGAACATTTAATGTTTTATTTATATGTGTTGTGAGTGATTTCTTTTCTGAGCCAGTCTATTTGCTGTTCTGTATGCTTCTTAAATCTTGATAGGTTCCTCTTTCTTTACATTAGGGAAATTTATTATGTGGTTTCATTGAAAATATTTTCTATGACTTTGACCTGACTTTTTTCTCCTTCCTCTATTCCCACTGTTCATAGATTTGTCCTTTTAATAGTGTCCCAGATTTTCTGGTTGTTTGGTACCTAGATTTTTTTTTTCACTGAGGGATCTATTTTTCCATTTTGTCTTAATGTCCAAGACTCCCTCATGTATCTCTTATATTTTGTTGATGAGCCTTGCCTCTGAACTATTTTTTTGTTGCTGTTGTTTCGGTTTTCCTAAATTTTTTTCTTTCCACTTCTCCCTCAGTCTGGCTTTGCTTTGATGATTCTATTTCTAGTTTCAGTCATGATCTGGTTTCTTCTTTTCATTCCACTCTTTATTTGTGTTTTCATAGTTTCATTAATGGATTTGCTCATTTCCTCTTTCAGGCATATTAATAATAGCTGTTTGGAAGTTCATATCTTGTGCTTCAGCTATATAACACTTTTTAGAGCTTACTGTAGTAGGGTGCTGGGTTCTGTTGGAGCTTGGTTGCTGTTGATTGTGTTTTAGCAGTGTATCTAGGCATCTGGGTTTGGGATGATTGTAATTCTAGGTATTGAGATCTTGTCTTGTTTTTATTTTGAGTGAGTGTTAGTTCCTTAGTTGCCCTCTCTGGAGTTTAAGAATCGGTTTAAGAACATTGTGGGTTGCCTTGTAGGAAGGTAGGAAGTACTGAAACCCTGTCATGTGTGGCTGCTGGTGGTTTCAGGTAGAATGTATTTTTATGTGATAGAAATAGAAATACAGAAATAGAAATTGGAATAGGAATAGAAATAAAATAAAAATAGAAGTAGAAATAGAAAATAGAGATAGAAAGACAAAGAAATGCAGGTGAGCTAGAAAAAGGACTGTGTTGAAAGGTCCACAGGATGGAGAAAAGCTGGGTATTCCATGAAGTTTGACCAAGTCCCCAGAAAGTAAGAGTCAGAAAGTTTGAACAGGCTGCTGGAGGTGGGTGATGAGACTGGGGAATTGGAATTGGAGAACAGGAAAAAGAGTGAAGATTGCCTATCCTGTTCCACACACATGGCCAGTGGGTTTCGAGGCAGAGTGCCTCTGGTATTGGTTGAGATGAAGGGATATGGTGAGGGAGGAAGGCTGGCTATGTAGAAAATCCTCAGAGTCCCCTAGGATTGGGGTCAGAGAGGAAGAGGAGATCCCCACATACACCACAAACATACACACAGTTAGGCTGCTACAGGGCTGGGGATAAGACTGAGGAATTGCCATTGGAGGACAGGAAGGACAGTGACAATAGCTTACCCCTGTTCTACATTACCTGACAGCATATTTGTTTGTTTATTTATTTATTGAGACAAGGTCTCAATATGCAGCTTTAGCTCTTCTGAAACTCTCTAAATAGAAAAGGCTGGCCTGGAACTCACAGAGATTTGCCTGCCACTGCCTCCTAAGTCCTGGGATTAATATTTATGGGATTTATCACCTTTTCAGTCTACCTTTAGCAAAAAGTCTGTCATCTCACCCCAAATATTTTCCCCATACAGTTCCCTTATCTATTTATCTCCCCAACTCTGTATTCTATCAACCCAACATCAATCATTAGTGTTTCTCTTACACTAGTAACACATTCAGTTTTTTTCTTTTCTATCAATATCCACAATATATTAATATATCCAGTACTATAGGTGGTACTCTATCCCCTACAATTACTGGTGCTTAAGGGCTACTTATTTTGCAATTGACTAATACTCCCCTGAGTGGATCCTCCCTTAAATAGTGTCTATTGTTGAAGAAAGTGGCCTCCTCTCAAGGAGAACCAGAATAGAGCCTGGTGCTTCGAACAGCAATCTAACAGACAAAAATAACAGTTCCACCCTATTACAATTTAGACCCTATTAAGCATTGCAAACAGGTCCAATGTAAGAAACAAAACAAACAAAAAATGTAACCAGTAGTCCAACTCCACATGTACAAGTGCCGACACAAAAGCACAAGTAACACACACACACACACATACACACACACACACACACACACACACAGGGCAACTTGTCTACCTCCTTGGAAAAATTACCAATCTCACAGCAAAGGCAAAGAATACAAAAGATTGATTAAAAATTTGTTCCACGAAATCAAAGATGACCTAAACTCCAGAATGAATACCAGAGCACATACAAACAGCTGAATGAAATAAGTCAATACAGGATATGAAAATGGAATTCAATAAAAACATAGAAATGCTAAAAAGAACTAAATTGTAATACAGGAGATAAAAATTTTAATAATAAAAAAGGTCTCAGTGGGAAGTCTCATAAATAGAATGACTCACAGGGGTTGGGGTGGAGTGATAGTCTAGGGGCTAAAAGCTCTGTCATCTCACCACAAATATTTTTCACATATGTGTTTGTTTGTTTGCTTTTTAAGTACAAATGGGAAGTGAAGAGTTTGGTGCAGTGGTTAAGAACACAGGATGCTTTTCAAGTGGACCTGTGTTCAATTCCCAGCATTCACATGGTGGCTCACAATCCTCTGAAGTTCTAGTCTTAGGGGATTCAATGGCCTTTTCTGCTCTATGTGGACACCAGGCATACACAACCCAGGCTGAGTTCCTAAGTCCTAGGGTCAAACAAACAAACAAACAAACTTGTACATTTTATTCTTTGTATACCTTACATGTATACAATGTATCTTGATCATATCTAATATATACAATACATTTTGATCATATCCAATGTATAAAGTGTATCTTGATCATATCCAGTCCAAATTCCCCCTCCCAGTCTCTTCCCCTAGAGTCCCCTCACCCCTTTATATCTTCCTCTTGTTTTAGACACAACTGGTATACTTGCATCTGCATGAAATGAATAACTTTTAAAAAATTAGTACAGATGGAACATGAAAGATCATTAGGAAATGAGGAATAAAGACAAAACTAGGAACTATGGGGATAGACAAAGAACACTTTCTATGCCAATGACATAAAAAAAGATATTTAAAAACTATGAATAAAAACTTCAAGCATAGGAGAAGAGATGCCTATCTAGGTATAAGAGGTGTATAGAACACCAAATAGACAGGGCCAAGAAAAAAAGTCATAGATAAAATGTTGAATATACAGTAGAAATAAAAGTATATCAAAAGAGAAACATTAAATCACTTATAAAGATAATTTTAACAGAATAAAAGTTGATTTCTTATCAGAAACTTTAAAAGCAAGTGGAGCTTGGAACTCTGCAGCTCGGTTTCTGAAAGGCCACAGCTGTTAACCCAGACTATTAAACCCAGTGCTGAAAGGAAAAGAAAAACTTTCCATGATTAAAGCAGACTCCAGGATGTTAATCCATCCCTATAGAGGATTCTGAAAGTTATTCAAACTGAAGAGAACGATAAACACACCCAAGAGACTGTGGAGGAAAGAAAATACCATAAAAGAACAATAGCAGAGTAAATGGAATTAAGAAAGCACCAAACACTTACAAACTAGTGCTGCTGAATATGAATGAGCTCAGTTACCTACAAAGATGCGGACAACCGCCTTGGATTAAAAGGCGTGGGGTCCTTCTATTTGCTGCCTCCAAGACACATAACTCAACATCAATGAGAGACACTGCCTTAGAGTGACGGGATGGAAAATGTTATTCTCACAAAAGAGGTCTAGGAAATAAGCAGGTGTCCCTAGTCTGATGTCAGATAGAATTTACTTTAAACTAAAACTAGTCATGAGAGAAAAATAAGGTTATTTCTTACTGATTAAGAGAACAATCCATCAACAGGGCCATTATAAACATATATACAATAAACATAGTTGCACCCAATTGAAAGAAAATGCTACTGAGTGATCATAGATGAAACCCAACGCAATAATAGTGAATGACTTTGGTACCCCACTCTCATCTTAACAAAAGGACATCTTAATAATTAGAGCGAATTGACAATATACAGCAAATTGACCTATTGGGTATCTTCAGAACATTTTAATTAAACACTGAAGAATGTGCATATTCTTAGAAAAGTATAAGCCTTTCTCTAGAGCAAGTCATGTATAGGGACACAAAGCAGGTTTCGAAAAATATAGGAAAATTGAAATAATTTCTTATGTTTTATCTAATAATAATAGAACAAAGTTAGAACAGCAAGAAAAACTGTAGGAATATATAAACTCATAGGGATCCAACAGCCCACCATTGAATGATGAACCGGTCATTGATGAAATCAAGAAATTCAAAATTAAAAGATTGAAAATAGGAACACAACATGTAAAAACTAATGGGATACACTGAAAGCAATCCTAAGAGTTAGTACCTATACTGAAACATACAAGATCTCTTTCTCCCCGTGTGTGTGTGTGTGTGTGTGTGTGTTTTGCATGTGCATGTGTATTTGACTCAGCAGCTTCGAACACTTACTTTTCTTACAGAAGACATAGGTTTACTTCCCAGCACCCACATGGTAATTCACAATCATTTATAACTCCAGTTCCATGGGATCTGATGCCCACTGCAGATGTTCACAGGGATTTGACATGTATGTGGTGCATATACATACATGGAGACAAAACACACATAAAATAAGTCTACCAAATGAATGGGTGGATTAAATGTGTATTAATTGAAGGCACCACAGTTTAAGATGCGCTAGGCAGCATTAGCTAACTAATATGGAGGGAGAAGGTGAGAACACATCTACTTAGGCAATATGGTCAGGGAAGGTGTCTTTGGGGAGGCATTTCAGCGGATACTGGATGGAATAGAGGGGGTCTGTATTACAGGGTGGTGGCAGGAGTAAGAATACCCTTCCCCAGCAAAGGTCCAAAGGACAGACTTCCCTGTGAGTTACACAATGGTAGGATGACCCTTCAGGGAAATGAGAGAGATGAGGTCACAGAGGTGGTCTGGTCCCTGTTATAAGGTGGGGCCACCATAAAGTCTTCAAATGATATTCTTGACACATTGGAACCCTCTGCTGAGGTCTCAGCAGAAGACGAATGGGAGTCTCACTGTTTGCAAACCTCACTGGGCTTCCATGTGAGGAAGGAACATGGATATGTGTGTGGCTCAGCAGCTCACAGAACAATGTCCAGGAAACCATGGAAACATTGAGAAGCACATAAATATCTAACTGCTTTAGCAGTAGTGGTGCCACTATTCTAGAGTCAGGGCTGGCATGGCCTCTGAAGTATTTAGATGGAAGGAACAAACGAGGCGAGCTGGGTGCATTGCTGGTGACCTGTGCAGGCCCTGCAGCCCTTCCCAAGACAATGTTGAACTTCATAAGACCCAGTTCCAGATCCAGATGGGAGTCGTCTATTTGCAAAGCCTAAAATGCTGATTTGAAACAAGCACAAATTTATAGAACAAATATCTACTTCTTGGTATACATGTGTCCTATAAGGACACCAACTTCAACTTTTTACTATGTAGATACTGCTCATTATATAAATGTTTATTTGTTGGCCATAAAACGTACATTTCAGAGAAAGTAAGAAAATCAAATGCACCAAAGAGATTAAACTAACAACTACCAATCATCTCAATTTTTCTGGGCAATGGCAAAACATAAACATAAACATAAACAAGAAAACAAATGGTAGCCATAATATTACATCTACCTCTTTCTGAGAGTGGAAAGGCAGTCCATTCAAGCCTGCAGCTGTCACTCTGAACTGTCATATTAGAAATACTCATTTCCTTACTTCCGGCCAACCTCCTCACCTTATTAGAACAGGAAAATCAAACTGGAGGGCTGTTCATTACATTGAGGACTACTGTTTTTTAGTTTTTAATTTGTTTGTTTGTTTGTTTGCTTGCTTGCTTGTTTTAATGTCGTGCTGAGGACTGTAGCTGTGACTGTATGCTAGGGCCTAATGCTGAGCCACACCTCAGGCTTGTGGGCACTGTTTTCAGATCTCAACTGAGGAAAATAAATTAGAGGAGTAAGAAAAGACAGGTGGTTTTATTTTTTTTTAAATTACATTGGGAGAGAATTTTTAGTGCTTCTTCTGTTAAAAGTCCTTACAAACAACTGCCCTTGGCCATTGGTGTAGCAACTGAGAGATAGAGAAGGTAATTTATACAATACGTGAAAGTCAGATTTACAAATGCAAAACAAGATCGGGCTGGATAATTACATTAAATTCTGCTTGTTCCAATCACCTAAATTCTTCTTTTTATCAACCTAGACCTGACTTGAAAATTATGATCCTTCTCACATACAAAAATTAGGGAACTGAATAAACTTAATGGGCTAGCTCCAGGTGTGTTAGTCAAAAATACAAGAAACATGCAAGTGAGACAACATTACTTTTCCAAGCAGTATTTGTCCTACAGTAATGACCTCCAAGGAGGTGGACTATATGACTCTCCACCACAAATTCAAATGACTGATTATAGCATGTTCAATGCAATGAAAATAAAAGATAGATGTGAACAAATCCCAAGAGAACACTAATGGCAGAATATATAATATTTTATATAATATATAAAAGAGGAATTTAATAAAGAGATAGAAAGACCAAAGGAGTGACAAACTGAATTATTGGGAATAAAAAGTAAAACGAAGCCAAATCAGAAGTTTGTGGAAAGCCTCACAATTGAATAGGTCAAGGGGCAGGGTGCACATAATATCTGAATCTGAAGACAAAGTTGATGAATGAAACATACCAGTGAGGGCAAAGGTAAGTGAGTAAGAGATCTGGGCAGTGCTCCAAAATGTTCATGAGACAATGAAAAGGACAAACCAAAGGATCATGGGTAAAAGAGAGATAAAGAATCCCATCCTGAAGACATAGAAAGTATTGTCAATAAAACTGTGTCAGAAAACAGGGGCTATCTACGGAGGTGGACACTTAAAACACTAAAGGATCAGGAGCAAAACAGCAGCAGCAGCAGCAACAGCAGCAGCAATAACAACAACAACAGTAAAAACCCTTCCTTCATCATAGTACATCTAAATCACTAAATATGCAGAAAAAAGAGAAAACATTGGAAACAGCAAGAAGTGAAAACACAGAGGCAAACCCATCAGGGAAATGTCAAATTCTCAGTAGAAACTTTAGAAGCCAGAAAGGATTGGAAAGGGTTTTCAAGTTTTGAAAGACATCTCTGGGTTTGCCTTATAGTACCCCAGATTTGGACTCTGAGATCACGAATAAAAGAATTTTTTTGATCAAACTGGATTTAAAAAAAAAAAAAGGTTTCTTCCTCCCTCCCTCCCTCCCTCCCTCCCTCCCTCCCTCCCTCCCTCCCTCTCTCTCTCTTTCTTTCTTTCATGTATGTGAGTACACTGTCACTGTCTTCAGACACACACAGCAGAGGACATCTGGTCTCATATAGATAGTTGTGAGCTACCATGTGGTTGCTGGGAATTGAACTCAGAACTTATTGAAAAGCAGTCAGTGTTCTTAACCAATGAGCCATCTCTCCAGCCCCATAAACTGGATTTTAATGAGAGATACAAGCATAGACAAAGAGTTATATTACATGTGACTGCTCCCCCACCCTCTCCCCAAACACACAGTGCCTCCTAAGTAAAGAGCTTCCAAGTCTATTTTGAACAAATTTGCCTTCTGGAGACACTCCAGAATCTGAGATTAGAGGCTTTTATCTCTCCTCTGCCTGCTCACCTGCTCTCACCTGATGTCTCCATGTGTCTAGGGTTGCAAATTCTATTTCTGTCTGGTATTAGAGATGGAATAAGCAGAAACTCAAACTGAGGACAGAGAAGCTGTTGGTATTTGTCTTATAAGAAAATAATCATTCCTTGATATGAAACATATACTGACATCTACAAATACGAAATAAAATCCAATAACTAGCAAGTGCCTGCTTTTTCTAGTATAAGAATTGATGCTAGAATTTGAAGATTGTCGGGGTTTTTTTTGTTGTTGTTGTTTGTTTTTTTTTGTTTGTTTTGCTTTGACAATGCTTCTTTGTTGATGATGTGTTTGCACATGTGCATATAGGGGTGCATGTGCGTGTGTGTGTGTGTGTGTGTGTATGTGTGTGTGTGTATGAGTGTGGAGGCCAGAGGTCGATGCTGGGCGTGCTCCTCAATTTCTCTCCGTCCCACTTTGAAGGATAGACTCGACTCCATCACTCAATCAGGACCTTGCTGACTCAGCTTCACTGGCTGGCCAAAAAGACCCAGGAATCTTTCAGTCTTCACCTCTGCGAACTGGGATTACAGGGAGGCACCACTGTGCCTGGTTCTTCTGTGTGGGTGTTGGGGATCAAGCCCTGGGCCCCATGTTTGTGTAGCAAGCACTTTAACAACTAAGTCATCTCCCCAGCTCCATATGTTTGCTTCCCGAGCTCGCATACAGGTAGTCTTGTGAGTGAGTGGTATCTAAAGTAGTCTCTCGAATGAGTGACACCTTTTCTCTTCCACAGGAAGAACAAATAGGACAGTAAATGACAACTGACTGAGAGCTAGGAAGGGACAGGTTTGAAGAGGGGCAGCCATGTATTAATTAAACAAAATAATACATGCATATGACACATGTAGCCAGTTATTCAGAGGATTATAGTAGGGACACATGTTTTTCTGCCTGAATCTGTTTCTTAGAAATACCTTTTCCTCTTTCCATAGCACAAGTGTATACCTAAAAGATAAGGGAGACAAGGCTGAAGATAGGACAATACTCCTCTGTCCCTAAAAGAATCTACTGAGAAGGTAAGGTGAGGCTAACAATCCCCATTACAGACTCCTTTTCTCTGCTCTTTTAAGGCTATCTGAGAAAGCCTGTAGCAATGCTCGCAATTAGACTAAGATCTCTGGGTTCCAACTGTGTCTTTGATAGATGTCTCTAAATGCATTAAAGTTGCAGGTATGCTTCCTTTCTCATTTAACTCCTCCCATCCCCTGTGGATAAATAATTACACAGCTGTGTCAGGAGGCCCCAGCCAAAGACACCAAAGGTATTCACTTATGTTGTAGTAACAATATCTTCTACAAAATCAGAGAATCCATTTAGTAAATGTGTGTGTGCATCCACACTTGTGCATATGGGGCGTGTGCACAGTCCTCTCTCTCTCTCTCTCTCTCTCTCTCTCTCTCTCTCTCTCTCTCGTGTGTGTGTGTGTGTGTGTGTGTGTGTGTGTGTAGTGTACCTAGGCTAACCTCAGAAAAGCTGGGCATCATTTGTGTTTCTATAAAGGAATAAGACAGGTTATGTGAGACACAGCACTGTTTCTATAGGGTGGGTCAGGAGAAGGGATTATTTTTCCCATAGTATTGCTGAGGCATCCTCTGTTGCCTAAACGAGTGGCTACAAGATCAAGCCATGGAGTCTAATGAAGTTGGCTTCATATCTTTTTTGATTGCATTCCATTTAACCTTTCTAAACTTTAAGGTCTTCATTTGCACATGGATCATAACTACAGATACACATCCCTGTCATAAAGCTGTGAGAACTGAGTTAGACAATCGAGATAATCGTGTTGCTCTTGGATTATCTTTCCACATTGTGTGATGTAGACCACGTGCTCAAGAGGGATTAACAACATGGAAAAAAATGTAGACAGCATACCGATCCCTGCATCATAGACCACAGGCTGCAAAAAGGGTCCGAGAGTTCTTCCTTTCTCCCAGGTCTCTGGTTAGATGAAGCCAAACTAGGTCTTCTCACCAGCTATTACTAAGTATAACAAACAAATAAACAGGGTTGTCGAGATGGCTCAGTGATTAAGAGCACTGGCTGCTCTTCCAGAGGCCCTGAGTTCAACTCCCAGCAACCACATAGTGGCTCACAACCATCTATAGTGGGATCTGATGCCCTCTTCTGGCATGCTGGTGTACATGCAGATAGAGCACTCATACATAAAATAAATAAATAAATCTTAAAAAAAAAAACAGCAAACAAACCCAGTTTCACACACACACACACACACACACACACACACACACACACACACTCAAACTGCTGTATATCAAAAAAAATCAAATTCCTGTAAGCTCATTCTATGTATAACTTTTCACAGATCCAGGAGCCCGCACAATCCAGGTTCAAAGGGCTATACCTTTTAAAGAAACAGTTTGATAATAAAGCATAAGAAAAAATAAAAGAAGTCCTTATTTAGGTCCCTCTATCAAAGGCTGCCTTATAAGTAATTAATTACTGTTCTTCTAGCCATTCCCTGCTTTCCTCTTGAAATCTGTTATACTGTTTCTTTGTTCTGAGATCTCTCTCTCTCTCTCTCTCTCTCTCTCTCTCTCTCTCTCTCTCTCTCTCCCTCTCTCAGAACATATTGGCCGAGGGTTTAACTGTCCCTAGCCACACCTCTCTATGCCCACTCTTTTAATGGTTAATTAGATTACCTCCACTCCAACAAGCTGGGCTCCATGCTATTTATGAGAGAACAGGGGTGGTGAAACAGCGAGCAGACACAGGATTTTCCTATGTGATCATGGATAAGGAACAGTTCTGCAGACTCTTAGAAGCTCACACAAACACAACAAGACTCCACTTTCTTACCCCTTATTCTTATTCCACAGATGTATTCTCAAATACAAAGCTGCAGAGCTAGAAAACACTGCTATCCTAGGTTGAGAATGCATACATCTTTTCTCCTCTGCATTTTCGTTTTTAAAAAAATGTCACTAAGATGTTAATAACAGCCAGTGTGCTGGTAAGTGCATTTAATCTCAACACTCTGGAGGCAAAGGCAGGCAGAGCTCTTTAGCGAGTTCTAGGCTAGCTATGACAACATAGTGAGACCCTATCTCAAAAAGAAAAAGTTAGTAATATCCCCATGATTAAAGACCCATTGAGATAAGTTGTTGGAAGAAGGATGGAGAAGAAACCACAGCAATGAAAGACAGGATGCCACCAAGCCACACACTCAATGCAAGTGTCATTTGTTTTGTGTATAGGAAACTCTCTTCCTCCGACCTACACAAATGAAAGACAGAGGAATGCAGAGATCAGGGGACTATCAAGTGTCTAGATATAGGACCACTGCCCTCTAGTGTGTACTCAAAACACTCAGCATTCTTTTGTCAGAGATGGTTATCCCAAAGACAGGAAAAGTGATGCTCTGTTAAACTGCCCAGAACACCCTCAAAACTAATGGGAACCATCATCATAAGGACATTTAGCCCAGTCGGTAATTGTGCACATCTTTAATCCCAGCACTCAGGAGGCAGAGGCAGGTGCATCTCTGAGTTTGAGGCAGTCTGTTTTACACAGTGAGTTCCTAAGACAGCCAGGGCTACACAAAGAAACCATGTTTTGAAAACAACAACAACAATAACAATTAAAAAGAACAGAACACTTAGTGACTACCCACCTCAGTAGCTGTCAGTGCTAGTCCTCCTATCAAGTCTTCAAAGTGGACTTCAAAAAACACTAACACTTGTCTGTAGTCAGTGCATGTTCCATGATGTGTGGAGGACAACTTGTGCGAGTTGGTTCTCTCCTACCATATGGGTTCAGAGATCAAACTCAGGCTGTCAGGCTTGATGACAAGCATCCTTACTGTCTGAGCCAATTCATTTACCACAAAATGTATTCTCATTTTTCAGACTAACAAATTAGCAAAAGGTACTTACTGTATTTCATAACTAATGTGTGCCGGGGTAGTATTCATCCCCAAACCTGTCCTAGTGTAGGTTCTCCTACTACCAAAGTGAACTTCAGGAAAGGTTTTTCTCTAGACCCCCATAATCTGGCTTCTAAAATGGTAGGTTTAGACAGTCTTTTGTTTTGTTTTGCTTTGTTTTGTTTGTTTTGTTTTAATGGCCCTGCTCTGAGCCAGGGGACGATGATCTATGGTGGTCATGCTTTCAGTTCTGAATATTGAGCTTACTGAGTATATAGCAAGCCAAATGGCAAATGGCAGATAAAGGTGGCTGAGGGTAAAACATCATCACACTGGGTGCTCAAAACACCCAGCAGAAATCAACTACACTATGGATACACCACTATGCAGTCCAGTGGGTATCTTGATAGAATCCTGGGCAAAGTTCCCTCAGGTGAGGCATTCAAACAAAAGAACAGATACCAACAAAGATGACATTATCAGATCGAGTGTTCAGAATATCCAGCAGAAGCCAACTGAAGAAGTCAAGGTAGTTAGCTGGAGTTTCTTAGTAAGCTTTCTATCCACAGAGGTGCCGCTCATGGCTGAATTTCCAGTTTCTCTTTTCCCACTGTAGACACATTTTCATTTTGAAATAAGTAACAGTAACCTCTGCAGGAAACGGCTTGCCTTCTAGCCATCTGCAGGACACAATACCTTACTCTTTTTCTTCCCTCCCTGGCATAGGGTCAGGGGGCCCAGCTTGTCCCTTGACCAGGGGCCTTGGAAAACACTTTGAGATAAATATGCTTAGGTTTGAAGAAGGAGGACAAACAGCATTACTTTCACAGCCAGCTTCTTCTCAGTGAGCTCAAACAACATGCCACAATTTACCAATAAAATGTATATTCCAGAATCTTCCATCTATTAGCTAAGATTATTGTCTTCTTTCATGACTGGTATTTCCACATGTAAAATAATTGAGTATAGTTTTTAATTGCATACAAGTAAAATACCATACAAGTAAAATAATTGAGTATAGTTTTTAATTGCAACCTCTCACCCATAAAAAGGTGACTGGTAGGCATTATAACAAATCTTTAGAGCCTACTTCAGTAACTTTCTAATTTACATCTTCAAATGTTGTTTCGTCGTTATCCACTCAAAAACTTCAAGATTTTTTTTCTAATAAGATAGGAAATATCAGTAGCATAGCATCACTGGAATACCATTATTGTTCACTGAACACAGTCTTTCACAAAGAATTATATGAAGCTCTTTCTGTGCATTGTTCAGTTTAATGCACTTGTTATGATCATGGGGAAAATATTATTGCAATGCAGAATTTTTAAAAAATTAAACTACTTTTCTATAGCCTGCTGGAAGTGCAGAGTGTGTCATGGAAGCCCACTTTCTGGCTACCCGTGGAGGGACTTCTTTCAATTAATGAAGAAATATGAAAAGCAAAATACCTAAGATTTCCATGAAATTAAATTTATGTCTTCATTCATTGACTTATACAAATAGAAACTTAATAGTAGACCCTACCTACTTGTGGTGCTAACAAGTACCTTCCATGGGTAAAATGATGCTGGTGTTGGGAAGGTAATACATTTGGCGGCCAGTGGTAAGGTGCAGGCTCTTGTTACTAAGCCTGACAACCTGTGTTTGATCCCGGAGCCCACATGTAGAAAAGAAGCAACTCCTAAGCTATCTGAGAGCTGCTGCTACCCAAAAGCATGAAATGGCGACACAGGTGCCCCGTGGCTGTGAGAGTGGCATGGATGTCCTTTGTGAGTTACCAGGGATAGCCTGACTCAGGGTCCACAGGGAAAGAAGGGAGCTTTCTGCCACCCCTTTACCTAGTCACTTTCTTCATTTGTTACAAGGAAGAAACAGAAGTTGAGTCATGGCAAAGGGAATAAGGCCAAAGCAAGTTCAACTGGATATAACCAGGAACAGAGACCCTGTCCAGGAATAATAACCGCTACAGTCACTGTTGGGCCTACACTCTGGATTTATGCAAATAATACAGCAGTAATCTTTCAAGAACACCTCCATGTTCACATGCATCAGAGAGGCCTTTGCAAATCCCCCAGCGGGGAGGGGGGGGGAAGAAAACAGCAACAAAAAAAGTAAAAAGACAAAAAGAAGGCGTTTTACTCGATTTAATGTTCTTTCCTCTGGAGTATTACAACGTCCACAGGGTGGTAGAGCATGAAATACCAAATTTACGCTTACAATGTGATTTTTTTTTTACACCCAAGAGTAGTTTCACTGGAGTTTGAGAGAAAAATAACAGGACAGGAAGCTGTAAATAAACCTAAGCAACTGCCAGGAAGAGGGAGATGGATAAGCGGAAGATGGAAAGACAGGCTCGCTGAACCAGAAGCAAAGGAAGCAGGCAGGGTTAGCACTGGACATCTTGGGATGAGGAGGGTAAGAAAGTAAGAATTTGAGCAGAGAGTGTTTTTCCAGTAAATGAAAAAAAAATTGAGATACTAGGAGGGATCTGCAGAGCCTTTCATTGATTAAATGTACTCGTAAAGATTTTAATAACTCAATCAGTGTGAAGCATTGAATATACGTCAGTAAATCACCTCTGTACATTCTCAGACAGCATATAAGTATTCAAATAAGTACTTTTTACTTCTTATTTGGGTTCCTTTGGAAGGTGGCAACTGCTATATACCTGAACTTACTTAAAGTTAAAATAATAGAATGCAGAGTTGATTATAAAATGGTGCCTAGATTATGGAACTTTTAATTCCTGAGAGTCAAACTATATTTTACATCCTGATCAAATCAAAGTCATTAGTAATGTATCAATGTATAATGCAAACAAACATGTATATTCACAGTCTGTATCCTAGTAAACAGAGAATTCCAAGACAAGACAAAGCTATCACTAGATGTCTTAGTTAGGATTTCATGCTGTGAACAGACTCCATGACCAAGGCAACTTTTATAAGGACAATATTTAATTGGAGCTGGCTTATAGGTTCAGAGGTTAAGTCCATTATCAAGGCAGGGGCATGGCAGCATCCAGGCAGGCATGGTGCTGGAGGAGCTGAGATTTCTACATCTTCATCTGAAGGTGGTTAAGAGAAGACTGGCTTCCAGGCAGCTAGGATGAGGGTCCAGATCTACAGTGCCACACCTACTCCATCAAGACCACACCTCCAATTGTGCTACTCCCTGGGCCAAGGATATTCAAACCACAACACACTGGATGACCCTTCAGAGCTCTAATGTAACTTAGAAAAGGTGCCCACTGTTATTTTTATTTTCAAACATTGTTAGCCCTGACTTTTAGAACATCTAGGTAAGAAATGTGTGTGTGTGTCCCTGAGTATCCTACAATTGGAGTGAAGAAAAGGGAAAACAAAACAAAGGGCATATAAAGTTCATGAAATTGTTAGTCTTTTCCGTACTTTATGGATTCCTCTTTCTACCACCCTTTTATACCCCTATTCCACCTTCCCAATCCCCCAACACTAGGTAGAAGAGAAAGTAGGCCAGAGGGGAAAGGTGGTGGTGGTGGTGTTATTGTTAAGACTACTTCCTGCTGATTAGGGGGTGTCAAGTTCACGGGCAAGTTTGATATTTGAATTCAGGATACCCAATTTCTTCATCTCATTTCTTTGCTCATGACCACTTGACAAACCCACAACGCCAGCAGCCAGCAGCCAGCAGCCAGCAGCCAGCAGCCACCAGCCACCAGCAACAGCAGCTGCCACAGCCCCTCCTGGGGCTCTAGCATTTATATACCCTTTCAAGAGTTCAGAAAATTCCAAATGTCAAACTCTTGCAGAAACTATCTACAGCTGTCTAAATCACACCCCTGCTAGAGCACGAGGCAAATCACAATCAGCTGCTGTGGACAATCTAAAGGAGCTGGAATCATATCTGGGATTAAATAAAAACCATATCCCTATGACATTTCTGTGTTTTTAAAGGAAAACAAAATTCTTACTTTAGGTTGAAGCAAAAGTAAGAGCCTCCTTACAGGAGTAGGAATTGTTTCTCATACTGAAGCATGAAAATTCAAAGTGTTCTCCAAAGTGGCAGAAGTCAGAATGTTATACTAAGTGAAGCTTAGCTAATAATTGGCTTCTCAATATGTAGAAGCATGTGACAGATTATAACAACATGATTATAACTCATTTATTTATTGTTAAATATAAGATTTTTATTATTGGAGAATTTAATGTGTACCTACAATGTATTTTGATCATACCCCCATCCAGATCCACTCCTCTTGTTACTGCTCACTCTCAATGCTCTATCCTTTTTGTTTCTGATAATTCTCCAAGTGTAATTCCTGTGGCCCATACATTCCTGGATGTGGGGCTGTTCACTGGAGTATGGTTGACTACCAGGAGCCATAACTCTGAAGAAAACTCACATAGACGCAGTTCTAATTTAACTTCTCCTTTCCAGGTATGTTATCAGATTAAACGAAAAAGTTCCACAGAGATTTGACTGTTGAAGTCACCGAGTAACAAGACTCATTCTCTCTTTAGTTTGTTTAATACAGTGCTGGAGATCAAATTTAGGACCTTATGCATGCTAAGAAAATGCTTTGTTGATTTTCATTTATTTATTTTATATTATTTTCGTGTGTGTGTGTGTGTGTGTGTGTGTATGTGCCCATGTATGTGCTCATACACATGTATATGAGTACAGATCCCCACTGAGGCCAGAACAGGATGTCAGATCCTCTTGAGCTAGAATTATCTGCAGCTGTGAGCTGTTTAACACGAATCCTAGGAACTGAACTAGGGTTTACTGCAAAAGCATTACACTCTCTGTAACTGCTAAGCTATCTCTTCAGCCCTGTTGGTTTTTAAAATTTATACAACTTAACCTGCACAACTCATGAATACCTTGTTTTCTTCTTTTAAAATGTAAATACCTTTTAAAAAATGTACACAATTAAGTGTTAAAATAGTAAAATTGTTCTGATGCGATGGTTCTAAAGCTGTGTGCTGCTAAGCCTGTGGATCATGGCTCAATCCCTGGGACTCAGAAGGTGAAAGGAGAGAAGTGTTTAAACATTGTCCCAGGATATGTGTGCCTTGGCGTTTGCATGTTGACAATACATGCATGACAACATACAAAATAAGCAAATATAGAAAAAAATTATAAGGAAGTAAACAAAATTAAAGCCTATTTGTGCAAGGTAGAGGAAGACAGTCTTGATAACCCAGAAGGACAGAGCTCTCTTCATCTGCAAAGAAAGGAGGCCAGCTGAACTTTTGAGTAATGAGCCATCATTTGAAACTATAGGGAACACAGTCGTATATGTCTTCATTGATAGCTGCTGTGCTTGATAAATGAGAACTCAAAGCCAAATGTCTTTGTCATTATGTGAGCAAATCCTACAAAAAGAAAAAAACAATCTCAATCATTTAGATGGGACAAAGTTTTTGAAATTTCTAGATTGTTTCTTGGCCATTTTCTCAAAACAAAGCAAATCTCCATTTCCCCCCTTTTGTATTTATCGTCTTATTTCCCAAAACAATCTGAAGGGTTACAAGTTGTGCTGAAGAATTTATTTGCAGCTGAAGAGTGCCCAGAAGAGGGTGCTAATGGCCACAAAGCTCACAGGAGTCCTCTGGACCACAGATTTCAAGATGTTAACCCTGGATTTGATAACTCCTTAGTGATCACAGCATCTCAAAATCACGGAAGGAGAAGTAAAACTTTCCCTATCTTAAAAACAATTCAAGGACATAACATAACTAACGATAGATAGATAGATAGATAGATAGATAGATAGATAGATAGATAGATAAAAACTGGTGTGGAAAGATATGGAGAAAAATCATGGCTGTTGCTTCCCATTAAATGATTTCATTTAAACACTTCAAATCATGTGCATGGTTTCTTTTAAGGTGCAGTTTTGATTGACATCAATTAGTTCTTTTATTAATGAACATGCCAAAGCTAAGGCCACTTAAATGATCATATGGCTGAAAGAATGTATGCAGAAATTTATATCTTGTTCAAGAATTCATTGATGTTGTATCTATAAAATATTATGTTGTATGTCTCAGAGTACTTAAGTATATCACTGTTTCGATACTTGAACGTTCATTACTCTCTGTCCTGGGTAATACAAATTTTGGAGAAACATTTTCAGAGAACAGGCATTTTCTTCTCACCTTCCTGCTTTACCAGACTTTCACTGTTCCTTCTGACTTTGCTTTACAAAGAGAGCTTGAAATTTCTCTGGCGGTTTCATTGTTGTTCTGCAGTGACTCAGAACCATGACAGTTCAACTAAGCACAAACAAGCTTCCTAGCACCTGGGTTGTTTTGCATGGTCGGTCATACAGGAGAGACATCCTTTGTGAAATCCAAAAGTTAGGTATAAAGAAGTAATTCTTGATACCTGGTGTAAGGCATGGTCTACTTTGTGTGGTTATCACAGAATACTTGACACTTGGTAACTTATAATGAATAGACACGTATGTACTCATAAGCGCATAAGCACTTTCAAGGCTGGGAAGTCCAAAATCGAAGCATCAGCATTTGACAATGGGGTTTTTGTTGCAAGGGGTGGGCATACTCTTCCAACTATCATCTATCTCTATCTATCTATCTATCTATCTATCTATCTATCTATCTATCTATCTATCT
>NW_021604719.1:2595522-2606749 GCF_004785775.1 Grammomys surdaster
TCTATCTATCTATCTATCTATCTATCTATCTATCTATCTATCTATCTTTCATCTATCTATCATCTATCTATCATCCATCTATTATTTTGCCTTTTGTAACAGGGTCTCACTACGTAGCCTTGGCTGGTCTCGAGCTTGCTATGTAGACCTGGCTAGCTTGGACACCTTTCTCTGTGTCCTGAGTGCTGAGATTAAAGGTGTGCACCATCATGCTTGGCACTCTTTCCTTTTCTTTATATGGCATCGATCCTACTTCCAAAAGTGGATCCCTTGGAGCCCAATTATCTTTTAAAGCTCCTCACTGTTAATACTACTATCATGGCAATTAAACTTCTGCATGAGTTTTGGAGACAACATTTGCACCAAGCAGGTGCCAAACACAGGGCAATTTATATCGAGTGCTGCTAATCTGCTCTTAACAACTTGGTATACCAGGCTTATAGTGCTACAGATCTCCTAGATTTCCTCTTTAAGCTTTTCTGAGTCTTTAGCTAGCTTCATGTGCTCTGGATAGTCTCAGTTTCTCTTCCAGATCACCAACAGCAACTATGTTGGTCACAGTAGGAGAGTGAAGGAGGTTCTAGACTGTCCTTGCTCTCCTGTGCTGATCTGAAAGACCCAGAATAGCTCCAAGCTGAACACTACGCTGCAGTCAATAGACCGTGCCACCAGCTCTTACATTTGTGTGAGGTCTATCACTTATGATTAATCATTTGTGTCCTAAATCACATGTGCCAACCTGCCTTGTCCATGCAACTGTCTGTTGACAGTATCATCTTGTTCTGCTCCTGTACATGGTACCTGCTTTGGTTTGAATATCTCAGAACTCATGCTGAAACTTAATTGCCATTGTCATAGTATTGCGGGGCTGGGTTGGTGCTTAGAAAGAAAAATGCTTGTATGGGAATCTCCCAGAAGCTTCCCAACGACAAAAACAAGCCTCTAGCAGGTATGGCTTTCTCTCTCTTACCTTCAATTTACCCTTCTTTCTCCTGCTTCGTAGTATGGAGAGAACTTGGCAAAATTTGCTTCTCTGTCAATAGAGGATGCTAAAGGGACACTGAAGGAAGTCAGAAATCTCAACCTGATTGCGCTCTCTCCTGCAGAGACCAGCAGCACAGGATATCCAGGTTGTTCACTCTTGGAAAGATTTAGAGTTTGTCATTTCAGCAGTGTTTCTAGAGAATTCCACTGGCATTCTGGAGTCAGCTTCTTAGTGATGTTCAGCAAGTCTTGAGGATGCTCTTATGGATAACATTCCAGCAAGTTGGGCTGATACTCTAGAGGGCTGGTCATCTATTTGTCATCCCTGGCATGAAGAATTACTAGGGAATTCTCTATTGCCCAGTGGATACCATCACCCCTTCAGAGGTAGAATCAGCCCCCAGTAGTGTGAGAACCTGCTTCCAAATGTGTTTCTTGGCTGGGCACTCTGTGCCTCACTGAGATGTGGTGCTGCTCTTTCCCTGTGTTATTTGTGAACTTACTAGAGCTTTCTTTACCCACTTGTGGCAACACTGTGCTACTCATTAATATTGCTTATATTAGCCTTCCCCTGAGTGAATTACTGTGTGTTTTCCATCTCCAGCCTGACCAATTGGATGCTGACCAATGTCTTTTGCTTCTAGCTGTTTTGTTTTTAAACACAACTTAATTTTATTAGTTCAGGATTTTGTTTTAGAAGGAACATAAATTACTTTTAATATGACTTTATAAATAAAGGGATTGCCCGAGCGTGGCATTTCAAGAGGCTATTTTGCTTTCTTTGACCACACACAGGGCTATTTCTCAATCTTGGATCATGGCTCCCCAGGAGCAATCTCAGAAAAATGGTGGCTGCATATTGAACTACCCCAAACACAATGGTTGACACAATGACTACTATTTCTCATGTGACAAGAAGACTCCAAAGTTACATCAGAAATGGTGTGGACATAGGATAAAATGAAGAACTGGGAGCTCACACTCCTGTATGAAGGTTTAAGCCTTAGTTAAAAATTTCTTTTTTCCACTCTGTGAGAACATATGACCATCATATGATTTCAGTGTCTATATTTGTATTTATGGTCAGGTTCTCACAAAAGATGGCCTTGAGTATGTTCAGTTTTATTTATTTGGTCACATGTGTACTTGTTAATTGTTTGTGGTGTTGAATCCTTTCTGACTTGTTCATTGTGTTGCAATGACTAGCTGCCATCATGTATCACAGTTATCTTTCACAGGCTTTCACAGCTATAGACAAACAGAAAGGTGTACAAGCTGAAGAACACTAACTGCTACTGTAGGAGCTGGGTGTCTGGTGTTGTGTAACAATTTCCTCTGTGATAATACCATCTGTCTTGGATGGAAGCTCATTAAAACATAAAAATTTCCAGAGGAAGTGAAAGATTCTATAAAGCCAGAAAGCTTGTTATCTTCAGGAAGTAAGCAATTCAAAACCTTCAGGAAGTTCCTGAAACTGACCAGATTTTCTAGACCCCTCTTTCCCCAAACATATATAAGCTGTAAGGACTCTGAAAGACACTCTTTGACCAACAGGGCTGCCTGGAAGATGCAGAAGTCGGCTGAAATCACCTGAGTGACAGAGAAGAGACTCAGACCAATATAGCTGCTTGAAAGATAGTCTCCAACCCAATGAGTTGTCTGCAGGCTATACAGTGAACACCAGGTTTCTAGTTTTTGGGGGCTGCCACTCACACTGGGGTCGGTTTTGCATGATGCAGCTGTCTTTTTAATTACTTCTTCTGTGGTATATCCCCTCACTTATATTCCTATAAGTAATCCCAGTGGTTGGCCTTTGGTGGTGTCCATTCTTTGATCTGTTATGAACTTAAAATGTTCACATGTCAACAGGAATGACACTACACAAACCTGGCATTTAAGGGAGATTTTTATCAAGCTAGCATCTGCTGAGACAATCTCAAGCACCACCCACTCAGGACTAGAGTAATCAACAGGGATAGAATATGTATGGGGCATATGAGAACTCATTGTCTTGAGTCCTTTGATCACCCAACTCAGAGGACCCAGCAAGATGAAACCTGGCGATTGTACCTGCTTCTGCTAAGGAGAGATAGGACCATAGGCATCCACTCAGGATGTTCCTGGAAAGCTAGGCACTTCAGATCCACTTTGAAGTAGAAAGCTATCAACTCCCACAGCTTTCTACAGTGGGTTTGCTGCACCTCTGGAGGCATGAACCCTGAAACCTTCAGAGTGGATTCTAGTACAATTAACCAGTGTGTGATGATTTTTACTGTCATCTATATTGCTATGGCATTAACTATCTTGAGAACGACATCAGGAGCTAGGGATTGTAGTTCAATTCCTAAAGTGTTTTCTTAGCCTGCATACTATCATGGGTTCAGTTCACAGCACTGTATAGACCAGGCATGGTGGTAAGTGCCAACAGTCTCAGATTTCTGGAGGTGGTGGCAGAGGGATCAGAAGTACAGGGTAATTTTGAGCTACAAAGACTGTTGATGAGCTGCAAAGCTCAGTTGATGTAGCGTAGGGAAGGCTCAATCTGCTGGAAATGATTGTAGTAGGCATGGCTAAATTTAGACCCATGCCAGACATATTTACTGATAATTTCCTGGCCTATTGAACACATAGGAAACAGGTATAATAGTTATATTCAAAGTTCAAAGTTCAAACTGTGTAAGGTTATCTTTGAAGGTTGGTCAAGCAAAAAATAACACAATAACTGCAAATGTGTTGACAGGCCTTAGAGATGTAATCATATCCAGAAAGGAATTGTATGTATAGGTGCTCTTCATATTTTAAATTTTAAAAATGTTTTAAATTATTTAACAGCTTTAGACTTATAGAAAAGTTCCAAGATAGTATAGAGAATTCAATGACTAACTTGTCTCATTTATTATCATGTTATATTATTTATCAATTATCTTTGTCACAGTTCAGGAAGCAACACTGTATATCAACTAGAGGCCATTTATTTCCCAGGTCTCCTTAGATTTTTTTCTTATCCAGAATCTCACCAAAAGAATGATTTTATATTCAGGTTATACCTTTGTAGACTGTTTCTGATCCCAGCCTTTCGTTGGTTTTAATAACCTTAGTGGTTTTGACAAATACTGGTCAGGAATTTTGTAGAATGTCATTAGGGTTTCTGTGACTTCTGCATTTTCAGTATTTCTAAGACTTATTATTGTTAACTTTTTCAAACACCTCCCTCCAAAATGTATGACTGGAAAATATGCCATAACATGTGCTTATGAGCCTACAGTTTTTATCAGAACAAACTGGGAATCATGGCTGTAAACAGCCATCATCCTGTTCAAACTTAAATTTTAAGAAGCCAAGTAGGGGAGTGAAGGGAGGTTAGAAGGGAGGGGGAGAGAAAAGAAGGGAGGGAGGGAGAGAGGAAGGGAGGGAGGGAGGGAGGGGGAAACTCCCACAGAGTTTAGATACCAATCTCAGTGTATAAACTGTATGTCACTGAAAAGAAGCCAGACTTCAGCCACACAACCTCATCCTCCAACTCTGACTTAAGGAAGCCAGTAGTTCTTTCTCCCAAGATAGTCAGCATTAACTACTAGTAAGTTTTTGTATGGAAATAACCTTAGAAGTATAAGCCAGAACAATAATCAAACTTTCAATGAAACATTTTTTTCTTTCTTTTTTTTTCTCCCCAAAGGAGTAAAGTCCAAATTCAGGAAGAGAAAGAAGTATATTCTATTGGTCTTTAATGTCTGGTACCACAGCAGTGTTACAGAAGAGCTGTTGTGGTACAATTCTACAAGGTAGAGTTAATCAAAACATCATTTAGAAGCCTGCTCTATTGTTACAGCAGGAGTGATGTTCCTCAGCCCTTAAGTACTAAAATCTTTGGAGTGCTCAACAATACCAGCAGCAATGGAAATAGTACAATATTTAGCTCGACAAGAAAAGACAATACTCAGTATATCCCTTGGAGCTCAATATTAAAATATTGGTATTAGAATGCAGACAGGCCAGAAAACGTGTTCTGTGAACAGAGAAGTACTCACGGTGCTGGCCAGCTCTAGATAACTTCCGCCCGTAGAGGTGCCAAAATTCGGGGACTGTGTGAAAAGCTTGTGGAGCACAGCCTGCTGAGGCAAAGAGCTTCCGCCATACTCCAGCAGCTTCTGGAGGGGCAGCTGGCTCTGCAAGTCGGGGCTCTGGAGATCCCTGGCACCGGAATCATACTCCCAGCTCTCCCTGGCTGCTGACAAAGCACCTAGTCCAAGAGACGCAGGGAAAATAAAAAGACATTTCTTTCATTAGCCTGTGGGTGGTCAGGAAGCGATGATTTGAAGCTTCTGAGTCTTCCTTGTGCCAGCATCTCAAAACACATGTGGCTCCCAGGCTGCGTGCTAAGCACTTTCCCTTTCAAATTGACACAAGGGAAGCCTGAAGGTAAAAGCAATTTTAAGTTAAGAATTCGGAAATAACTATGCAATGAATATTACGCATGCCCTCCCCAACACAAAAACTTAGCGGGAGTAGGGGGTAGCACAGGAAAGAAATGCAGACAAAGCCACATCTGTCTGTGATTTGCACTTGGTTATTATGTTGACTTAGTAGTGCTTGCTGGTGATTCTGAGGAAGAAGGAAACAAGAGAGAAGACACAAGGTATAGACTTAACCACAACTTCCTCGTGCCTATGTCCTCTCATCTGGATGAAGCCGGGCTCTGTTGGTAATTGATGCAGCCACACAGTTGAGTGGCAATAGACTATGGACAAACTGACAAGTCTCACTTCCCGGTCTTCCCATAAGCCCCTCAGTGTGATTTCTCCATGCCTTTTTGCCTTCTGGTAGGGTTCAGGTGGGATCAGCACTTGGGAAGTCACATAGTTCATATGGTAGAGCCACACGATGAAAGATGCCTAGCTCCCCAAACCATCTCTGATGGGGAGTGAACTGCTCATGCTCACTGCCCCGTGTTTTTACTTTATGTGAATAGGAATGCGCTTCTACTGCAGTGGTTCTCCACTTTCATAACACTGTGAGTTTTTAATACAGTTCCTCGTGTTCTGCTATGCCCCTTCATATAATTATTGTTTTTGTCACTTCATAACTGTAAATTTGCTACTGCTATAAATTATGATATAAATATCTGTGTTTCTGATGGTCTCGGGCAACCCCTGTGAAAGGGTCATTTGACTCCCAAGGAGGCTGAGAACCACTGTGTTTGATTATCTTTTGTGTACTGGTTAGAAGACTTTCGTATTACCCATTACAACAGATTAAAATCTAATGATATTAATGATTGTAATACAGTACAAAAGGGTAATGAAATGTGGACCTAGAGGACGAGCTAAAACCCTAGGCTTCCATTGGTGCCTTTGCTAGAAAAACCAGACTAGGAGAAAATTCTGCTTCCTTGGATTGTCACTTCAGAACAGAAGTATCTTTTAGGTACATGTGATAAGTAGAACCTCTATCTTAGCTGCAAAGAAGGCTGGGAAAGTTTTATAGAAGGGTAGAATTATGGTAGGTAAGTCATTTAAAAAAAGATTTATTTATTTTATTTATGTGAATACACTGTCACTATCTTCAAATACACCAGAAGGGGGCATTCAATCCCATTATAGATGGTTGTGAGCCACCATGTAGTTGCTGGGAATTGAACTCAGGACTTCTAGAAGACCAGCCAGTGCTTTTAACTGCTAAGCCATTTCTCCAGCCCTCAATCATTAATTTTTAAGTATTTTATTTATGTGTACGTATTAGCACGTAGACATGACATGCTTACAGATGCCTTCACAGGCCAGGAGAAGGCAGCAGATCCTCTGGGTCTGGATTTAGTGGCACTTTGAACCAGGAGAAGTGAGTGCTCAGAACCAAATTCTGGGCAGGAGTAACAAGTGCTTGTAACCATTGGGCTATCTCTCTAGACCCCTCATAGTTATTTTTACAAGACAGGTTTTGCTTCAATACGGGTTTCAAATTATCTGTCCTTCTCCTCCTCCCTGTTCTCCCTGCTTTGTTAATTGCCTGATTACCTCGGGGTTTTTTATTTATTTATTTATTTATTTATTTATTTATTTTTGCCATGGCCCCAGCATTATGAGGCAGGAAACTGAATGAGATCAGAGTTGAACGGTAGATCTCTTCTGCTGGAGTGAATCTCAGGTGGCCTTCACACATAACACAGATACACATAGAGGTCTACTTTCTTCTTCATCCACATCACCCCAGCACTGCACACAGGTCTGTGATATATCAGACCTTTAATAAACATTTAGTGAACATACTGCTGAATTATGCATGGCTGTAGTGCCCAGGAGTTTCATTCTTTAATCCAGAAAAGCAAATGTCTATTACTTTAAAATATCAAAATTAATAATACACGGTTTTTGGTTTATTGTACCTGAGAGGCTCACTTTAAAATAAAATATAATAGTATTGGGATGAGCCTGTCAAAGGAAGCATAAAGTATTCCAAGCTGATTGGTTCCAGCCTAGATGCTAGCAGCTCTGTCTAATTGCTTCGTATTCATCAGCAGATCAAAAGGCCTTCATCATTGGTTCATATTTCTGCTGAAGTGATCTTGAGCAACTCAGATATCTTGCTAAGGAGCAAGTCAGTTGAGATGAATCCATACAGCATTAAAAAAGGAAGGTCATCTAAAATATAGCAGACCACTCCCAGCATGCTCTTTTCATCTGTGTTCACTATTCTCAAGACAAAGCTTAGTCATACAGCTGGAATTATCTAACTGAGAAACTTCAAAAGCAAAGGTGTGATGATCATCTTTCTGGCCTTTGCGTGCATGGTGGCTGCTGATGGCTTGAGCCTCTTGCCAGTCTCCACTCAGCAACTTTCTAATTTCTGCTGGTCCCTGAGCATCAGGAAAGAAAAGACTGAAGACTCTCTCCCCCTTCCTCGTGGTCTTCTTTCTCCCTTCCTCACATCCTTTCTGCTTGCCTGTCCCTCAACAGATACAAAAGATAGCAAAATACTTATTCAATTAAAAATAAAAGTCTTCATTTTAAAGAGCTTGACTTGTCACAAAAGACTGGAGTGCGTTTTTTTTTTTAAGACATGCCTGGGGCATTGGGAGTTTCCTTCTTCCTCCACAGCGGCATTGAGGAAGGAGGTTTATTAGTTCACTCTTTATTTTATTTTTACTGGATATTTTATGTATTTACATTTCAAATGTTGTCCCTTTTCCCTTCTCTGGGGTCCTCCCTCCCCCGCCCCCCCCCCTACTCCCACCTCACCATCTTGGCATTCCCCTACACTGTGGAATCGAGCCTTCACAGGACCAAAGTCCTCCCCTCTTATTGATGCCAGACAATGCCATCCTCTGCTACATATGTGGCTGTAGCCATGGGTCCTTCCATGTGTTATCACTCTTTCACAATACATTGTCACTCATCCTTCCATTCCTTTATTCTCTCTGGAATGCCTGTTTGAGTATTGCCATGAATGTTCTTTCCCCACGACAATGTCTCCTCATGAGAAGGAATTTGATAAATGTACCATTAGGCTTCAGCTCTCCAAGTCTTAATATTTTAATATTTACAAGAACTGTTAAGTCAAAGAAATATTGGATAATTTTTTAGACTGGATGGCATCCAATTGAGTTGTTGGACTAAGAGGTCTCATGGAAATCCCCAAACAAATCAGGCTGTTGGTGTTACCAAACTGACAGGAAAGCCCCATTGCTGAAAAAAACAGCCACACAATTCATTGAACATGGAGAGGTCAAGCTGATGCCAACATAGAACCTTAAATCCTATGTGCTGGTGTCTTTGGTACAGGAAGGTACTCTGCAGGTTACTAAAAGAGAAATGTAAATACCAACCCAGCCACAAACCCTGTGACATACAATGCTGACCTAGCTGGAAAATATGCAAGGGACAAAGCTTGTGGAAGTAGCCAACTAAAGTCTGACTGGGTTTAAGTCCCACTCCTTAAAATGGAGCCTATACCTGACACTGTTTGGGTGGCTGCAAACCTAAGAAGAGATAGCTCAGGGACATAAGGTAAAAACAAATATACTGGTCAAAAAAACCCCAAAAAACAATAAAGTGACTCCTAATGATATTCTGCCAAGCTATAGATCAGTGCTTCATTCAGCCATCATCAGAAAACCTTTCTCCTGCAGCAGATCTGAACAAATACAGAGACCTACAGCCAGACATTACACACACACACACACACACACACACACACACAGAGTCCTTGGAACACATCCTTAAATGGAATTTCTTCATCAACTGCTCCCCTCCAAACCCTTGGAAGGGGAGACAGAAAGAGCCAAAGGAGATGGAGGACACCAGGAAACAAGGCCCTCTAAAGCAACCCGATTAAAGCACATATGAACTCACAAAGACCGATGCATCATGCACTGGGCTTACATGTATGTAACTGCACCAAGTCCTTTGTGTGTATTATGGCTTCCAGTTTAGTGTTCTTTATGAGCCCATAGAAGGCTTCCTGAGTGTGTAAAAGAGTGGGCCTATGATTCTTGTGCTTTCTCTTGGGCTCTTTGCTTTCTTTTGGTTTGTCTTGTCCAACTTCGATGAGCTGGGTTTTCTTTTATCTTAGCATATTTTATTTTGTTATATTTTGTTGCTATCTCATAGAAGCCCGTTCTTTTCTAATGAGAGGTTGAAATGGAGTGGCTCCTGATGGGATGATGGGAGGTGTGTGGGGGTGGTGGAGAACTGGGGGGAGTAAAGAATGGGTAAACTAAAACCAGGATGTAATATATGAGACAAAAAACTACCTCCAATAAAAGGGGGACAAAGTGTGATCTTAATATGATGTGGATTGTGTTCAACATTTGTATATTGGTCAACTCAGGAAGAGAATGATACAAGGACAAATGAGCATTCTTGCATAAAATGGCACATACCCCACTGGCCATATGTAGCTAAATGGACCCTCTCAACCCTGATGAGATCCATGTCACTCAGCCTTTACTACATGCTCAGAAGGTGAGAACCATAAGTATTTAATGAACGTGTATGAAGGGTCAGCGTTTAATGCTGCTTACATTGTTTTTTTATATTGTCTCAAGTATGATATCATCGGAAGAATCTAAGTCTTTCCTTTTGCTTTTCTATTTTTCTATGGGTTGGGATCAAATCCAGGGCCTTATAATTGCTAAATCAGTGCACTATCACTGAACCACACACTGTGTCTCTCTTCTGGTTTTTTCTTTTTGTTTGTTTGTTTGTTTGTTTGTTTTGGTTTTTAAATAACATTTTTTTCCACTAAGACTAACCTCCCATTCAACATGTATAATTAGTTGATAGACATTATCCTTGGTTTGTTAAAGCAGAAATGGACAACATTCTTTCATTCATTTGTACAAAATGTTCAGTCTATAACAACTCCTGAACAGCTGGTCTCAAAGCAGGAGTCTGACTGTATTGTATCCCTAAATAGAGGTCCTGTGCCATCCCTGTGTATGCAAAACCAAAGGAAGCCATCTTACTGGCCATTGCAACTCTGCAGAGCTCTCTGGTGTTAAAGATAAGTGTATTCTTTACAATAGTAGTAAGATTGAATATTGAGTGTAATAGAACGTGTAAATGTTTTTGTTAATCAGAAAAACACAGAGATGGATAGGTAGCTCAGTGGTAAAGTGTGAGCTTAGCAACTGAACCCTGGGTTCAATTGCCAGAGGCCCCATCCCCTCAGAAAAAAAAAGTGAAGAGAGCAAATGTCAGTTTGACTTGCTCTCGGAGAAAGCTGGAACAGAAAGAATGCTAAGCACTGTAGACTTGCATTGTCGGCATTTGGCAGCTACGGGCTGGTACTCTAATCTCATCTTCAAAATGTCACCCAGGTTGGGCTCCAAGGCCTCCAATTACCATCCTCATTCATCAAAGGCATTCTGCCACCTTCCCAGTACACCTCCTTTGCTGTGCTTAAATTCACTTTAAAGGCAGTAACAGCAATCCTTACTCTGTCCTATAGTCAATAAATAGCAATGATTTTTTTCAAAATTTTAAAAGAAGACATTCTTCCTTAACCTTAATTTTATGGACATTGCTTTCTCATTTTTTCTTGGAATCATTATTAAAGGATAATTGGGATCTTTGTCAGGTGTGGTGACCCATGACTGCAATCCCAGCACTCCGAAGGCAGAGGTGGGTGGGTCTCTGAGTTTAAGACTAGCCTGGTCTACATAGTGAGTGTCAGGCAGCTAGGGTTATATAGAGATATCCTGTCTGAAAGAAGGGGGTAGAGAGGGAGGGAGGGAAGGAGGGAGGGA
>NW_021604719.1:2606849-2609282 GCF_004785775.1 Grammomys surdaster
GGGAGGGAGGGAGGGAGGGGAAAAGATAGAATTAGGGTTTTCTAGTTACACAGCTTAAAGTCAAATGAGAACTTGATCAAGTCATTCGACCTTCATGACAGTCTCCTTGCTTTTAAAATGAGGGTGGCCAGAAATCAAATGAACATATGGAGAACCTAAGACAATATCCCTAAATGTTAACAGTTAGGTGGTCACATTTATTCCAGTCCATTTTAGGCACAGTGAGCAGAGACATGGGAGACAGGAACACACTTAGTTCCTGCAAGGTAGGTGCTATGATTACGAATTCTTATGAAACAAAACCATTGACACATAACTAAAGCCTGAAATAGCAAACAATGATAAATAGTAATATAAAATCAAAATAACCCACTATGTCAGTGCCAAAAGTTACTTTACTCTGATTATGGACTATTTCATTAATAAGTCCTGAGGCTGGTGAGAGGCTCAGCAGGTAAGGGCACTTGCCACTTGGCCTGATGAGATGAGTTCAGTCCCTGGGTATCACATGTAGAAAGAGCTGACACATGCAAGTTGGCCTCTGACCCATACACACCCACACATTTACACACACACACACACAAACACACACACACACACACACACACACACACACTCTTTGGTTCTGGGTTGGATAGACTTTGCTTCCTTGTTCTACTTGGGCAACTCTTAGGTCACCTTTCCTGAAGCAGAGGCTAACTCAGTGAGGAACAAGCCCACATCCATGATGGTGACATCTTAGAAGCCAGGAAGATATGACAGACATACTGGAGCAGTTCAGTGGCCAGAATCCCCTTCATCTTCCTTCCTGTCCATCCTTCATGTGAAGGCTGGCTTTTCTCATCCCAGTGCAGAAAGAAGACAGTACTGTGTCTTAAGGACCTGTTGCCTTTATTAAAGTACCATGTAATGCTGAGTACAGGTAGTGGTGATTTATCTTTCAATTATTGCTTCATTATGACCTTCCATGGCAGGGAAGGAAATCCTTTTTTTCCAGGTCCCAGAAGCAGCTACCCAGCTGTATCCAGAGCTCATACAAGAGGAAGAATTTCAGGAGAACATGAACAGATTGGCTTCGAGGTGTCAGACTCCCTTGTCCCAGCATGCTTACTGTGTCTCAATAGTACCACAGGCAACAGAAGCAGCAGGAAAGTGCCTCATCCACTAACAGATCAACAGAGGTTGCTCAATTATGAAATTCAATCAATACTTATCACCAAATTCAGGATCCCTGTTCCCATAAAGGACACAGGCCTCCGCAGCCTCAAATTTGATTGCAAATACAGGTCAATTACCTAAACATCTGTGCCTGGGAGAGGGGATAGATAAATAGTGCTTATTTATTCTTTTCCAGAAAACATAGACATAACAAAATCAATTCAAAGCACTGGCTTGGTTAAGCGGACCTTAACAGCTTTACCTCTCCGGTGATAAGTTAGTTGTCTTTGCCCTAGGCTAGCTTTATACTGGCTCTCATTGGTGTCCTATTCTGACCATGTTTTGTCTCATGTATTCTTGCTAGGGGCAATGTCCTGAGTGTCAATGTAACTGTGAAAATAGAGCGGGAGATATATTATTAGGAGCTTCAACCTCTCCCCCTCCATCTCCCTCATACTGCTAATGGGTGACAAGGAAGGGAAGCCAGGAAGCACATTTTTCACACTGAAGTGTGTTTATTGCACCATCACCATTAGTGGATATTTTTAAATGCCCTGCTGTGCACCAGCAAGTTGAACAATCCTTGATGTGCTTCTGCACAGACTGGGGGGGGGGATCCTAATGGGAGGGATCTCAGAGACAACTAGAGGGGCAGCTGGAATAAGCACTTTATAATTCTCTCCTAGCTACAGCTTCTATTGTTCTCATCTGCACCAAATTTAATATAAAAGGCAAGGCGCGTGCCCTTTGGCAGTTAATAATTTAGTTATGGAAGCACAGCTGAGGCTAGCATCTTTAACCTTCTTCAAAACAATTAAAATAATGCTTGGAAGCTTATTATCTTGGCTTGTCTAAACTAGATGAAGGAAATAAATAAGAGGGTTGATTCAGGGCTAAAGAATTCAGAGGAAACTTTAGGAGAAGAGTATTACAAAGAAAAGCCTACAGCATGAAGAACTGTTAATTGAGTTTTGCTTGAACAGGACAGAGGCTTGGTTTCTTAGGCTCCTGAACTGGTTTGGGATATTACATGCGATCTCTCTCTGTCTCTGTCTCTCTCTGTCTCTGCTGCTGTGTCTGTCTCTCTGTCTCTGTATCTCTGTCTCCTCTCTCTGTCTCTTTCTTTCTCTCTGTCTCTGACTCTCTCTCTCTCTCTCTCTCCCCCTCTCTTTCTCTCTCTCCCCTCTCTCTCTCTTTCTCTCCTCTCTCTCTCTCTCTCTCTCTCTCTCTCTCTCTCTCTCTCTCTCTCTCCCTCCCTCCCTCCCTCCCTCCCTC
>NW_021604719.1:2609382-2622552 GCF_004785775.1 Grammomys surdaster
CCACACACAAGGAATATGGATGACTTGGGTATTGGGTAAACCTTGGTGACATTCTTTTAGCTACCATTGATGGGGGTGTGTGGATAGGGACATGGCTCACCCAGACTTGCCCTCTGTGAAGAGAAGCATGCCACACAAGCACTGGCTGGCATGCCCAGAGGACCTGCCCTATTTCTTGGCTGAAACTCAGCCTAATCCTAATGGCAACTGGCAGAGAGAAAAATATGTAAATAGAAAATGATTCCAAGTCCAGCTTTATAGCAAAAAATGCTATTATCCTTTATTCCTGAAAGGTTGTTTTTTTCCCCTCATTTGCTTTCTTAATGGAATGGATTATATGACTAAAGTATATGATAATGTAAATGTTAACCCATTTTACATTCCCAACAGCAGAACTGCATGGCGTCTTGGGCATACACTTGTGTTTATGATTCACTAGTATTTGTTTATAATTTTTGTATCTCGGTTGAAAACTAGAGTTGCTTTGTAATTTTACTTCCTCACAGAATCCTTGTGGAGATTGAGTTTTTCTATTCTTTTCTATTCTTTCCTTTTTCCTCCCTCCCTCCCTCCCTCCCTCCCTCCCTCCTTTCCTTCCTTCCATTTTTTTCTATTCTTTTCTAACTTATTATGTAGACCAGGCTGGCCTCAAACTCAATGGAGATCCTTTACCTCTGCCTCCAAGTGCTGGGATTAAAGGCATGTACTCCCATGAAGTTTTGGTATTAAGATGTGTGTGAGTCTACACAAAGGTGCAATTACTTGTTC
Source organism: Grammomys surdaster (assembly GCF_004785775.1). Lineage (NCBI taxonomy): Eukaryota > Metazoa > Chordata > Mammalia > Rodentia > Muridae > Grammomys > Grammomys surdaster. Next base: position 2,610,151 of record NW_021604719.1, read on the forward strand.
ATTGAGCCTTAGGTAGAATTCAGGATCGAAGCTGTCTGGGCCTAGTGTTTCCTTATGGGAAAATTTTTGTCAATTGTTGTTACAGTTTCATTTGTTGTTATAGAATTCCCCAGATTTTATATTTTTTAATGAATCACTTTTATGCTATTTTTTCTGATAAACATGACCGTCTCTTCTAAAATTTTAATGATTTTTTCAGATAGCTATTCCCAATAATTCCTTTGTTGTCCAGGACTGTAGTACACACAGCAGCACCTCCTCTTCAATCATGATACTGGCTAGGAAAGCCTCTCCCACTCTTGACCACATGGCTGGCTAACAGCACTGTACTCTTGGCTAGCTGGCATACAGCTGACTCAGTTATACATATGTGAAATGGGAATGTTGATGTCCTATACTATGTCTGTGCCAGCACATGGCACATGGCACATGGCCCCTGTCTCTCTGTCTCTCCAACCAAAAGTTCCAGACATTTCTATCAACAGTGTCCAGGAGCTGTGCTGTACTGGTATGAAATACAGCCACTGTGGGATCCCAGTTTTCTCCTCCAAGCTTCCTCCTGGAGTATATTCCTAGGCTACATCCTGTAACAGGTTGCCTGCTCATCAGCAAAATGTTTCCATTCAGTTATCAGTCCCAGCTTTCTAATGGTTCCCTCCACCCCATTCTTAAGAATGGTTTGTCCTAGGCAGCATAGTATACAACTACAGTATCAGGTGCCTGGGAAACTGAGGCAACAGGATTCAGGAGTCAAAGAACAGCCTGAATAATTAGACTGGTTTTTTAACCCTGAAACAACAAGGAATTTGTGTCTTCTCTTTTTTAACTTTAGTATTTTTCCCATAGAGTATTTCTTTTATCAAATTCTTAGGTAACCAACTTTACTCATTTTTATGCCCAATTTAATTTATTTTTCTTATCTTTATTATATGGGAGGCAAACCCAGGTCCTTGGCAAGAGCAGCCAGTGCTCATAAGCACTTAGCCATCTCAACAGCCCTCTCTTACTTCAGATTCAAAATAGAGAACACAGGTATTTCTAGAGTAATAAACTGATGTTAAAAACTACTTAACATAAAAAAACCCACACACACTTCCTTAATGAAAGTGAACCTCTTATTCTCCTTTTGTAGTTCAGGATTACATAATGTGGACCATCTGTGTGACCATGAATTTAGAACTACCCAATGGGTTCTGTCCCAGCATCCATCAGGGGACACTGTTTCAGTAAGGAGAGATAGGGTCCCAGGAGTCCCACCACAGTCCATGATGGGTCATTGACAGGCTCAGTTTCTGCAGGCCTATTACAGACAGCCACAGTTACTGTGAGATCGCAAATGTATTAGCTGTATCTTGTCTAGAAGACAGCATCTTATAGTCCTTCCTCCATCTTTCAACTCCTACCGTCTTTCTATTCCTCTTCTGAGATGATTCCCGAGCCTTAGAGGGTGATAAAGAAAAGTCCCATTTATACCTGAGCATTCAACAGTCGCTTACTCTCACTTACCTTAAGCATGTATACATTTTTTTCACTGCCATTCATTGCAAAGAGAAGCTTATCTGATTAAGGCTGAGACTAGCATTTATCAAGGGGCACAAACGTAACTAATTAGAAGGTAGTTAGGTAACATAACAACTTAGTCAGACAGAAGTAAGTTCCCCAACTAGAGCCTAAGACCGCCTTAGTCATGGGATTTTGGCTGGAGTGAATTCCCTCTTGTGGGGCAGGACATTTGTCCAATCAGGAAGCAGAACATTATCCCTACAATGTCTCTGTCACTATTAGAACAATGGGAACATCTTACCTGGTAGATTGTTGTAGTTAACAGGGTTCTCAGCTGGGGAAGGTCATTGGTAGCTTTCATACCCAAGCTAGATACATGGCACCTTTCTGCTTATGAAACTGAGGGAGCTGGGAGAAAACTTCCAACTCAGTTTCCCTTGGATTTATCCAAAGGGTGTGATATCTGCACACAATTGAGTCATACCATCTAGTCTAGTGGGCAACCAAGAACAATGGCTATAGCCTGTATTGTTTGGGAGCCTTTGGGGTCTCCCTGGTCAACAAGTCATAGACAGACATCTCATATTTGGCACTGAGATTTTAATTTTAAAACATGGAATCAGAGAAAAGCATTATCCAAACAATGCATAGTACCTCTCTTCAAATTCTTCTTTTTTATTTATCAATCTACTTACTTAGAGTGTGTGTGTGTGTGTGTGTGTGTGTGTAAAAATGTGCATGCATGCCACAGAGTATGCACATGAACATCAGAGAGACAACTTACAGTAGATGATTCTCTTTTTCTCCCATGTGAACTCTGGAAATTAAACTGATGCTATCAGGATGGTTGGCAAGAGGCTTTACCCACTAAGCAGTAGTTTGTCCCCAACTGTACTAGTAGTTTTACATCAACTCACCAAAATCCAGAGTTATCTGAAAGGAAGGAACCTCAATTGAGAAAATGCCTCCATAAGATCAGGGCTGTAGGCAAGACTGTAGGGCATTTTCTTAATTACTGATTGATGAAAAAGAGGCCATCGGCTCATTGTGGGTGGGGCCATCCCTGGGTTGGTGGTCCTGGTTTCTATAAGAAAGCAGGCTGAACAAGTCATAGGAGCAAGCCAGTAAGCAGCACCCCTCCACGGCCTTTGCATCAGCTTCTAACTCCAGGTTGTGCCTTGTTTGAGTTCCTGTCCTGACCTCCTTTAATGATAGACAGCGATGGAAATGCAGGCTAAATAAATCATTTCCTTCTCAAGCTGCTTTGGCCATTTCATTGTGTTTCATTGCAGTAACAGGAACCTTAACTAAGACATCAACTTACCAATTATATTTTTTAATTGAGCTTATCAAACTGTCTGTTTCTACATAGCTTTTCTACACATCCTTGGTTTTGGGTAATGCCCCCCTGTAAGCCTTGCCTGCCCCTGCCGCTGTTTAACCCTTTCTTCTAATATTCTCCCCACTCTACTTTCATATCATGTGTGGTTTAGAATTACTTCCCCTAAGGCCTCTTCTTTTTCATTCAACCCAACATGGTCCTTTCTTGTTTCTTGGCATCTGTGAAGATGCAGTACAACTTAAGCACAGAAATTGAGCAATTTGGAACTAGGATTTGCATGTAAGAGAGGACTATATAAGCATGTGTCTTTCTGGGACTGGATATCTCACTCACTTTAATATTTCAGAATTACCCCCATCTTTGTAAGACCTCATTTCCCTTAAGCACTGAATCCATACAGTAGCTGAAAGCCCTCTGGGCTGATTCTGTTTCTTAACTACTATGAATAGAACAGGAATGGGAATGGACGTGCAGGAATCTCTACTGTGGGATACAGAGGCTGGCATCTTTATTTTAGACTTCCCTAGCTTCCAGAAGAAGAAAAACTAAATGTCAATCATTAACAGGCTACACAAGCTGTGGTATTTTTATATCAGCTCAGACCACAGCAAAGTAAAAGATAAACAAAATAAAAACAATATAACAAAAGTGGAATGTGCTCAAAAACTGCAAATATTTTTAATGTTTCTCTTTTTTTTTAATTGGATGTTTTATTTACATTTCATATGTCCTCCCCTTATCTCATTCCCCCCCGCCCAGGAACCCCCTATCCTTTCACCCCTCCTCCTGCTTCTCTGTGGATGTGCCCCTACCTACCCCCCCACTCCCACCTCCCCACCCTAAAATTCCCACCCACTGGGGCATCCAGCCTTCATGAAACCAAAGATCTCTTCTCCCACCTATGCCCAACAGGACCCTCCACCCTTACATATACAGCTGGAGACATAGATCCCTCCCTAAGTGCTCCCAGGCTGGTGGTTTACAATTTTATGAAGTCCCATTACTCAATTCTTGATTTTAAAGCATAAGCCATTGGTGTTCTGTTCAGGAACTTGTACCCTGTGCCCAAGTATTTGAGGTTCTTCCCCACTTTCTCTTCTATTAGTTTCAGTGTATCTGGTTTTATGTGGAGGTCCTTTATCCACTTAGACTTGAGCTTTGTACAAGGAATGTACATTCTTTGTACAAAGAATGGATCAATTTGCATTTTTCTACATGTTGTCCTCCAGTTGAACCAGCACCATTTGTTGAAAATGTTGTCCTTTTTCCACTGGAAAGTTTTAGCTCCTTTGTCAAAGATCAAGTGACCATAGGTGTGTGGGTTCATTTCTGGGTCTTCAGTTCTATTCCATTGATCTTCCTGCATGTCTCTGTACCAATACCATGCAGTTTTTATCACTATTGCTCTGTAGTACAGCTTGAGGTCAGGAATGGTGATTCCTCCAGAAGTTCTTTTATTGTTGAGAATAGTTTTCGCTATCCTGGGTTTTTTGTTATTCCAAATGAATTTGAGAATTTCCTTTTCTAACTCTGTGAAGAATTGAGTTGGGATTTTAATGGGGATTGTATTGAATCTGTAGATTACTTTTGGCAAGATGGCCATTTTTATTATATTAATCCTGCCAATCCATGAGCATGGGAGATCTTTCCATCTTCTGAGATCTTCTTCGATTTCTTTCATCAGGGACTTGAAGTTCTTGTCATACAGGTCTTTCACTTGCTTGGTTAGATTCACAACAAGGTATTTTATATTATCTGCAACTACTGTGAAGGGTGTCATTTCCCTAATTTCTTTTTCAGTCTGTTTATCTTTCATGTAGAGGAAGGCTACTGATTTGTTTGAGTTGATTTTATAACCAGCCACTTTGCTGAAGTTGTTTATCAGGTTTAGGAGTTCTCTGGTGGAAGTTTTGATGTCACTTGAGTATACTATCATATCATCTGCAAATAGTGAGATTTTGACTTCTTCCTTTCCAATTTGTAACCCTATGACCTCCTTGTGTTGCCTAATTGCTCTGGCTAGGACTTCCAGTACTATATTGAATAGATAGGGGGAGAGTGGGCAGCCTTGCCTAGTCCCTGATTTTAGTGGGATTGCTTCAAGTTTCTCTCCATTTAGCTTGAGGTTGGCTACTGGTTTGCTGTAAATTGCTTTTACTATGTTTAGGTAGGGGCCTTGAATTACTGTTCTTTCCAAGACTTTTATCATGAAGGGATGTTGAGTTTTGTCAAATGCTTTCTCAGCATCTAGTGATATGATCATGTGGTTTTCTTCTTTGAGTTTCTTTATTTAGTAGATTACATTGATGGATTTCCGTATATTGAAACAACCCTGCATTCTGGGATAAAGCCTACTTGATCATGATGGATGATTGTTTTGATGTGTTCTTAGATTCGGTTCGCTAGAATTTTATTGAATACATTTGCATCGATGTTCATAAGGGAGATTGATCTGAAGCTCTCTTTCTTTGTTGGGTCTTTGTGTGGTTTAGGTATGAGCGTAATTGTGGCATCATAGAATGAATTGGGTAGTGTTCCTTCTGTTTCTATTTTGTGGAATAGTTTGAAGAGAATTGGTATTAGGTCTTCCTTGAAGGTCTGATAGAATTCTGCACTAAAACCATCTGGACCTGGGCTTTTTTTTGGTGGGGAGACTTTTAATGACTGCTGCTATTTCCTTAGGGGTTATGGGACTGTTTAAATGGTTTATTTGCTCCTGTTTTAACTTTGGTACCTGGTATCTGTCTAGGAAGTTGTCCATTTCATCCAGGTTTTCCAGTTTTGTTGAGTATAGGCCTTTGTAGTAGGATCCTATGATTTTCTTAATTTCTTCAGTTTCTGTTGTTATGTCTCCCTTTTCAGTTCTGATTTTATTAATTTGGATACTGTCTCTGTGCCCTCTGGTTAATCTGGCTAACGGTTTATCTATCTTGTTGATTTTCTCAAAGAACCAGCTCCTGGTTTTGTTGATATTTTGTATTGTTCTTTCTGTTTCTATTTGGTTGATTTCAGCCCTGAGTTTGATTATTTCCTGCCTTCTACTCCTCCTGGGTGTATTTGCTCCTTTTTGTTCTAGAGCTTTTAGTTGTGTTGTCAAATTGTTAGTGTATGCTCTCTCCAGTTTCTTTTTGTAGGCACTTAGAGCTATGAGTTATCCTCTTAGCACTGCCCTCATGGAGTCCCACAAATTTTGGTATGATGTGTCCTCATTTTCATTAAATTCTAAAAAAAAAAAAGTCTTTAATTTCTTTCTTTATTTCTTCCTTGGCTAAGTCATCACTGAGTAGAGAGTTGTTCAGTTTCCATGTGCATGTGGGTTTTCCATTTGTTTTGTCATTATTAAAGACCAGCCTTAGTCCATGGTAATCTGATAAAATGCAAGGGATTATTTCAATCTTTTTATATCTGTAGAGGCCTGTTTTATGACCAATTATATGGTCTATTTTTGAGAAGGTACCATGAGGTGCTGACAAAAAGGTATATTCTTTTGTTTTAGGATGAAATGTTCTATAGATATCTGTTAAATCCATTTGGTTCAGATCTTCTGTTAATTTCAAAGTGTCTCGGTTTAGTTTCTGTTTCCATGATCTGTCCATTGCTGAGAGTGGGGTGTTGAAATCCCCCACTATTATTGTGTGAGGTGTAATGTGTGTTTTGAGCTTTAGTAAAGTTTCTTTTATGTATGTAGGTGCCCTTGCATTTGGAGCACAGATGTTCAGAATTTAGAGTTCACCTTGGTAGATTTTTCCTTTGATGAATATGAAGTGCCCTTCCTTATCTTTTTTGATTACTTTTGGTTGAAAGTCGATTTTACTTGATATTAGAATGGCTACTCCAGCTTGTTTCTTGGGACCATTTGCTTGGAAAATTGTTTTCCATTCTTTTATTCTGGGGTAGTGTCTGTCTTTGTCACTGAGGTGAGTTTCCTGTATGCAGCAAAATTCTGGGTCCTGTTTGTGTATCCAGTCTGATAGTCTGCATCTTTTTATTGGAGAATTGAGTCCATTGATGTTAAGAGACATTATGGAAAAATGATTGTGGCTTCCTGTTATTTTTGTTATTAGAGGTAGAATTATGTTTGTATTCCCTCCTTCTGTTGGCATTTTCCATCAATTATCCTTTGAAGTGCAGGGTTTGTGGGAAGATATTGTCCAAATTTGGTTTTGTCATGGAATATCTTGGTTTCTCCATCTATAGTGATTGAGAGTTTTGCTGGGTATAATAGTCTGGGCTGGCATTTGTGTTCTCTTAGGGATTGTATGATGTCAGTCCAGGCTCTTCTGGCTTTTATAGTCTCTGGTGAGAAGTCTGGTGTAATTCTTATAGGTCTGCCTTTGTATGTCACTTGACCTTTTTCCCTTACTGCTTTTAGTATTTTTTCTTTGTTTTGAGCATTTGATGTTTTGATTATTATGTGACAGGAGGTATTTCTTTTCTGGTCTAGTCTATTTGGCGTTCTGTAGGCTTCTTGAATGTTTATGGGCATCTCATTCCTTAGGTTAGGGAAGTTTTCCTCTATAATTTTGTTGAAGATATTTACTGGCCCTTTAAGTTGGGAATCTTCACTCTCATCTATACCTATTATCCTTAGGTTTGGTCTTCTTATTGTGTCCTGGATTTCCTGGATGTTTTGAATTAGGAGCTTTTTGCATTTTGCATTTTCTTTGACAGTTGTGTCAATGTTTTCCATGGGATCTTCTGCACATGAGATTTTCTCTTCTATCTCTTGTATTCGGTTGGTGATGCTTGTGTCTATGACTCTTGATCTCTTTCTTAGGTTTTCTCTCTCCATGGTTGTCTCCCTTTGAGCTTTCTTTATTGTTTCTATTTCCATTTTCAGATCCTGAATAGTTTTCTTTAATTCCTTCATTGTGTTTTCTTGCAGTTCTTTAAGGGATTTCTGTGTTTCCTCTTTAAGGGCTCCTACCTGTTTACTTGTGCTCTCCTGTACTTCTTTAAGGGAGTTACTTATGTCCTTCTTAAAATCCTCTATCATCATCATGGGAAGTGATTTTAATACTGAATCCTGCTTTTCCAGTGTCCAGGGCTTGCTATGATGGGAGAACTGGGTTCTGATGATGCCAAGTAACTTTGGTTTCTGTTACTTATGTTCTTGTGCTTGCCTTTCACCATCTGGTTAACTCTAGTGTTACCTGTCCTCACTGTGCCAGACTGGAGTCTGTATTTCCAGTTATCTTGCTTGTGTCAGTATTCCTCAGAGTCCAGATGTCTCTGTGGTTTTGTGATCCTAATCTCCTGGGTGGAAGAACTCCTGGGACTCAGACCACCTCTGGGATCTGGAAATCCTGCTGCTCTGAGGGCAGTGGTTCCTCTAGGATGGCCCAGGATATGGTGTCTCCACAAGGGCAAACCAGCTAGGTGTCTGCTGCTTTGAGTGCAGTGGCTCCTCTAGGATGGCCCAGGATCCAGTATCTCCACAGGAGCAGACCAGCTATGTGTCTGCCTCAGCCAAAAGGACCAGGAGGAGGCAGAAGGGAAGTGGTATTCCGGAGGGACAGGGTTTGGGTAGCTGGTGGGTCCTGAGTGCCCCTGGCTCCCAGTTGTATCTCTGGGGCGTAGGGAGTGGGATGGGGTTCTTACCCACTGCTCTGAGTTCAGTGATTCCTCTAGGATGGCTCAGGATTCAGTATCTCCACAGGAGCAGACCAGCTATGTGTCTGCCCCAGCCAAAAGGCTCATTTTGTTATTAAAGCAACCAAAGGGGTAAAACTGTACTGACTTTTTAGGGGACTCATATAACATTTCTACAAAGTCCTAAGAAATCATGTTCAGTCCTCTATACTACACACAGGCTCTATACTACACCAAAGACTTTTCACAGAGCCTCTTGAAATGTAATCTTGTAATCAAGGCAAATGTTTATCAAGATCTGAAGTCATAGACATCAAAGGTGGCCCTATAAACACCAAGAAAGAAACCTGTCATGCTAATTTTTGCAAGGAAAAAAATGGTTTAAAATTGACAGATATTCATCTCTGAGATGAGACCTTAGTGCACATGAAAGGCACCAGATTCAATGACACTTAACTACAAGTAAAAACGGTTTTCTTGTACGTGGCAAATGAAAATGGATCAACTGGAAGCCATACAAAATTCCTCCAAAACAGCTATGTAAATTTCACTGACTTAAACAGTCTCTTACTAATGCTCTTTCATCTGTGTTCTCCAAAGAATCTGCAGTCCTCTTTTGGGAGATAAGAAGGAAGCAAAATAAAGCCTTCCTGAGGCTTAGTGATTATATGGTGATTGGCAGATCCTCCAGAAGGAACAATGGACAATAGAATAGTCTAGCCAAACCAAACAGTTTCTGTGAGCAGACCCAGCCTTTATCTCAGCCAGTAATCACTTTTCTTCCATGAAAAGCATCTAACATTATGCCAAGTTGTATCACTGCCACTGAAATTGGAATGGCTCCAGCAACCCATAAAACAGTGACACTTAATGAATTGCTTCAGTTAAATCACGATGGGGAGAGAAAAGAGGTGAACAGTTTTATTGTGTTCCTTGTGGTTCAAAAGATCTCATCAACACAGCTAATCACTGGCGATGCCCAGATCCACACCTGAGATAAACACACCTGGGTTCTCAGGAACCTTTTCCCTTCTGCTGGCTAAAACAAAGACCACTAGGAAGCAGTTTTTAAAAAAAAGGATCAAAAAGGCAAGCAATCAGAAAGCAATGAGAAACAGCAGAATGAGATGAGTTGAGGTACCGGTTTGTACTACTTGACACATCATTTTAAAAGAATTTAGACAGCTACAGATAATATTAAATCACACAGGAAAGTCATCTAGAAGACAAATGTAAAGTATTCTCGCCATCTCAAAGAACAGTTGAGACTCCAGTGACCTCATAGTGCCTACGCAGAAGTTTAAAAAAAGAGATCTATTTTTTTTCTTCCTATATATTACCCTATATTTTTCCCTGTTCTGTAGTGAACATAAAATGTAGAGATATTCAGTGTACCACCAATGAACTCAGATGTCATAAATACAGAGTCTAAAGCTCATGGTAGGAAAAGCTATTTGAAAATGAATAGCTGGGCTTTGAATATATTGAAGACAAGCTTTTCATTAATTCTGATAAGTAGCATACACTTGACTCTTGATTATTCTTCCTTAGCTGAGATTAAAGTTATCTATGAGCTTTACATTCACTAGATAATTTGCACTTATATTTTAGGATGTGGGTCCTAGCACCTGAGAACCCCCAATACCTCAAATAATCAATGAAGCTACGTTAGTGGGCCAGGAGTGAGACGGTATCAGAGTTTCCTGCTTCTTTTCACAAGATCTCTTAGTCTCTCTTCATGACATGACTTAAGCTAGATCTAAATACATTTCCTAGTCTAGTGTTCCATATTTTCTTTCAGTATGAAAATAAAAAATATCCAGTTTTAATGGATGCTGCTGATTCAAAAGTTACAAAAGCCTTAAGAATATCTATTAAGGATATTATCATTAAACTTTAATAATACTCATAATTTGAAAGCAAGGTTTGTCACTCATATAAACTACCTCTGGTTAATCTTGATTCTCCTGCATTAATACATTTGTACTTTAGAATTGGTTCCCTCTATATGTTGAATTGGGGCACACACACACACACACACACACACACACACACACTGTTATTACATGATTTAAAAGTACTGCAACAGCTAATCCAAAAACCAAACCAACCAACCAACCAAACAAACAAACAAACAAAAAACCACCTTTGCTGGAATCTTAGCAGTGTTTGGGCAGCCTAAAGTTCTTTTTTCTTCCTTTTTAACCCAGATGGGTTTTTAAAGTCACTGCCTGATACCAAAGCAATGGTGAGCTGTAATGTCAAGATTCCCTAAAAGGCCAGCAGCAATAACAAAGCAGAAGAGACATAAGTTTTGAGTTTCATGCTTTACAGGGATCCCTTCAACACAGTGCATCTTAATCTTCTCCACTAAAGCCCACCAAAGGCAGAAGAGAGTCATGAATGCTAGGAGATAAATGTAATCACCTCCAAGCTAGATATTTCTTTTGAAGTCTCATACTTTATCTTGAAAATTCACTTGCATTTTCAACTCTCCCTATATGTCAGCATTTGCTTTAATCCACTTTTTGCAAGCAAGATACCAGTGTGTGCAATTTCCTACCAAATCTCAATCCTTGAGAAAATGAATATTTTCATCTTGGGGCTTTTAGAATTCTTCATCCTTACCCACTGCCAGCAGCTCCTAGATGGCCACAGGCTTTAGTATGAGGGAAAGAAACTTAATTTGATATTGATTACATATTTTAGTAAATTCTTCTTTGGAGTCTTTACAGATGATACCCAGGGACATCCCTTCATCTCTACATCCTTAAGTTTCTTTGCAGTTACTTTCTGAATAGTCACTTTGGCTCCATGACTTCCCATGGTTTCATGACAATGGCTCTTCCTTTTCTTCTTTAGCTCACCTTCTTGACGTCATCCATTTTTCACTTGATGACTTTTAATGCTTTATTAGTTGTAGTCATATTTTGGCTTTATTCCTACTAATTTCACAAACTTCTAAAGGATAATTCTCACGAATATCACATTTACTACTCCATAACAAGCCACTATAAAACTCAGTGACCTAGAAGAACAACTAATCCTGTTAGAGAAGGAGCTAAGAGTCTCTACATCTCTATAGTTCACGCAACAGGAAGAGAAAAACCCACTGGGTCTGCCTCGAGCATTTGAAACTCCAAAGCTCAGGGCCTGCAACCAAGGCCACACTTCATAAGTCCCCTCAAGTAGCACTAGTCCCTGATGACTATGCATTCCCATGGGGGCCATTCCTATTCAAACCACCATAGTTCCCATCCCTGAGACTAGGTGTTGGAAATATCAATCTTGTTTACTGATATTTTCATTGATTGATAAATTAGTCACTGATCACTTATAATGTGCAAGGCTCTTCTCTATTTACCAGGGATTCATAATCAACTAGATAAGATAAAGATAGAAATGTATAATGGAACACAACAGGAGTCAAGATTACAATGCATGCCCAGGATAGACTGTAAGATGTCCACTTGTTCAGTAGAAAACTTTGTAATTTGGTTGAATGACATGCAAAACAGGTATCTCCAAGTTCCCAACTACATATGCATATATGCCAGTGCTATCCATCTTTATTATAATCTTTTAAGGATGGAGGAACATATATACAAAGAAGAGAAGGGAGCAAGATGTACAAGACTAGATAGCAGACATCTGTTATTTTGACTGATAAGCACCCATTTTCCTTCAAGTGGTGCCAGGACCTTGACTTCCAGTACCTTCTCTGCAACTCTCAGTCCATATCATAACATGGCATCACCCCACCAAAATTGCACAGATTGATCATGTGATCTGAACCCTGGCCAAGCACTTTACTGTATTCTTCTGGCTAGAGCAAAAATTTCAAGTATACAAGTGGACCTAATTTTCTGTACTGTTTATGGTAATGATTTAGAAGAAGAAGAAGAAGAAGAAGAAGAAGAAGAAGAAGAAGAAGAAGAAGAAGAAGAAGAAGAAGAAGAAGAAGA
>NW_021604719.1:2622562-2644412 GCF_004785775.1 Grammomys surdaster
GAAGAAGAAGAAGAAGAAGAAGAAGAAGAAGAAGAAGAAGAAGAAGAGGAGGAGGAGGAGGAAGAAAAACCAGAATGAATGTAAGCTTGGGCTTGCTAGAGGCTATAATAAGGAGCCCAAGAAGAAAGCCAATTCTGAAGGAAGAGGCTGAATCACCAGTGTGAAAGATGGATGGTACATGAGACTCTGGATGGAGCCCTGTGGGGTCCAGTTGCCTGGACATCTCTGCTAATTGTTAATTGCTCACTCAGTGCTCAAAGAGAATGTAAATCAATTTGATTTGTAGCCAGTTTTACATTCTAGGCCAATCCAATTAGAATGAAAATAAGATGCCTTCTTGTATTAAACTTTTTTAAGAATTAGAAAATAATTCATGTACACATAAAAAGATGTAGAATGAGTAACATTCATCTGGAAAACTGTGTCAGGACTGGATGGATATTTTTGGGGGTGAGTGATGGGTGATTTGGGTTGTCAACTTGAGTACATCTGGAATCAACTAAAATCCAAGCACCTGGACATGCCTATTATAGATTTTCTCTATTGGAACCTTCTAGGTGGGAATACTTAGCCTAAGTCTGGAAGAGACAATTCAGTGACACCTATAGTTAACTGAAGACTTTTCTGGTAGCATGGAAACCAATGAAAGCCAATAGTTAATAATATTTGTAGGGCTTATTGTGGGAAACAAGGAATTCAGTGACTCTGTATATAAAACTTTTGACACTTGGCATAAAAAATAAGGAAAATGATAAACTAGCTGGTTGTTTCTAGAAACTCTGGATAAAAGGAAAAGTATGAACGAGGTAACCCAGACCCAAAGAACATGCATGGCATATACTCACTGATAAGTGCATATTAGCCAAAACTTACAGAATACCCATGATACAAGTTACAGACTATATGAAGCTTAACAAGAAGGAAGGCCCAAGTGTGGATACTTCAGTCCTACTTAGGAAGGAAACAAAATAATCATAGGAGGCAGAGAGGGAGGGACCTGGCTGGGAGAGAGGAGTGGGAGGAGAAAGGGGCCAGGATCAGGTATGGGGGAGACAGGAAAGAAGCCCAGAGGGCCAGAAGAATGAATAGAAATAATGCAGCAGTGGGAAGTGGGGCATGGGAGGAACCTCTAGAAAGTCTCAGGGACCTGGGATGTGAGAGGTTCCCAGGACTCAGTGGGGATGACCTTAGAAATGCCCACCTGTGGGGAGATGGAACCTGAAGAGACCATCTCCAGTAGATAGATGGGGCCCCCAGTTGAGGCACGGGGCCACCCACCCATCCTCAAAATGTGTGACCCAGGATTGTTGCTGTCTAAAGGAAATGCAAAGACAAAAATGGAGCATAGACTAAAGGAAAGGCCATCCAGAGATCGGCTCAACTTGGGATCCATTCCACATGCAACCATTAAACTCTGACACTATTGCTGATGCTATCTTGTGCTTGTAGACAGGAACCTAGCATGGCTGTCCTTTGAGAGCTGTACCAGTAGCTGACTGAGACAGATGCAGAAGTCTAGAGTCAACCACTACCACTGGACTGAGGTAGGGGTCCCCTATGGAAGAGTTAGGGGAAGGATTGAAGGAGCTGAAGGAGATGGCACCCCATAGGAAGAACAACATTATCAATTAACTGGACCCTTCAGAGCTTCCAGAGACTAAGCCACTAAACAAAGAGCATACATGGGCTAGTCTAAGGCCCTACCACATTTGTAGGAGAAGACTGCCTTGTCTGGCCTCAGTAGGAGAGGATGCGCCTAATCCTGTAGAAACTTAATGCCCCAGGAAAAGGGGATGCTGACAGGAGTGAGTGGCATAGGTGGGAGGGTGGGGGAGCACCTTCCCAGAAGCAAAAAAGGCATGGGGTGAAGAACTCTGACAGGGGGGACTGGGAAGGGGGCCAATATTTGAAATGTAAATAAATAAAATAATTTAATAAAAATAAAAGAAAAACACCAAAAAAAGAAAGAAAGAGAAGGAAACAGAAAATACTAAGTAGCTCTATCATTGTATAAAGTCTAAAGGTTTCTAAGTTTGCTACCTTAGATGAAAATTTTCTCTCCAGCATCCATAGAGCTCAAATTGTGGAAAACCAAACTCATGCATATAAGATTGGCTGACCCGTAGCAAAAAATCAAGTTTAAGTCACGGAGAGTGTTGGTGGATAAAGTAAAATTACCGGTTTGTAAGAAGTGGGTTCTGTAACTTAAGAAGCAAATGTGTGAAAGGATACAGAAGCCAAGGACTTAGACCCTCACATTCTGAAGGTTGTTCTTACCTGAGGAATTAGTCTCCACCCTTATCAGAGGATGTACCTCCCATTCCCACCCTTCAATATTGCCCTCTCCACCTTTGCTTGAGGAAATTACTCCTTCATTGTCTGTCAACCCAGCAGTGACTTTCTCTGATGAAGCTGCCAGGTACAACAATATTTATGTCCTACAGTGCGTAACCAGACTTAAGGCTAAGCAGGTTCCTAGAAAGGAAATAGAAAGCGTAGTTCACAAGAAGGTGTGCTAAGCCACTAAAGAGCTTAATAAATTTGCTAATTCATTCAAGCAGAAGTTTGGGGAATCTGTGGTGATAGATTTTATTTAAGGATCCGAGATAATGGTAGAAGGAACATAAAACTGAATCAAGTGGAGTTTATTGACAATAGCACAATAATAAAAGATTTATTTAGATTATTTAGATTTAATATGGAAGCTCACACTTAAAAAATGTGCTGAAAGTTTGTTTGGCTGAAACGTTTGCCATAAGACTGCCTACTGAAAAGGAACTGGAGATGTCTGATCTCTCTAAGCTTGGTATTGATGAGGGAATCTTATGGTTCAGGGAAACTGCAGTGCAGAAGTGGGTATGATGTGCTGTTGGGATGACATTTGTACATTGTGTGCAGGTTGTCTCTGTATATTCAATTGTTGACTGCCAAAGTGGCAGAGAGCGAAATACCAGCAGAATCTTTGTATTGTTGTTCCTATAGCCCATCATCATATTTCATAAACATTCATCCTTCCTTACTTGCTGATTAGATTTAAAGATCTGACAGCCAATAGCTGAGCAGGAAATGAAAGGCAGACCTTCTGAGCAGAGAGAGGGTCTTTGAGAAGAAATCAAGCAGGAGATTTGACAGCTGGACATAGAGAGGAACAGACATACCAGGGCTGAAAGAAGGTAAAGAGCTGGCCATGTGGCAGACATAATCCTACAATAGTCTGGATCATTTAGATGAGCTAGCTGAGAGTCTGCCCAGATATATGCCTAAGTTTTCAGCAATATTAATAACTTTCTGACATTATTTAACCACCAGAGGGTACCAGAAAGTTCTGCAATACGGTGCAAAACCAAATCCTTCCTAATAGAACAGCCCTGAAGACATGGCCTTCACTAATGCTATACAACACACAATGGTGTAAGGGGCACTGGGAATTTGAAAGCTTTTTGTCATTCTTCGCTTGTGCTAGGGTTGAAGATGCTGCTGCTCAATTGGATGTATTCAATACAATGGGTTTAATTGGGCCCCAAAGGAGCAGGGGCTAGGTAGAGGTGAGTGGCCCAGGGCAAGGCAAGGGTAGTTAGCATTATAGACTGCACAGGTAAAGGGTTTTTACAGTGGCATTGCTTGTGTGGCCCTTTGGTATTGGTTAATCACTCATGATCTTTTCAGGAATGAAATAGATAAGAAGCCTACTACGTCTTTGTTTGATCTCTGTAAGCAGGAAATTTTACAAATAAAATTGTAAATTTAATTTAAAAGGCTCCTTTGAATTATAGTGATAAGAATCTTAGCCTGTGAATCGATGTCCAGACTTGAGCCCTGAACCCCTTGAATGAAATGATTCCTCTGAGGGACTTTACTAAAAAACCTAAGACTTTTACTTTCAGCCTTTCTTCCATCCTTCTGCAGAAGGTTCTACAGCCTTTAACTGTCTACTGAGGAGAAGCAAATCCAGGCAGTATACAGAACGCTCAGCTGTTTTCATATAGCAGACTAGTCACTTTACTGCTGAATAAATGGGCTTGAACTAACATGAGTTACCTTCCTACCTCTTTTCAAGAACCTGAGGACCATGCACTTGGAATTACTTAGAGTGGTCTCAGACAACAGTGCTCATTCCAATTTGTATCCTGGTTGTCTAAAGTCTTATGTTAAAATTACTTGGAACTGAGGATGGTGAGACACTCTTGTTACACCAACACTCTCAGGCAAAAGTAGGCGGAGCAAAACATTACTCTCAGTTACATGGTGAGCTCAGTGATAGCTTGAGCTACATGAGGCTCGAGTCTTAAAACAGAAGTTGCTAGGGACCCAAAGAATCATCTCTTTCAACAGACAACTTCTCAATGTTCTTCACGTTCTCTCGGCTTAGAGCCTGTTCCCTCCTCTAAGAGAGGAGGAGGCTACGATTAACTTGGCAGCACAGTGATAATCGTTATGGGAACTTTCACTTATTGAAAGCCTACTATGAGTAAGCACTGCATAGGTGCTTTACAGGTGGTAGCTTACTAAATCTTCTCAACCATACTGTAATATACAAGTTTACACTCTAACTTTAGCCTTAAGGAAGTAAAAAGAAAATCAGAATAATTAGGCACCCACTCTGAGTCACGTAGGAACTTAGCGGTGACCTGGCATCTTTCAAGTACATAATAAAAGTCAACTGCCTAAAAGCCATCTGGTGCACACAGTAAATATTAGTAACTTTAACCATTTGCTATTGCCATAGCTATAACTATCAAACCATACAGCTGATCTCTGTTGGTGAAGATGCTATTTTTAAGATGACTTTAAATGGATATGAAAATGTAGAAATTCCTAATTGTTCCAGTATCCTAATTTTTTCCCCAAAGTATATTTGAGCAGAGAATTCTCTGTGAGTAAAAATCTATGGTCAATTAAGCCAGGAACTGTGATGTATTTTATTCCTCTCCAGGAGGGTCTCCAAGAAGCATTAGCACATTAAAGCTCTGAAACATCTTCCAGGAAAAAAAAAAAACGATTAATCTGCTTTAACCCAAACTTTTCGAATTCTTTGACAAAGGAATCCTTTCTTCTCATAATATTTATGATCATCCCTTGAAATCACCATTCCACAGAAAACACTTGGGATAAATGAATCTATCGAAATTCCTCTTCCAAGTTGAGCATGTAATGTTTTGACAGTTCTTTTTCTGCCAGTTTGACTCCCTGCTGTGGATGCACTGTGAAATGTCAGAGCCAACAATAAAGTTTCTCTGACAGTTAATCATAAAACTCAAGTTTTTCTTAGGCTTTTCTTATGACAGCTCAACATTCTTGCTATGTTTCCCTATCTTTATAGCCACAGGTAAAAGCCCTACATTTCCTTAACGTTCATGTTCACAGTATTTTCAGCTCTGGTTACAGACTATATAAGTGCAGTGTCTCACATTTTGTAATCTGAGTGCCACTCTTAGCACTGATGTAGCCCAGCAGTGCCCAGAATGTGTAGGATCCTGAATTCAAACTGAAGGTTGGTCATTGTATTTCTCATGCTATTCTTCCCTCTACAGTTAAACTGTGGCCTCGTTAGTGTCTGAAACTGTGCACTGCACTTCCGTGCATCCCTACAGGAGCATGCTCACAGTGTAGTGCACACACATTCATTCATTTAACATCTCCACATCAAGCATCTCCCCCAAGCCAGGAACTCTTCTAAGAGCCTTATTAGTTCTCTTTCTTATTGTTGTGACAAAGTACCTAAAAAAATTAATTAATTAATTAAGGAAAGCAGGGCTTACTTTTGGCTCACAATTTGAGGATGGGAATTTGGCGGGAAGATGTGGCAGGGACTTGGGGCAGTTGATCACACTGCCTCTGCAGTAAGGCAGCAGAGAGATGAATGCTGTGGTAGTCAGTTCATTTTATCTTTTTTAATTCAGTCCAGGACTCCAAGCCATGGGATGTTTCTAACTACGTTCAGCCTTGTAGAAAGTCTCCCCTAAGAATGACAGTGTCAGGCATAGGTGGGTGAGGAAGTCCTTGGTCCAATGAAGGCTAGACACCCCAGTGTGGGGGAAATCATGGGTGGGGAGGTGGGAGTGGAAGGGGAGGTGGGGGCATATCCTCATAGAACCAGGAGGAGGGGGAATGGGATAGGGGGCTCCTGGGTGCGGGGGAAAGGGGATTACATCTGAAATGTAAATAAAATATCCAATAAAAAAAATTTAAAAAAAAGTCTCCCATAGACACACCTAGAGGTTTGCCTCCTAAGGAATTCTAGATCCTGTTAAATTGACAACCATTATTTAATGCCACAGTGCTGGAGTGTTGGAGCAAAAGAGACAGTCAAAGTCATTAGCATTCTAATAGAAGCTTTATTGTATCTGGGGAATAGGTAATTACATGTCCAAGTAGATTCATACTGTAGTGTCAGGTAAGGCTGTGTGATATGCAGTTTGTGGTCAGGAAAGCTGAAAACATAAATGAGATGAGGCAGCTTTAGCCTGAGCAAGGCTGTCCGGATGGGCCATCAGTAAGTTGAACTTTGAATAACAGGAAAAAACCCAATTATTCTATAAGAGGGTTGGAGAAAACATAGTTTTAGGTCAGAGGAGATGGTTGAATTTGCTGAATTGGAATAATGGCAGGAAAGCCAGACTGGAACATACAGTGTAAGTCACCAAACTTGGAGTCACCAAGATCAACTCAGAACAGAAAGCATGGGCAAGACTATGGTAAGGATTATGAATTTGGGGAGATAAGGAACATACAGAACATTAAAGACATGGAACTAACCTAAACATGTTTTCATAGGATTAAAAGACAATTATGACTTCAGAGCAGAGAACATAATATTGGGACTAAGAAAGAAATAGGGAGGTACTTTAGGTTATCTTTATAGGCACCTACAGATATGGTAGTCATTTAGAGACACAGAGAGTTGAAGTGATTTGTAGAGAGTTGTGTTGGCACTCCAAATGACAAAAAGATTCACACTCAGACTAAAGCATCAAGGATCGGAGTAAACTGGTAGGGGTTTCACAGCTTCTGTTTGGTTTGCTTGGGTTTTTTGTTTGTTTGTTTGTTTTTGTTTTTCTCAATTCCTGATATGTATTATGATTCATCTCTTTTTGGTCACCTCTTCTCTTTCAATAGCATGAATTTTTATCAAAAGCTGAAAGAAAATTATTTTTCAGCTTTTTTTCTGAAAAAGTCATTTTAACGGGATAAAACCAATGTGATGTTATAATCAATTATTTTCAAAATTCTCTTTTAAATTTTTCATAAGCTTCTACTACATACAAATTAGAAAAAGCACTAGTTTGTGAGGTGGCATACACCCGTAACCTCAGCACTGGGCAGGCAGAGTCAGGAGGATTACTGCATGTTTAAGGGTAGCCTGGTGTACATAGTGAGTTCTAAGTGTGCCAAGGCTCCATAGTGAGACTCTGCCTTAGACAACAGAACATAACCAAAGACTTTATAATAGTCCACATTCAGATTAAAAACACATTTATCCATTGTTTTAATGACTCTATAGCATTAAATTAATGAGCTATTTTGTGGCTTAACTCCCACCACATACATACATTTAGAGTATGTAAACACATACTTGTATTTATACAAAGAATCTATGTTCCTAAAAGAAAAAGAGAGAGAAAGTAAGCTAGGCAGAATGAAGTAATTTCATTCCTTCATTTAATATTTATTTAGTGTCATTTTATGTTAGACAGTCATGTACATTGTGCCTTCAAATACTATATATAAAACTATTAAGAAGTGAAAGGAAAAAGCTTTAAGATATCAAATAAACTCTGGGATCAGTCCTTAGTACACAATAAATGGGAAATCAATATGAATTGGCACTTTCCTTTGACTCATTATACATATCAAAGCATGAAACTGGGAGAGCATCTAGGAGACAGTTTCTAGTGTGTGTTTTTTTGTTTTTGTTTTTTCTAAATTCCTGAAGGACCAGACATGGTGGTATACATTTTTAACTGAAGCATTCAGGCAGATCTCTGTGAGTTGGAGAGCAACTTGCTCTAAAAACAAAATATAAGTAGAAAATTTAGATGTTTTTCTTGCTCTTTCGTTCCATCTACTTCTTAAGATGCCTCTTTGGTTTTTAGGTTGTGTAAAATTTCAGACATTTAAAAAGTACATAGAGGCGGGGCTGGCAAGATGGCTCAGTGGTTAAGAGCGCTGGCTGCCCATCCAAAGGACCCGGGGTTCAATTCCCAGCAGTCACATGGCAGCTCACAGCTGTCTGTAACTCCAGTTTCAGGGAATCTGATCCATTCACACCAATGTACATAAAATGAAATTTAAAAAATTAAAAAAGTATACCTATAGTTGAGTACTCAAAAGTACGTGTAAGAAATCCCATTTTTATCACCCATGTTAATTATCAAAATCCTTAAGTACTTCATTTTTAACTGCTTGTCTCTTGTATCAGAAGAAATTATAACATTCACAAAAGGAATGAGTTCAAACTCAGAATCTCCCTGCCTCTGCCCATCAAGTGCTGGGATTAACAGACCTTTGGCATCACACTTGGTTCTCCAGAGATACTTAAACGAATTATTACAGCTGAAAAATGTGAGAATTGATCTGTAAAGAAAAAAGCTAGGAAGCAAGAAGCCATTGGAGAGAAGCTATCATCCAAGGGAAGTCCCCTGTGAGTGGAAGGGGACAGGGGTGACCACTTAGATGTAATGTAGTTCAGACAAAAGGGTATGATCATACTGACACTTGGTCACACTTACCCAGACTGTTGTCACTGCCTGTGGGCCAGGAAGTGATTCTTTCCCTCAGCTTCTTTTTACTGGACTTGTCTGACTTCCTGGAAAGGTCTACTTCCTCTTTTCTGATTTCTCTAACAAGCTGAGTGTGGCACCTTGTGAAGTCTTGGAAGGAAATCTTCCCGTTTTCATCTGTGCCCAGTTGGTTCATGATCTCGGCTACTGACTCTTCCATATTCAGCTGTCGGCAGACCATCAGCAAGTCATTCCTGTGGGATAAACACGGGAGACCATGTCAGAAGGGCTAGAGAGAGTTTTAATGAAAAAAACAAAAAAACAAAGCTGTTTCTTGACTGTATTTGCTATAGTATACTGATTTTAAACTTTCTCATTGCTTCCAGAAAACTGGTAGTGTACAAAGCCATATGGCCAAGTGTTTGCGCTCACACCTTTAATCTTGACACTGGGGAAACAGAGGCAGGTGGATCTCTGTGAGTTCAAACCCAACCTGGTCTTCATATTGAGTTCCAAGCCACTTGGAGTTACATAGTGAGACCCTGTCTCCACCAAAACAAACAAAAATCTGTTTCATCTAGGTTTTCCAAACAAAAACACTTGCCATTTAGAAGAGTGACAGCACTGGTTATCCCTTTGTTCTTTTCTCTCCCTATCCTCTAGATTTGCTCTTTTCATTTCTTTTGAAATTGAAGAACTTAAAAATTCTTTCTTTACATCTGTACAGTGCAGCATTGTGACTCTCCCAGACAGTATTCAGAATACACAAAAGACATTCTGTCCATCTGTAACTAGTTGGGCTGTAAAAACAATGAATCTTTTGACAACCTTGCTTTCCAGCTTCCTAGATTCTGCTCAGCTTGGTTATTCTATAAAAACTTACTTAATCTTGATTGTCACTTACCTCTGCAGTTTTCAGGTTTTCCACTTCCCATCCCTAATTACTTATCTCTAAGTAAGCATCAAAATCCCAGACACCTTTCATGACTGGATGTAATGAGAGAGTGTGAAGCGGTTGGACCTAAGATATGAGGGGTAGTGGAGGTCACTGAAAAATTATGACTAGTCTATAGAGTCTTACATTTTGATTGTTATTTCATCTTTCGTGTGTTTTGTTTTGATTTTTGAAACAGTTTCTCATGTAGCCTTAGCTGTCCTGAAACTCACTCTGTAGACCAGGCTGGCTCGAACTCAAAGATCCTCCTGCCTCTTCCTCCCAAGTGCTGGTATTAAAAGCCTGCGCCAACACTTCCCAGCTGAGTCTTACTTTTTTTTTTTTTAAGGAAGAAAAAGAATTTTTAAAGGAAAACCAGAAATACTATATTCACCAAGAACATTTATCTATCAGATGTCTGTTTGATCCTTGACATTGAAGATTTTTTTTTCTTTCTAACAGTATCTTTTGGGAAGCATCTTGCTAATACTACCCCAACTATAAGTCACAGAAAGTCAATGAACTATAGAATTCAGGAGTTGAAAGATATTCTAAACCATTCCAAGGATTAAAGCTAATAAATGCTTCATCTCACTATACCTCTAAGTGCAATTGTCTTGAAGACCTAATCAATATGATTGCTGATCAATACTTGCCACCTCCCCTCTCTCAGGCCATCCCTTGCAAGTCCTATCTCCCGGTCAATGTCACCATGACTTCTCCAAGCCCTCTGGGCCCATAGCCCCATGCACATTTAAAAAATCTTTAGAATTCACTCTACCTCACTCTTAATCTCCTGTTACCCCAGTCCCTTCCCCAGGTTTCTAGTGTCTAAACACCATCAAATCTCGGTTGAATTTGTTGCTGAGATACTGAAGGAGTTAAGGATGTGTCATCTCAAAATATCAAAAATGAGCAGATTGATTATCTCAAGTTGAAATCCCTCGAGGAACTGCAAAGTCAGAAAACTGCTGCTGGCTTATGGTACCCTGTATGTTTTTCATGCAGATCACCCACTTTCTTTTGGGATAGATGTCTTTCCTATACTAAAGCTGGGAAAGAACCTAGCCCACCAGAGACGGGTAATCTAGGCTGCAGCAAACATGAATAAATACTTTTTAAAGTAATCCTTGATTACTACTAGCTTCCATACCTCACCTTACCCCTACCAGGTACCTTATTAACACTCTAGAGCAATGGTTCTCAGCCTACCTAGTGCTGTGACCCTTAAATACAGTTCCTCATGTCGTGTCCCTCAACTGTAAAATTATTTTGAGGCTACTTCATAACTGTGAGTTTGCTACTGCTATGAATCATAATGTAAACATCATATATGCAGGATATCTGTAAAAGAGTTATTAACAACCCACAGTCTGAGAACCACTGCTCTAGAGTTTACTATGGTAGCCAGGATATCCATGTAGCTGGACATCCCTTCTCAAGGTTACTGTGTTTTGTCTAAAGACACAAATAGTGTGCGCTGGTCATTTCTTTGGACTTTACTCTTCCTGTAAAGACTCCTATGCAAACGTAAAAGTAATAAATTTCATGTTTTTCTCTTGTTAATCAGCTCTTGTTTTAATTTGGTTTTCTACACCAACTTAAAGAACTCAAATAATGGGGTGGGGGTTGAAGGGATGTCTTAGTGCTTAAGAACAGGAGCTGCTCTTACGGGGATCTGAGTTCAGTTCCTGTTGCTCAGACTAGATAGCTCACAACCTGTAACTCCAGCTGCCAGGGTATCTGACACCTTTGGGCTCCACAGGTACCTTTACTCATGTGCACATGCTCACACTCACACACACACACACTCACAAACACAAAACATACACATAATCAAAATTATAGAAATGATCACTCTCTCACTCCCCTGCAATACTTTAATATCTACTATTTACTGTATTTTCCCATGACAGTCCCTAAAATCTCATTTGTTTGTGGCAGACTTATGTTGCTGGATTTTTTAGATCACCTTGCTTCCACATGGCATTGCAGTCTCTTAAATAATTTTTATGCATAGCTATGCATTTTACTTTGACTAGTTTGTATGTATGTGCATGTCTGGTTCTGTATATATGGCATATATACATAGTATATATATGCCACAGTGCATATATAATATGTCTTCATAAGCCAGATAGGTTGATGAATATTTATGTATATGAATGTAGGTATTCTAGATTATTACTCTGAATTTCCCATTTGTAGGTGGTACAAAGGGCATACATACATAGCCTTGCTTAAGCCTCAAAAGCAAAAGTGCTTTAGGTAGGTGTTTTCTTCCCCTCCATTAATTCAGGCTTGATACCTTGCTTATGTGTTTGCTGCAGTGTTAGTGAACTTGTGCGTGTACAGTGGGGCGAGTCTCTTGTGCACCACTGTATATGTGAGAACAAGCCACAGTAGCAGTAACCCTTTTGTCTGGCCCCAAATAAGCTAAATCAGCAGGTGTTCATCAAGACTTATATACCCTGAGAAGAGCCACTCCAACTCTTTCTAAGACGTATGCTTAGGAATAAATTCCTACAGTTCACAGCAGCTAATGTAATTGCTTTCTTGAGATTTTGTGTTCTAAATTGAAATAATGTTTTTAAAAAAATCTTCCTTCCATGTGCCTGTTTTATTTTGTCCTTCTCTTTATATTTCCTGTCAGATATGTGTCTGGATTCATTCAAGATTTGGAGATTGTAAGGATTGCAAATGTAGAATAAAACTGTAAAGGAAAGTTCCAGAAATTCCTTTGCTTGCATATTTTATTTTCTAGAATAATGATTTCCTCCTTAGATTTTAGGCGATAATTTTGAACAGTAGTCCTTAAAAGCTAATCTTGGGAGACATGAGGGGGGCTTTGAGATTTCAGAGGTTTAGAGGGGGATTCTGACATTGACCTTTTCTGGGTGGCCGTAACGCTGTATGTCAAGTATTTTTACAATGATGATAATAATAGTTTCTATTTCACAGCTTTGTTCTGAGGTAAATGAGAAAAGGCATGCAAATCACTCATCATGGTTTCTGGCACATATTAACCCCCTACTAAACAGCAGCCATTATTATAATCTCTCCCCAATTATTG
Organism: Grammomys surdaster; assembly: GCF_004785775.1. Lineage (NCBI taxonomy): Eukaryota > Metazoa > Chordata > Mammalia > Rodentia > Muridae > Grammomys > Grammomys surdaster. The sequence goes on from NW_021604719.1 coordinate 2,635,290, forward strand.
ATTGTAGGTTTTCTCAATGACCCTGTTTCATGATTAAGGCATTTATTATGAAATAGTAACTGCTCCAGGAAAAAGAAAGTCTAATCAGTTGAGCTGGCTTGCTCACTAAGAGCAACAATCTGTCCACAGAGATCCTCATCCCTCCTGCCTGTGGCCCACTTATTACACTTGGCACCTGTTGGGAAGCCCAGTTCTGGTCAGAATTGAGAAGCCCTGTTTTAATCAAAGCAATTCAGAAGGCAGAACTATATTATATTCTAGAATGGCATGTCAACGCAGAATGGATGACACTGAACTCTTATCTGGGCCAGTGAGAGGCTGGTACCAAACTTCAACTCTGAGTACATTGCTTCTATTCTCAAGTCAGAACAATCTTTAGATGGAAGTGCCTGTATTTAAAAATTAAGTTTCACTGACAGTCCTTCAGTACAGATTTATAGGATTATGACTATATCTGCAAGGGAACTACTGTCCCCATTTAATTGTATGAAGACTGAAGGAGTCACAGGGTAGGTGACAAGTCCAGGAGTTTAAACCAAGTCAGTCAGAGCCCAAGTCCCTGTTCTTGTATTCCACCTTCTGAGAGCCTGTGACAGACAGCTCGATCATCAAGTGCCATTCATTAGCAATATCTATATTGAACTGGAAAGTCTGCATTCACTCTTCTATTTCAAATATACATAGAAATATGTTGTATTTTTATCATCAGTATTATGAATAGAAAAAGTTACTAGAAAGAAAAAAAATCAGATTTCTTTTAAGTAGAGTAAAAGCCTGGACAGCAAGATTGCAGCTACTGAGCTGGGCTGTTAAAAACTGCTTCCAGTGAGCTGTGACTGCTGGTCCCAAGCCTTTCTGCAATGTTTTCCTGCTGTCCCTCCTAAGAAGTGCAAGTTATTTACATGCTCTAATCTAGGCTAGCCTGGAAAATGTTCCCTGGTTAATGAAATGGGGGTAGGAATAGCATTTTAGGATATTGAGCACATGAACCTTCTCAGCTGTTATTTATCGAAGCAAGGTGTTGTGCAGCCCAGGTTGCCCTCGGGCTCTAAATAGCTGAGATTGGCTTTGAACTTTTGATCCTCTTGCCATCATCCTCCATAGTTCTAGGGTCTCAGATGTACACAATGCCCAGCATTGACCACAAGGCCTTGAAGACACATTGTAGGTTCTCCCTTCCTCCTGTTTCTTTGTGTCACTACTGGTCCATTCTGCCTTCCTTCTGATAGCATTCAGCAACTGTACCATCCAGTCAGTGACTACGCACAGGTTTGTGACAACTTTGGATTGTTATATTAAACATTTTCCCTTTAAAAATTGCTTTAACATATCTAGGACTCATATTCCTAGCCTGATCTCAAGCTCATAGAAACCAGCGTTGGCCTGAAATCAGGATCTTCTGAAATGCATGGAGAAACCAAGGAGCACAGGACACACCTCCAACACATTTAATTTCATGAATTGAAGCATAAATACTCAGAAATTAAAGTGATCACCCTTCTGAAGACAGTCTCACTTTAATTTTTTCCAGATACACTGCTTCTTTTCTTCCAGTAGACTTCAGTACATGAAATGTTTGTTGACTATGAATAACCGATAGGCGCCATCACAAAACAAAGGGCACTATAACCTCAGTACACAAAAGCACCTGCTTTGAAAAGGAAAGCGAACATTTCACACCCAGTGCGTGCACGGTCTAAGCAGGGACACGTGGTGAGAACTACATGGGTAAATGATTTACCCATCGAGTGAATACCATACAGGGCAAGGATACAAACCAAGACAGCTCCACACGGAGCATCACTGTCTATAGAGTTCATTGTCAAATGACCTGTCCTTATACACTGCATGATTGCATTCTAGAAAACACATACTTAAGGTAGAAATGTAGACAAGCAAAAGTAAGAAAGTAAAGTTACGTTCAATCTCTTTACTCAGCAATACCTGCAGAGAACATTTTGACATATGTCATAAAAGTTTGGTGAAGTGGCTTCTTCCTAAGTCACCATTGTGACAATGCTGTAAGAGACATCTTGTCCTCACATTTACATATATGTACCTTGTCTTCAGACAGTGCTACTATGTCATGACAATGGAGTGGAACCAGGTTTATAGCAAAGGAACTGGCTAGGCTAGGTCACACGGTTTGTAGTTCTCTGGAGAACACCAGTCCTCGGCAGCAGAATTGAACTATGACTGAAGATCAATGTTTCTAGCTCTAACCCGCATGGTTTCACAAAGCCCAGCTATTACTTCTCTGTGTGTGAGTCCTTTTCCTCTGGGCTATTTTTCTTCATTTAACATACAGAGAAATTGAGGAGGAAGTAGAAATTCAATGAAGCCATTTATCATCCAGGGAAATTTATAGCCCAACAAGAGGGAAATGTAATGGGAAGGATGAGCTTTGGTCTCTCAGGCTCAGGGGAAGGAAAAAAATGCAATTCTTTCTCACAATGACAGCAAACCCAGAACCCAGCTGGAATGCAGGCCCAGCCAAGTCAGCCATCATTTGAGTAACAGAAAAAAAAAAAACAGAGAAGAAAAGAAAAAAGAAACGTAACTTAGATCACTCTGATTTCACTGCCACAGATTTCTCAAAATGCAAAAACTAAAACCAGCTTTCATTAAACAGGATTCTGGATTGTGACTAGTGAATTCTGCAGACAGGGACTGTGAAGAGTAAATGTTTTTGTCTTTCATCAGCGCTTCTCAGCAAAATGAAGCAAGGTACAGACAAAAGAAGGAAGTAAAGGGACCCATAGTGAAGACAGCACTTAGTTAGAAGAGGATATCAGGCATAAGGGGTTTCAACAGGTTTTAGAAAGATTTAAAATACATGGGTACATGTTGACAGACCGTGAAGGCTCTAAAAGTCCACGTTTAGACTATAAAGCCAGGAGCTCCAGAGGAGCAGTTGCAACAACTGAGGTCCTGGTGTGCCATCAGATCTCTGTGATCTGCAGTGAGACCTGAAGTGGGGCTTAAGGCAGCAAAGCTACCCTCTCATTCACAGCCCGGAGCAAAGAGACTCTGTTCAAATCTTGGATTCAGAGATGGAAGCAAGGAAGAAAGAAAGAAAGAAAGAGAGAGAGAGAGAGAGAGAGAGAGAGAGAGAGAGAGAGAGAGAGAGAGAGAGAAAGAAAGAAAGAAAGAAAGAAAGAAAGAAAGAAAGAAAGAAAGAAAGAAAGAAAGAAAGTGAATGGGAACCTTAAGTTTAGAAAATTTACCTCTAAATCTGGCATAGTTGTACATGCCTCTAATACAGTACTCAGGAGCTATCTCTATGAATTTGAGTTCAGCCTGGTCTATATAAATGATTTGCAGGCCAACCCAAACTACACTGAAGACCCTATCTCTCTCTCACACACATACACACACACGCGCGTGCACACACACACACACACACACACACACACACACACGCAGAGACACACATTATTCTAAGGTATAAGGTAAACAGCAGGCATGGAGGGGAAGGTGAGACCAGAGTTTTATGATTTTCACAAACTCTTCTGTATCTTGTTTTGTTTTCAAATCACTTATATAAATGATTTTAGTAAAATAACTTTACATTTAAAAACAAGCCAAATAAATCCATAGCATAATCTGCAATATAACAGAAAAACTATTATTATTTAAATATCTTAAGAATTCCTACAGTATAAGAAGGGGGAAATAGTAGAAAAATGGGCAGGTAATGTGAATAGCCAACCAGAAGGAAAGCTGAGTGGTCAATAAATGAGAAAATGTTATCAGTATCACAGATATGAGGAAAATACAGACTAAACTAATTTTAAAAATCAGGCACTATTTCAATATACACAGCACTTCCTAGGTAGTATCCTTACAATTGCCAGTACTGGCAAAGGAGCATGGGCTGGCACCTGGCATTGGTGGAGGAAAAGCTTTCACCACATTTTTGGAGAGGCATTTGGCAGTGTTTATGCACACTATCTCTGGTGGTTAATAGTGACTGTCAAACTGAGGAGATTTAAAATCATCATGGAAACAAATCTCTGTCCACTTTTATAAGGAATTAACTAGATTAAATTACCTAAGTGAGGAACACACACACACACACTTAAGGTAGTTCTAATCCATGGGCTGGCATCCTGGACTGAATTTAAAAAAGAGAAAGATATGTAGACATAAGCATCCGTCTCCCTCTGCTCCGACTCCAGATGCACAGTGACCAGCTGCCTTCTATACCTGCCACCACGGATTCCCTATTATGATGGACTGTACCCTTGAAACCCTAAGCTAAGTAAACCCTTCCTCCCTTAAGTTGCTTTTTGTCAAGCACTTTAGTCACAGCTACAAGAAGAGTGTCTAAGGTACTCTCTAATTAAATAATCAACTTCCTGTTACAGATGTTAAAGAATCGCATGTAACTATGTAACACTTCTCTGTGTATCCTCACAAGAAACCAGCACAATAACAAAGAACTGGGAACAGCTGAATCCTGATGCAAACTATCATATTGACAGAGATAGTTAATTCATATTAGACGTTTAATATGTGTCAGGGCCCAAGCCCTAAATTTATGTATGTATATATATATATATGATACATATACATACATATAATTATACATACATATACACACATACATATATTAATCTCATTCTGATAATCTCCATATTAGACTGGTACTGTTGTTATCTTTATTTTCCAAGCCATGAAGCTGAGAAACAGAGGAGGTAGGTACAGATGCCTATCATAGAGAAATTTGTGCTGATGTGTGTGTGTAAACTGAGGCACTATCTGGCATAGAAATATAACAGAATAGAGTTTTTGAAAGACATATCTCTATAATGGATTTCCTAAACGGTAGTGAGTAAACATCCAATTGTGGAACAACACAAGCACTATCCTAACCCTGTTCTATCAGCACACAGACCGCTATGCATTGCATGTGGATTTATAGGGTTACTGTATAAGTAATTAGACAAGGCCGTCAAACACAATTGTCTTCCACATACCAATGAAATCAACTAACCTGAAACCTTGGGGCTCTCAGAGTGTGAACCACCAACTGAAGAACATACACAGGCTGGACCTAGGCCTCCCTGCACATATGTAGCAGATGTGCAGCTTGGTCTTCATGTGGGTCCCAAACAACTGGAGCTGATGGATGCTAGCCCAAAACCTGTTGCCTGTATTTGGGATATGTTCTTCTAGACAGCCTACTTTGTCTGGCCTCAGTGAGAAAGGAAGAACCTAGCCTCACAGAGACTTGAAGTACTGGGGAAGGGGGACACCCAGCAGGACCCCATCAGCTCAGAGGAGAAGGGGAGGGGGAAAAGGGGAAGGATTGTGGGAAGGACTGACTGTGACCTGGAGGGGGGGCAGTGAGTAGGATGTAAAGCGAATAAGTAAAAAATAAAAATTTAAAAACCAAAAACTAAACTAAAATAAATTGTCAATTTTTAAAAAAACTGATTTTTTTCCTGAAAATGATTTCCATTATCATAGAATATGCTCTTTTTCTTTGAAACAATCCTTAAAAAAATCAGTAGTAGCGGGTCTCCGTGAGGGGGGACCTGAAGGGAAAGCAGTGTTCAATATAAACAAATTAATTAATTTTAAAAAGTAAGGAAGAAGGGAGGGGACTGAGTAAGGGTGTCCAAAGGGTTTAATCTGCACTTGTGATTTTTTTGAGACAGTGTTTCATGGGCCCTAGGCTGGCCTGAAGCTCTGAATTTAGCTGAGTATGACCTTGAACTCCAGATCCTCCTGCCTCCACCTCAAAGTGTTAGGATTGCAGGTCTGCACCACCATATCTGGTCCCCATTTGTAATGTTATGCTAAAATTACAGGCAATCTACTTTCCACTAGGTGACTACATGTGAACACCATGTATTTGAATTAAATCCAAAGTCTTTCATGAATGCATTCATTAGATACCTTTCTCTGTTTATTCCTCCTATCTACACTAATGATACCATCTTATTACATTGGCTAGTCATCTAGAAGCTTCCTTCAGAGTCACCCCCTCACCTAATAAGTTGGCAAGAACTGGTCATTCCATTTCTGACATTACTCTTTTTGCTTTACCTTGATTGTTCTTACTGGTCATTCTTTCATTTTTTTAAATATGATTTTTCTTATTATTTAATTACTTTATGGTATGGGTGTTTTGTCTACATATATGTTTGTGTACCATATTTTTGCCTGATGGTTGTAGAGTTCAGAAAAAAGGAATCAAATCTCCTGGAATCAGAGTTACAGATGGCTGTAACCTCCCACATAGGTGCTGGAAATTGAACCCAGGTCCTCTGGAAGAGCAGTGAGCACTCTTAACCACTGAGCCATCTCTCCTGGTCATTCTTAACACCAGCATTGCTCTCTACTTAGTTGACTGTGAAACTTTCAGTATAGGGTACTGTCTTTCCATCGGGCCACCAACAAATTGGGGAAGTGTTTGCCAATTCACAATCTTTTATTTACGTCCCTGTGATCCTAAGACTTTCAGTATAACATCAATGTGTTCTGCTTCATAGCTGTGGTCCACTGGATTTGGGCTGGCCTTGGCTCATTAGCTTCATTTCGCTGCTAAAGTCAGCGACCTTCACTACAGCCTCACTGAATTCCTCGCAGATTGAGTAATAGACATCGCTGCTTTACATGTGTTTTCTTTGCACATTGTCCCTCTGCTTAGAACACTTCTCTCTTTCTCCATTCTCTAGCCCCTGTTTCATAGCTGACATGGACACTTCCTTCAGAAGTCCTGCCTGTGTTCCTCATGTACTTCCCAGGCTAATTTGATCTCCTTTTGCTACTTTATGAAAGCGCTTGGGTTCAGATTGCTTGCTTACTCCACTCCACAACATTTATTGATCTATCAGTCTCCTCTAATAAATCAGAGACCAGCAGTGAAGGCTTCTCACCAAGTTCAGACCATTGCAAGTTTTCATATGCCTAGTTATTGCAGTACAGAATATTCCTTGATCTATGGCAACTTTCTGGCTATATTTGCAGATCTGAATGGTTCTGACAAAGAAAAGGTCCTATAAAACTAAAAATGTATACCATGTGGCCATTTGGAGAACAACCTTGCAAGCTTGTACCAGAGTATAAATTTCTAAAGGGCATAGCACATCTGCGGGCTTGTAGTGCCTGGTAACTCTTATAATGAATGACCTTTAATTAGGGCTGGCTTACAGTCCCAGAGGTTCAGTCCATCGTCAGCATGGCAGGAATCATGGCAGTTTTCAGTCAAACATGGGACTGGTTCTACATCTTGTTTCAAATCAGCCAGGAGAAGACTCTCTTTTCCACACTGGGTAAAGTCTGATCATGGGAGACCTCTAAGACCAACCCCACAGTACAAAATTATTTTTAAAATAAATAATACAATATTATTTTAAATACAATATTATTTTAAAATAAATAAATACAATATTATTTTTAAAAAGAAAGACAAAAGACACTGCTATGACTAAAATGTTCCATTTTAAAAGTCAGTCTCAGCCGGGCAGTGGTGGCGCACGCCTTTACTCCCAGCACTTGGGAGGCAGAGGCAGGCGGATTTCTGAGTTCGAGGCCAGCCTGGTCTACAGAGTGAGTTCCAGGACAGCCAGGGCTATACAGAGAAACCCTGCCTCGAAAAACCAAAAAAAAAAAAAAAAAAAAATGTCAGCCTCTATTTTAAAAGGTCAGTTGTAATCTGAAACTACATTATATAAGGGCCATATTCATTATATAACTGCCATAAAGGGCAGGCAAAGCTAACTGTTAACGCTACCTAAACAAAGACACTGCACACTGCATGAAAAGCCTCCCTGGGACAGTCTGTAAGTGCTTACAGGACTGCAAAGCAACATGGGAGCCTAGCTCATGGTAGCCTGAGCATTCATTCTTTCCCTGACTATGTCTGTTCCCCATGAAATGGCAGAGGCAGTGGCTTGACCTACCAAATTTTTGTATCTGAAAAGTGCTTTTTAGCTATGCCTACAGACTTGAAAATGATACAGAAAAAACAGGATGACAAAGCAAGACATTAAGATTGAAATAAAGAATACATTAAGGTAACTGATTTATAGTACAACAGGTTTTTAATGAAATATTGAGACACCAGCTGAGTTCTAATTACCAGTCTTCTTAGAATAGTCCAATTTGGCATCTATTTTAACCCACATGCATTAGTATCTGTTGTGCCGTCCTGTTCAATATGGCAGACAGTAGCAACAGATGACTAAGTTTACATTAATTAAACCTAACCAAATAAACCTAAATAAAACCTTAAAATATTTTAAATTCTAATTATAATTAAACCTAAAACTGGTATTAAAAATACTCCTCCTCAGATATGGTAGATTAACCTTTTAAATGCTCAGGTACAGTACGGCACCAGACAACATGGATTATACTTTCTTTTTTAACTAGTTTTTTGCTATATAGCCCAGGCTGGCCTCAAATTCCAGATCCTCTGAGACGAGCCTTTCAGGTGCAGCATGAGGATATGATATAGAATCACCCACTCCTCCCCCGCTGCCTCCTACACCTGCCACCACTGTCCGGACATGGATCAAACTCAGAGCTTTGAAACTCAGGACTAGAAAAGAAATCTCCACCTGAGATAGATGTCTTGCCCTTACTATGGAATATTTTAATCATCATAGAAAGTTCAATTGGCTAGCGCTGGGAAAATACAATAGAGTGCATTGCTTTCAAATAGCTTCAGGCAATAATATCAGTCAAGCAAAGGAACTGTCTATATTACATACCATTCTAGACAAAGAAAGCAAGGACTGCATGGTCTGGGAACACAGTTAAGTCAGTAAAATGCTAAGAACACAACATGAACACGAGAAACCGAGTTTGAAGTATAGAGGAGTGTGCTTATAATCTCAGCATTAGCGGGGAGGAGACAGGGAACTCTGAGGCTTGCTATGCAGCCAGTCTAGCCTACTTGAGAGCTCTGAGCCAATATGAGAGAAAACCTAGTTCTCCCTCAAACAAGTGGATGTCTCCTACGGAAGGACACATGAAGCTGACCCCTGGCTTCCACATGTACCTGCAGACACACACACACACACACACACACACACACACACACACACACAGAGAGAGAGAGAGAGAGAGAGAGAGAGAGAGAGAGAGAGAGAGAGAGAGAGAGAG
>NW_021604719.1:2644422-2646635 GCF_004785775.1 Grammomys surdaster
GAGAGAGAGAGAGAGAGAGAGAGAGAGAGAGAGAGAGAGAGAGAGAGCCCTCCCCTTACCAACACATTATACAACTGGAGCTGCTCTTCTGAAATACAGGGAAAACATATCATAAATCTTTTTTTTTCAGCTGATTTTCTACTTTTTGGGTTATTCCTACTCATAGGACATGATAAAACAGTCACTTTTCATTTGAGAGAATCTTGTTAGATTAAATTCATGTCCAAACAACCATTAGTTTATGAGAAACGTCAGACTGAAAGATTTAACAGACTTCTCAGGCATGTGAGGGAATATGCAGGTTTCCTACAGGAAGCACCAGCTTTATCTTCATATATTTGAGTTGTTACAACACAAATACCTCCTTATTTCTAGCCTGAACTTTCTAAGAGTTCAGGAAAGTAATGGATGACTGAGATTAATCACAGACATGATGGTTCCCCCTTTCACGGTGAAAAGTCAAGAAGGAATTAGAGACCAATACTCAAGAAGACGGTGCAGCAAGGAAGAGTGATGTGTGCATATTGTAAAAGCTGCATTTATCTATACTTCCTTTACTTACGCCAGTTTTCCTGGCTCTCTGCATTTCCTGTTGATATTCCAGTGGGAGAAAATATTTCAATGTGTTTCCCCTTTGGAATAGTTTTTTTTTTTAAATCAGGGAAGAGACATTTTATGTTAAGCAAGACTCAGATTATCTTTATGAATAATTTGTAAAAATATCTCAGAAGTAATGGCAATCATGCCTGGTGTGTGGGGTGGGTATTGTACTCAGTTGGGACGCCTGCATTTCAAAGGTACTTTAGACACACGATTTCACACAATAATTTAGATATTCTCTATACTTCCCAGCGCCAATTAATGCTTATAAATGAAACCTGTTCTGGGTCCTGGAATTACGCTTGAGGTTCTACAGGTATTTCACTGGGTTGATGCATGCACAAATGGACAAAGAGCATCAGTTTGGTAACCTTAGTGACAGAAGTGACACAATGCAGTGAGCACTCAGTATATACTAACTTACTAAATATTTGAGCATTGGGAGTTAGCATGAAAAATGGGTAAGTCATTCTTAGTATCTGGAAACTGAAACAACATTCGAAGACTTATTTCTAAGAATTGTTAAGATAACACTAGCAATATTGCTATTCCTTCAGGTTTGGGGTCCTACTTTCCTGGGAAAATGACATACACTCTATCACTATTATGAAAAACACAATTACATCCATGTAGAAAGTCATTTTTATTTTTATCTTAGCGTATTTATATTACAACATGTAATTAAACTGTAAAATATTACAACCTGCAATGGATTATTAACTTGAAATTATATTAACTTTTTCTTGTAGATAGGAAATAGCTAGTTGAGTTAAAGGCTGGCAAGGTGGCTCAGTGAATTCAAAAGGTTTCCTACGAAAGCCTGTGACCTGGTATGGTCCCTGCTATTCTGGTAGCAGAGGTTGCCCACTGATGGCTACAGGCTGGCCACGGAGTGCATGCTGACGCCTCCCTCTTGTACTAACAATGATGAATAAGAATGCAAAATATTTAAGAACAAGAGAATAAAACAAAACTTTTACTAAATGCTATTTACATAATAATGAGGCAAAAGCTATTGTAATGCTATTTCCAAATACACACTGGATCCCTGACTCCCTGTTCTTACGTGTTTTCTTCAGTGCTGGGGTCACAGCCCAGGCTCATACGTAAGGCTGAGGCAAGGACTCTATTGCTGAGCTGCATACTCACCATCCTGGCTTTTTTTTTTTTTTTTTATTGGATGATTTATTTACATTTCCTATGTTGTCCCCTTACCCCATCCCCCACCACCCCCTCGGAACCCCCAATCCCCTCGCCCCTCCTCCTTCTTCTCTGTGGATGTAACCTCTATCTACCCCCCCACTCCCACCTCCCCACCCTCAAAATTCCCACCCCCTGGGGCATCCAGCCTTCATGAGGTCAAGGTTCTCTTCTTCCACCTATGCCCAGCAGGGCCCTCCACTTTTACATATTCAGCTGAAGCCCTGGATACCCCCCTAAAGTGCTCCCAGGCTGGTGGTTTAGACCCTGGGAGCTGTGGTTGGTTGGTATTGTTGCTCTCCTCATGGTGCCACAAACCCTTTCAGCTCCTTCAGTCTTCACTCTAACTCCTCTATTGAGAACCCCATGATCAGTTCAATGGCTAGTTGTGAGCATCTGCCTCTGAATATGTC
>NW_021604719.1:2647035-2650375 GCF_004785775.1 Grammomys surdaster
CCCCCCTCCCCCTCTCCCTCTCCCTTTCTCTCTCTCTCTCTCTCTCTTCCTCTCTCTCTCAAATGACTCTGTTTTTCTTGCTTCACAAACTATTTGGAACTATAGGGTTGATCTTCCCTCTACAGCTCTGCTCTGAGTCAAATAGATAGCTGTCCCCTGGGATTATGTTGGCTCCTATGGTCACACCACAACCCGGATAGAAACACACTTCTCCCTGTGGCTGACTCTGTGACACTTGTAAATGTCCCCAGATTTTCTTATCTTGTTTTCCCAATATTGCCTATTACATGTCACTCACAAACTCCTAAAACCTTTTCAAAGCATTCAGTTCAGAGAAAGGTCATGGCTTTTTGGTCTGCTTGTTTGTTTTGGTTTGTGTGTGTGGTGTGTGTGTGTGTGTGTGTGCAAAGTCATTTCATTAAGACTTTCATCGGTATCTTCAGAGCAGTCTCCAGTTTTAGAAAATGACACTAGGTTATCCCAGATTTTCTGAGAATCAACTTAAAATGTCAACATTTGGGAAAATAAAATATAAATGGTTGTTGGGGGCGGGGCAGCAAAATAACATTAGGGCAAACGTGACATGGGGGAAATGTTGCTTACCTTTCCATGTATGATTTTTCAATCTTATTTATACTCAGTCTCTTGGAAACCTAATAAAAATACCTGACATGAAAAACTGAGGAGGGCTTGTAGTCTGACAACAGAAATGAGGAGCTCTAACAGCAGTCAGGCAGCAGCCTCAGGCAAGAGACCCTGCGCTGTGTCTCCTTTCCTCATGTCTCATGGGAGAACATACCTGTCATGCATCCAAAGCAAACAAAGGCGTTGGCCTCTACACAGCAACAGAGCTTCCTGACAAACAACAGAATCACTGAAATTTAAAGACATTTTTTGAAATATTTAAAAGCTGGAATCTGGGCTCAATTAATATTTTGTTGAATAAAGTAAGTTATTAGGGAAAATATTTTCTGAAGCATAGAAAATACATGTGGTTTTTTTGTTTTGTTTTGTTTTTTGTGTTTTGTTTTCGAGTCAGGGTTTCTCTGTATAGCCCTGGCTGTCCTGGAACTCACTCTGTAGACCAGGCTGTCCTCAAACTCAGAAATCAGCCTGCCTCTGCCTCCCAAGTGCTGGGATTAAAGGTGTGCACCACCACCGCCCGGCACAAGTGTTTTTTTTTTTTATTAATTTACTTTTATGTACATGCGGGTTTTGTTTGTATACGTTTGTCTATGCACCATGGGCATATCAGTATTTTCAGGGACCAGAGAAGGGCATTAGATCCCCCAAGAATTGGAGTTGCAGACTACTGTTATCCTCTGTGTGGGTGCAGGGAATGGAACATGGGTTCTCCAGCCAGTAACTTGAACCACTGAGACATTTGTTAAGCCACCAGATTCAGTTTTAATATTGGATTCAATGCTGCCAGAATGCAGTGACAGTTTCTGAATGCTTCCAGGCAAGAATAAAGCACTAGTGAGGACCCACCCCAAGTAACACTCTTCTAGATGACATGAGGCAGGCCAGAACAATTTCTCCACAAATTAGACACCAGTTTCAAACGTGGGAATGAACAGAAATCCAAGGAACCTGTGATGCCACCGTCATAGGTAACCTTGTCATTATTTACCTTGAGGTGTCTCTCCAAGCAAAGTAAGTATACACAAGAGTAACACGCAAGTGTATAAACCCTAGATAGATGACACACCCCACAGAAATGCCACCAAGGTTCCTTACTTAAAAATACATGTAAGCTAAAAATCCACATCCTTCTTAAACCATTATATCCTTCAACAAACCATGTCATTATACATAGTGAGTACTGTGAGCATGCTCTGCATGACCGAATAAAAATGACTCTCTTCATCTTGGAATTTGGGATGAGAAGAATATCACAGATCATAAGACACCAAGGGTAGGGAGGGGGATCTACAGATAGAAAAGTCAAGAGGGGCTTTCCGTGCTGCCTTATAGCTAATCTATACTGCTAAGACAGTGGTGGTTATGTTCCAATAGGAGTAATCAGAACCACTTGGAAGGAGCAGAAAAGCAGATGTGGTAGAAGGGGAGAGAGGAAGACACACAGAATCAGTTGCTGTCAGGAGCTCATTCCCACATTGAGAATGTGGTGACTGGTTAGCAGAGAGAGCAGCTCAGAGGTGAAGTGATAGTAGGTACCACCAGCACTTTATCGTTAAAATTCAAGCTGTCAGTGTGACTCTTTATTTGAGGATGGAAAAACCCTTCTTATGATTTCCAAACTAAGGAAAATTGACTAACCCCACAGAACCTTAAAGCACTGCACCATGTGGCTGAACCATCATTAACTTTAGCATCCCCGCCCCTCCCTCTAATGATCTTGTTAGACATTAGATCCCCCAATGACTCTGGAAACAGTAGGCTTCTGGAATATTAGCACTTCTTTTAATCCTCTTTTCTATGAGTCAACACAGTTGAAGTGGATCTTATTTCCTATAAACAATGTCCTCAAATAGTTCAAAATGGATACAATATTGGAAAGTGAATCCTCATTGCAAATAAAAAGTCACTAATGTTACATAAATGAGCTGGTAGGTCTGTACTCTGCTGTAGATCAAAAAGGCAAAGAACAACAGAACACCAAACACCTGTTCTTGTCAAAGGCCAGGTCTACACCTTACAAACACATGCCCCTCCATTGCCCTTGCTGCCGGCAGTGTAACTCATTATACTAATTAAAGTTTGTGGCATTTGTTAAAATAAAAAGTGCATGTGCCTTGTGTTTGATTCATCAGTTTCTTTAAAAACGTGTGCCCGCTATTGATTTGTTGGTGTATACAAAACAAGGAAGGAACTGCAGCAAAGTAATTAGCCATCAGCTAAATATACAGGAGGAGCTAAAGTAAATGATGGTTCAGCCATATGGTGTGATGAAAAAGGACTAGCGTTTAACAGAGTGTGGTAGAACGGTAGCAGAACCTTCAAAATGGTTAAAGTTTAAAAGAGGGAGCTGCAGCTGGAGCATAAGGCAAGGGGAGTACACAGGAGGAAACAGGGGCTTGCTTCTGGGGATGGGACAGAGACAGTGGAAACGTGTTCATCAATCTACTTTAAAAAAAAACAAAGTTCATTTACATAGTATGTGCGTGTGTTTGTGTTGTGTTTTATGTGTGTGTGTCCATGTCTGTGGGTGGACAAGTGTGACACATGCATGCATGGCAACCAGAGGCCAACTTCTGGAAGTTATCCTCTCCTTCCACCATATGAGTCTAGGAGATCAAAGATAGCTCCTTTACTTGCTGATCTAGCCCTCTATCTATCTATCTATCTATCTATCTATCTATCTATCTATCTATCT
>NW_021604719.1:2650385-2675530 GCF_004785775.1 Grammomys surdaster
TCTATCTATCTATCTATCTATCTATCTATCTATCTATCTATCTATCTATCTATCTCTCTTTCTCTCTCTCTCTCTTTCCTAGCAATCAAACCTGGGGGTAGTATACATCACTTTAAAAAGCTGCTATATGCCATTTCCATAATGGGAGTCAGAATTCTGCTATCCAACAAGCAATAGTAAACAAAATGATCCCAGGAGATTAGCTTTGGCATCTAGTCTCACCAAGAGGAAACCCAGTTGCCTCTGTCAAGGGGATCGATGGCAGTTAAATAATAAATTATCTGGTGGTCAGGAGAATTTGAATGCTTTTCACTTCATTATAGAAAGTGTTCAAAATCTAGTAGGCAAAGTGATTAGTGGATAAAGGCAAGACTCATAAAACATGTTGTAAGTTTTGTAAGATGAGGCTCTTTGTTGATGTTATTTCAAGACTCTAGCATTTGCCCACACAACCAGGCTTCTGAACATTGTGTTATGACAGTGGATGCAAAGCAGCCTTTCCCCCAGAAGATCAAGATGCTCTCCAGACTCCATGTCTTTTGTAAATAATTACATCTTAAAGGCTAGACAATTCAAGGTCTAATTACTCCAAAGCAAAGTATGAATTAAAAGCTTACAAGTTCATCTTCAAAATTACTACTGGTTTGTGCATGTGCGTGTGCGTGTGCGTGTGTGCTCCTTTCTATGTGTTAAAAGCCCCTCTCCTACTCTGTGCTATCTAATGTTCGATTTGTTCATCCTGAAGAATCATGGTGATGTTAAATGCAAACAGTACTTTCTGAGTTAATTACAGACAAATCTTTTCTACAATTCACATCTCAGAATTCAGCTCTAGGCTGTTGCATTTCCTTCCAGCTTTAAGAAAGGGCTTGTGAGTTTAAGACTTCCATGAATGTGGAGATCTGATTTTAACTGGAAAAAAATTATCAAGGTGATCACAAGCTCATTTATGCCATAGAATGTCAACTTGAGTCCCATGGAGACTTCTTAAATGACCCAAAGAAGACACATTCTATTGTAACGTAAATCATGCTGTGTAAATACAATATAGAATGCTCCATCGCAAACTCCTGTTTGGTGCTCTGCCCTCTGCCCTACTTGGCAATAGAAAGAGTTCTTTCCAGTGCTATTTGTCCTCTACGTGAGTTCCACCAGTCACAGCATAATTGAGCCATGTTTTTAGTCAGTGTAAAGATAGCTCGGTAGTCAGTCATTCAGAATAATGTTTAAAAACAGGAAGGAAAACCGTAAGTCTTTGACTTCATGTTGGTATATCGATTCTTATGTAAGGAATCGAGAGCCACTGAGAATGTCCTACAGTAGGTTTGAGCAGAAGAGCTACATGAAGAAAGATCTCAGGAAAGTATGCTTGCATCCACAAGAACTATAAAAAGTGGGACCAAGGTTACGTTAAGTCTCCTTAAAGGTCCCTCTCCTTGTGTCCCACCTCCATGATGCAGAGGGGAAAGAACTAAGCCCTATTAACAATGCATGATGTAGCTGGCAAAGCATTAAGGCTTTCATAACTGTTGTTTGTCTTTATTCATCTTCAGCTCAGCCTGTAGAAGCAGTATTGTTATTTACAGAAATCCCAAACAACTAACTCAAGACCAATAACAACACCATTAGAAAATTTAACTCAGATATGGTCCTTAAAACCACTGTTCTTTCACACAGCAATAAAATAAGCAATACAACTTAAATATTGTTCATACAGTGGCTGAGTAAATCACTATACAGGCAGTGTAACCAGATATAGCCCCAAACAGGAATGTGAAGATCCAGGGTAACATAATGAATGTTTGCAATAAACTGCTTAAGAGCAAAAACAGAATTGAAAATTATATATACAGTGATTTTAACTCCAGAATAAGTCAACATAATTATTATTTATTCAGCTCACACTCTGTGTTCACCACTTTATACAATCTCTATAATAAATGTGGAGAGACTATTATTATCTCCCTTCTGCTGGTAAAGAGACTAAGGATTATGGGGCAATGCTGGGTAACTTGTCAGCTATAAAGCAACTGAGACTTGGTCCCAACTCACTTGTTCTCAAGGGGCTCTGAGTAAAAGTTAGAAACTGAAAGCAGTTCAGGTAGCTGGAAAGCTAAATCTATTATGACTGTGGGTCAGACAGAAAGTATTCTCTGTATTCTGAGAGAGGCTGAATTCCTATCCCCACCCTTCCTAGATGTGGGGCTTTGGAATCTCTCAGTCTCTGTGACTCTGTCTGCAAAACCCATGCCCCAGTTTGCTTTCTGTTGCTGTGACAAAATACCATGATCAAAAGCAACATGGAGTTGGGGGTGCGGGGAAGGAAAGGGTTTATTTCACCTTACAAAACCTTCTGCCATCAGGGAACAAGGGCAGGTACTCAGGGCAGAAGCTGGAGGCAGAAACTGAAGAACGTGTAAGGACATTGCTGACTGCTCTGCTTTCCATAGCATGCTCAGCCTGCTTTTCTATGCACTACAGGTGCTTGAGAGCTTACTGGTCTTGCAGGGGAGCTGGGTTCAGTTCTCAGCACTCACATGGTAGCTCTCAACCACCTAAAACTCCAGTTCCAGGGGACATGATGCTTTCTTCTGGCTTTTGTGGGCACCAGTATACACACAATGCACACAAACTCAAACAGGCATAAACAATGAACTAAACAAGTAAATAAGTAAGGAAATAAATAAATCTTTAAAAATGAATACATTCTTACAGTGATTGTCCTGGGTAGATATCTAAGTATTGAGAAGTATAGATACACAAATGTACATTTAAGTGTGTATATTGCATATGTACTGGCATTTATTTCTCTAATAATACATCTCTGTATCTGTATCTGCATATCACTCATCTAAATTAAATAATACTGAAAGACTTTTATAGACTGCACATTTTTATGCATCAAAAATTGTAAACATCCTGCCATGGCACTAAATATAGTTGTATATGTTTTTAAATCTTGTAGCTGCAAAAAAGTTTTTACAGTTGGAAAAAAAGATACAAATTTTGAATCTATTTGAGGTCTACAAAGTGAGTTTCAGGACAGCCAGGGTGGTTACACAGAGAAACTCTGTCTTTAAAAACAAAACAAAAACATCAAATCAAAAACAAAATAAATGTTTTTTTTCTGATTAATTCCCTTTGGGTAAATTACTGGAGTAGAATAAATGTTATCAAAAGAACCAGGATTGAAAACTTCCACCTGCTATGCTACTGTATAGAAAGACTTAGCCAGTTTTACTCTTACCAATTAGAGATGACACCAGTCTTTCTTTTATCTCATATCTACAACAACACTGAATGTACTGGTTAGTTTCTGTCAACTTTACACAAACTAACCTGGAAAGAGGGACTCTCAATTCAAGAACTGCTTTTAATCAGATTGGCTGTGAGTATGTACATAAAGCATTTTCTTAACTGCTAATTGTTGTAGGAGGGCTCTGTCCACTGTGGGTGGTAGCATTCCTAAAAAAGTGGGCCTGGGCTATATAAGAAAGGTAGCTAAACAAGCTAGGGAAAGCAAGGCAGTCCAAAATGTCTCTTTACGATCTCAGTCTCTGATTCCATTCCTGCCTCCAGGTTCCTATCTCAAATTCCTAGTTTGGCTTCCATTGATAATGGACTATAACCTGTAAGCCAAACAAATCCTTTCTCCCCAAGCTGTTTTTGGCCGTGTCTCATCACACCAACAGAAATCCACCTAGAACAATGGGTAATCTACAAGTCAGTTGTCCTTTCATAGTCTGTTTAGTGTCATGTGTTTATACAGATGTCTTCTTACATGTCTATACGTTTTGTTGTTGATGTCATAGTTTAAAGCGGCCTCCATGCATAGTGCCAAAGCGCTGTCTAGTTTCCTAAGCTTATAGAGAATGTACTCAGATGATTATCATTCAGAAATGAGTTGTAGCGCTGTTGGCCATGAGTTCAATGCCAGTGAATCAGTACATGTAGTAAGCACAGTGTCTTTAAACAGAAATACATACAACCGGTGGTTATATACTGACCCTGAGCTCACAGGAACCTCTTGACTCCTCCAGTAACAAAGGCTTATTCCCCACTTACTCAATATTTGCTGCAACTGGTTTTCTCTTATGTAACAAGGAGCCTGAGCATTGATCTAATAATGCAGTTATGATGAGTACACATAAAGGGAAAGGGGACATGCATTTGAAGGAAGATGCTAAATGTACTTTTTTTTAGTAGAAATCAATATGATTGATCTATCATCAATGAAAATTATAAGAGAAAGTAATGTGAGGACATTATAGACTATAGTGGCCAACATGAGACAACACAGCTGAGAAGTGTGATCAGTATTATTTGGGAAAGAAGGCACAGGAAAGATGGACAGAAGAATGCTGTTTCCATTAAGAATTTTGATAATATGTAGGTGTGGGATGGGACAAAGATGAGTAGTAGAGGTCAGAGGCCACCTGTCACAGGGGCTGGTGATATTCTAAAGCCAAGCCAGTGTGCATTAGCCTAGGGGAGGAGGGCAAATGAGAACTAGGCAAGCCAATTTTCAAGGAGCTGACTAGGTTTCTAAGGAAGGGACTTGGGACCAGGAAACAAGGACACAGGGGACTTGGTATCAGAAATGAGGTCAGAGCCTTCTTGGCAGCCACCACAAGATGACATTGAGGCCCAGAGGGCAAAACATTCAGTGTTTATATTCCCCTTGAGCTAAGAATCATCATCAGGCTGAACCTACCAGATGAGGATCAGGGAAGAACCAAAACTGAAAACTTGGAGGCTTGACAGTCAGCAGTGGATATTGTATCTAGGAGCCCCAGGTCATTCATTTCCTTCAGAATGTTGGTCCTCCCTGGATGCCAGACATAGCTCTCCAAAGTCTATCCCCAGGACTAGTTAAACTGTGATGAATTTGCTCCATTAGGCAATGGATACAACGAAACAAATATTGAAAGATACTGAGAAAGTAATATAGACTCTTCCTCATGCCTGTAATAAGGTACCTGGAAATGCAGAACACCTATACAAGCAGAGCCACTTGGTGACCTTGAGGCAACAAGTGTGAGGATACAGTTAGGATGGCTCAAGGATGGGGAAAATGGAGGGGTCTGGAGTGTTTTGAGTAGTGCTTGTCTGATATGAGAGATGTTCTGGGTTCAACTTCCAACACACAAAACAAAGTAAAAGAAAATGATGTACTGACAGTATCATTAACTCCCTATCCCTACTCACTGCCCTTGAACTTCTGATCCCTTGCCTTAGCTTCAGCCTACAAATCTAGGGTATTGCAGGGTCCGGTATTGTGTCAGGCTCATCCTGGAATTACTGATATCTCAAATGAAATAAACATATTTCTCAATGTGATAGGAATGGATTCATTGGCAATTATAACTTCTAATCTTTTTAGTATTTAGAAAGCTCAACACTCACTCCTCTAGCCCAAAGGGAATGCAAAATGAGCTCAATATTCTCTCCCAAGACTCCTGTTTGGAATAATTACCCCTGGAAACAAAATCCACCAAAGTCATCCTCAGATGCAATTGCCTTTGAGGACTCAGGAGAACTGAAGTCTACACACTCAATTGCATATTGCTTTACCACATCCTAATTTGCATTTTTCTAGCCCTATTTTGTAGACATAAAAATTGAAAGACATACCTCCCCTAGGACAATTTGTTAGCATAAAGAATTATAAACCACACCTCGAAAGTTTGCTAAAAATTAATCTTGAATACATTACTTAATGAACATTCACAACTGGCTTAAAAATTCTTATTTAAGTTAAATGAATTGCTTACTTGAAAAAAACTATAAGAAGTTTGTGTCATTTCACTAGTATGCAATTAAAATAATTAAAAACATTTCCCACATGCGTATGCAAAACCACTGCTGATCCAAGCTACTGCTGTTCTGGAATGGATTGGAAGATTCCCACTGATTTCTCTACATGGAGGAAACATATTGTTGACATCATGTAAGAAAATCAAGTTATTCAACTTAATGAATCGGTACTTTCAAAACAAAACTCTTGTCTGTCAAGCTGAATATTTTGCTGTGTTTGCGTTTCCATCAGATCTAATTTTGTTAGCTTTGGATGGTGCTTTTAAATGAATATACACAAATGCCATTTGGAATGGTCTATTTAATTCATTCCCACAATGCAGAGATCATTATAAAATCAGTTTGAAAAGTATTTTGTGCTTTCTTATTTAATTAATCCATTACACATAACCTTCCAGGATTTTACTCTCTGAAACTATTATTAACACTCCACAGATACGTTTTAGATTATTAAATTTAAGAATTTATACTCAATAAAACTCTCAGCAGGAATATTGTTATTAAATGAGATCATTAAACCTAACCACACTAATTAACAGCTAAATATTGAGGAGCACTTGTACAACAGTGGATTGCGTTCCATCTTCTTAACCCCCCTGCTCATGCTACAAAATGAACACAAACCTTAGTGAAAGGAATACAGGAAGGTTATGGAAACCACATCTATCTCTGTGGAAAGAGGTCCCTCCAAAACAAATGTCAAGGCATATCTAACACTTGATGCTCATCAGATCATCTGTCAGTAATTCTCAATTATGGGTACAAGTGGAACTAGCGTCTCTTTTCCTTATCCCTGTAATGACAGCACTGGAACTATCCTGCATAACCCCACATCTGTATAAAATCTGCAGCCTGTAGCACAGGATGGTCTTTTAACCACAGCAGGGCAAGGGTCAGGGGAGAGGACACATTCAAAGCAAAAGATCTAAATAGACTGTAATATTACTGACATCTCTGTGGTCCCTATACTGTCATCTACAGTGAAGGCTGTAGTACCAGACTCCAGGAGCATTTGCTTAGATGCTAGGAGCATCTGACTGGGAAGACTCAGAAACTGAGCTCCTTTCCAGGTATCACTGTCAAGATAAGGAAGGCACCTGGCCTAATGTACTCTTTCCCTGGAGGCGGTCTATATTAAATGACTGTAGAAAGCTAGAGTACAAAGGAGGAAGAGTTTACCTTTCCCACAAAGCTTCCCATAAAATAACCTGAAATACTGTTCCTACACATATCCCAGTGCGGTATCTCCACGTATCTATCTGTTGTCACTTCCTGCACTTCATCTCGGGTATTCATCCCAAGAGTGTTCCTCGCCAAACCTCCTCTCACACCGTGAGTGTGTGTGTCCTGCTTGTTAGTGTGGGTATGTGCACATGCACATTTGGGTATACAAGCACATGAGTGCACATGCACATGGAGGCCCAAGGGTGGCATCGGGAGTCTTCCCTTGACTGCTCTCCACTTTCATTTTTTGGCAAAGAGTCTTCCACTGAATATGTAGCTCATCCATTTGGCTAGGCTGGCAAACAATGAGGTTCAGGAATCTGCCTCTCTCTCTGCTCTCCCTACTGCTGATATCACAGGACTACATTCTCCTAGGTTTCTATGTGGAGTCTGGAGAGTTTAAGTCCTTGTGCCTGCATTGGCAGACACTGTACCATGGTCTATTTAACTAGTCAGAGAAGGAGCTTATTTTGGCTCATACTTTGAGGGTACAGAAGATTAAAGCAGCTGTTTGCACTGTCTGCCATCAGGAAGTAGTGGGAAGTGAATGACACAGATCACTAAGCTCTCTCTTTTTTATGCTGTCTAGGACACCGGCCCAAGGAACAGTGCCACCATTAGTTTGGATAGCTCCTTATATTTCAATTAATCTAATGCAGATAATAGTTCTTTACAAAGTGCATAAAGATGTGTGTGTGTGTGTGTGTGTGTGCATGTGTGTGTGTATACACACATGCGTGCATGGAAGTGATTCTAGATTCTGTTAAGTTGACAATATTAAACATCATATCAGTCATACTAAATTAAGATGCAGCCTAATGACCTTAGTTGACGTTGATCATCAGCAAAGATGTTATCCATAAATAATGTCACAGCATAGGTTTTGAACGTTAGGACCTCAGCATTATTTGGGGCGGCACAGTATCAACTCATAAATATTCCTCTGCTTCATTAAGTCCAGTCTAATTGCTCTATTTTATTTAATTAGCTAACCATGAGTCAGCTCCTCAGCCTTTCAACAAGACCATAATTCTGATTTTTGGAGAGTATGATTTTAGGACAATTCTCATCTGAAAATCCAGTCTTAAAGAGGGACTTAGGAGAAACATATAGCCTGACTTACTACTTAAAAAGTACACTAATTTCAACCAAACACAGTAAAACATTCTAAATTTAGCGTTCAATTTTTCATAGTTCAAAATCTATTAAATGAAGTGTAGGCTCTCAATAAAGAAGTGTCTTTGATGCCCCCAAATAATTTTGGACTAGACAGCTTCCCAGTCCAGCTAATAAGAACTTAAATATATTAAGGGAATTCTGCTCCTTGGAATTTGCTTCTCTAACCACTTACCTGTATCTGGGTGTCTCCTCTCTAATGAGCCTTTTTTATCAAAGCAATTCGGGGTGAGGAAGCTTACTGGAAAAAAGACACCTCTGTGTGTTGTTTGTTTGTTTTAGATGGGAGTAGTATGGAATGGAATGAATTGTGCTCATTATTCATATGTTAAGGTATCAATTACAAATGTGCCTGTTTCTGGAGTCAGGTCTTTACTTATTTGACAAGCCTTGTATGACCAGTGATGATATTCAATTCAGGGTGGCAGAATACTGGATCTAAAGTCTTTCCAGAGAAATTCTGAGGGAGTTCCACATGATGAGAGGCACACAGGATTTGGAGACAGCAAAAGGATTTGGCTGAGAGCTAAATTAGCAGGCATATTTTCAAATAAATGAACCAAGGACCAATAAAATGAGAGAATAAGAAAACTACCAGAGCAGACATGTGTGGGACATAAAACCATGCCAGGAAGATTGGTAAGGTAGAGCAGGTAGAGATCCATAGACTCGGTGGGCACACACCTAAGGCTTAGGTGTCTCCTGCTCCCTGCCAGACTCCTGACTTGAAACATGTGCCTTTCTTTTCACATTAAAGAGACATGACCACAGGTCACATAGGCCCAAGATAGACTTCTCCATGCTAATGAGGTACCTAGAGGCCCAGAAGGCCTAGCCAATAAGCTCTCTTTCCCAGACATTCCTCCCTGCAAAAGGTATTCAATCTCAGGCCCACCCTGAGAAGGGGGGGTATGGTTTTACTCATCCACTTTCCACCATGACAATAAACTAGTTAAACCATGTTCTGCCTCTTTTCATTGGGATCCAAGGGGAGCCATGGAGAAGGCCTTCACCTATGCCACTGCCAAGCTCTCCACAACTCCCAGCAGTGCTTGCCTGGATGTCCAAAAGCCTGTGAAACCATGGCCCTGGCCTCATCGCAGGCCCTGGGACCCCTGAACCAGCTCCAGCTTTCCGACATCTCAGACTGCACTCTCCCACCCCCAGAGTGGTGTGGTTAATACATTCTCCCTGCTCTGTATCTCTGTGTCTATCTTCCCTAACTCCCATTCCTTTGTAATGTGAGGACAAGGCAAGAATGTGGCTGCCTGCTAGCCAGAAAGAGTTCTCATGAGAAACCAAGTCAACTAGTACCTTGGACAAGCTTTCTGTATTCCTGACAGGAATACAATGTAGCATACTTATTTCAGTGTGTTCCAGGAGAACATATATGCTTACAAATGGAGGAAACCATCAGGAAAATCCAAGATTCTCTCTCTCCTGGATCCATGTAAACTTCTGATTAGAATTTGGCTGCTTCTTCTCATTCTTTTCTTGAGTGTCGGAGAGTATGTGTGACTCTTCAGGCTTTCCATTGTGCTTGGCTATTACTTCTCCAACACTAAATGAGAAACAATGGCAGTCTAGCATCCTGACACCCTGGGCTTAAGTAAGAAGTCAGCATGCTGACCTCCTTCAAAGTGCTACATTACAGCTTGCTTTTTAGGTCCATTTGCTTGGAAAACTTTTTTTGCAGCCCTTTACTCTGAGATAATGTCTATCTTTGTTGCTGAGGAGTGTTTCTTGAATACAGCAGAATGATGGATCCTGTTTTCACATTCATTCTCTTAGCCTGCGTCTTTTTATTGGGGAATTGAGTTCATTGATATTGAGAGATACTAATGACCAATGATTGTTAATTCCTGTTATTTTGATATTTTGATTTTGGTAGTCTCTCTCTCTCTCTCTCTCTCTCTCTCTCTCTCTCTGTATATGTGTGTGTTGTGTGTCTGTGTATGTGTGTTCACTGGTGTTCACTGGTGTAGAATCATTTATTTTCTGTGTTTTCTTGTGTGTAGTATTATAATTTCTACATTGAAGGCCTTCAACCAATTTCTGGGCCAATGACCTAATAGCAGCAGCAGCAGCAGCAACATTTTGAAGGTAAGCTTTACACTGCTTTCTGTAACTTATCCCTGGAATAACTCTACAAAGGAAGTTCTCCTACAAATGGGGCAACTAAGGTTCAATTTAAGGGACTTAGCAAGGATAGAGCTAGCAAACGTCAGAGCTATACACTTAACTGTGGCAGAATACATCCTCTGAAAAGCAGTCTCATCATGACCATAAACCCGTAGGTCAAACACAGCCAGGTACTTCAAACCCTTCAAGTACAGAGTACAGTTCTAGGCACATGTTTTATCCTGGTTTCTATGCCCAAGGCTGAGACAACCGTGATGGAGTCCTGTTGTTAGTTTCAGAACTCAAGGAACATTTGGAAGCCAGTTTTGCCTACTCTTCTTAGTCTTCATCTTGATCAAACTTCTTTCTTTGAGGGTTTGAAGGTACCTGTGTACCATGATCCCACGTGATTTCTCTACAGCTGAATCTAGAAGCAGAAGTCTCAGAAATCACCTAGTACAACTATCTCTTTTGAGAGATGAGGAAGACCACATGTTCCATTTGAATACTTTGGAAATTTTCTTAGAGTTGACTAATTTCACAAAGAATTTTTTTTTAAAAAAATCTATCTTTTTAAGAAACCAGAGGAATTAATTATGATTTGAGAAAAAATTAAAAAAAGAAATTAAATAAAAAGAAACCAGAGAAAATATTAAATTGGCTAGAACCTCTCTCTCTCTCTCTCTCTCTCTCTCTCTCTCTCTCTCTCTCTCTCTCTCTCTCTCTCTCTCCCTCTCTCCCTCTCTCCCTCTCTCCCTCTCTCCCTCTCTCCCTCTCTGTCACTGTGCCCTAACACAACTACCTCTGAGATGACTCAACACCTAAGACCCCTGAACTTCCGCTAAAAGTCCATCAGTGTCTGGCTACATGTGGTCCACCAAGAAAGAACATTTTGAAGTTTATTTTTATTTTTATCAACTACATATATATTATATAATCTTATAGTTTTCACTCCTCTCACTCCCTCTCACCTCCCTCTATCTCCCACTGAAGTCTCCCTCCTATATTAAGATAGGACATTAAAGTCCCTCTTTTATTGAAAAATATACTTTTTCATAAAATATATTTCTGGTTATCATTTGCCATCCCTGTAGTTCTCCCAGTTTTTTCCAACCTCCCCTTCCATCCAGGTCATGTCTTTTCTGTTTTTCCTTAGAAAACAGGCATCTAAAAAGTAATAATTAAAACTTAAGATAAATCAAAGAACGAACAGACTGTAATATCACAGAACAACCAAACACCTGTGTGTGCATGCATGCGTGGACGGACACACACACACACACACACACACACACACGCGAGCCAAAGGAAAAAAGCACAAGAAATACAAATAGATGCAAAGACACATACATTTATACACTCAAGAATCTGATAAAAATCCCCAAATCAGGAGCTATAATGTATATTTAAAGGGCCTGTAAGGGGTTTTGTTTTGTTTTGATTTTTAAAATCTCCGATTTAATATTATGAGACCTCCAACAATGCTATTGAGTTCTAATGCTGGGCATAAGGCATATCCTTAAGAGTGGGTTGTTTCCCCAGTTTGAACCTGTTTTAGAAAACTTTTCTTTTTATTTGCAATTTTAATTGCAGATAGGTTCTGTGTTCCCCTTTTTGAATCCACTGAGTTTATCAGGGTGGCCTGAATGGGCATGAGTCAGAACTGAATGCACAGGAGTTGGAGGGTGGAGCATGAGCTCCACCAAAGGTGGACCCATCATTGAACCAAATGATAAGCCTTCTCCCAGGAATCATTAATTGACAAGAGCTCCTCAGAAAGGGGGGCAGTCCTTCCACTACCCATGGATGCCCCACTTTACTCTCCATTGCTGGGACAAACATCATAACCAAGAGCAGCTTAGACTAGGAAGAGTTCATTTCAGTTTACAACAGACAGTCCTCCACTAAAGGAAGCAGAGACAGAAACTCAAGGCAAGAGCTGGAAACAGAAACCATGGAGGAATGCTGTTTGCTGGCTTTCTCTCAGCCTCACATTCAGGAGAATAACATCATCCAGTACTATGAAAGGAAGGAAGAAGCTCCCAGCTCTGATCTAGCTTGAATTCTCTATGCCCTTCAATCAACGTAGTGTTGTCAGCAGTAGATTCTCACCATGTAGTTCTGGTGAGCCACCAGGAGTGATGGCAAAAGCCTTTGTGTCCTGGGTATTGTCAGGACTCCTAAACTCCCTAAACAACTCAAAGGAGACTATATCATGTCTGGGCTTGACATTTTTGTTTAGTAATCTATGACTTGTAGAAGGATTATCCACTCATGCAGGGAACTTAGTTAGAACATTTTGAGATAGGAAGCCAGCTGCCCCACTTCTAGGCCATCTCTGGAAGAGAGCTACTGAGTAGTAGTCTCATTTCCTAGGGATGTAAGACTGGATCACCACTTGAGCCTAGGAGTTTGAGACAGACCGGTATAAAACAGTAAGACTCTATCTCCAAACAATAAGGGCAAGAAGCAGCTATGGCTTTGCTGACCTTCAGGAGTCAGATAGGCTGAATCTGGACCTTATTAAAGTTAGGAAGGAGAAAGGCTGGAAAGGGGGAATAGAAGCAGGAAGGAAAATGAAAGCTATTGTGGGAACAACCATATTAAATGTAGGTTCACTGTCACTGTAAATAAAGCACAGAACACATATTTCACAGTAGAATTTTCTGCCATGTGTCTAGTCTCAGATGCCAAATGTTTTTAATTATGAGAAGCCTCTGAGGCCCTTTCAGGAGATGAGTGCCCACGGGGTGGGCGGGCGCCACAGTGTCAGTGGGGTTAGTTGTTTCTCCTTTCTTCTCCTTCTGGTGTGCAACCTTTGAAGGGGAAACATATGGGGAAGAGCTATGAGTCTGGGAAGGATACATAAATTGCAAAAAGATCATGGTTGCAGACACAACTGGCTTTACATCAGAAAAACCTTTCCAGAGTAAACATTTTGTTTAAATATTGAGCTTAAGCAAAACCAGACTGCAAGAATGCAGGCAAAAGAGCAAAGAAAGGCAGCAATGTTCTCAAGTGAAAGGGAACTAGTAAATGCTTCCCCAGACAGACAAGTTCTCCTGACACACAAAGACAGCTGTGCCCTGGAGATTCTTGCAGTCTCCCATCCTTCACATTTGTTGCACTGTCTCTCTGGCTGGGATGCTTACAAACCTCAGTAGTTATTGCTAAGCCTTAGCTCTTGTATTGATGCAGGACTAAGCAGCCCATTTTCTACTCATGGGTATTCTTCCCCACTATTTTCTTTTCTGGGATTAAAAAAAAATCATCCTAAAAACTAGTTACTCATGATCAGTTCAATGGCTAGTTGTGAGCATCTGCCTCTGAATATGTTAGACTCTTGAAGGCCTCTGAGGAGACATCCATATCAGGCTCTTATCAGCATGCACTTCCTGTCTTCCACATCAGCATCTACCTTTGGTGACTGCACATGGGATGGATACTCAGGTGGAAAGGTCTTCAAATGGCCCCTCCTTCAGTTTCTGTCCCTCACTTTGTCTCCATATTTGCTCCCTTGAGTATTTTGTTGCTCCTTCTAAGAAGAACTGAATCACCCCCACTTGGTCTTCCTTTTTTATGAGCTTCATGTGGCCTGTGGATTTCATCTTGGGCATTTCAAGGTTCTGGGCTAATATCCGATAATCAGTGAGTGAATACCATGTGTGTTCTTTTGTGATTGGCTTACCTCACTCAGGATGATGATTTCTAGTTCCATCCATTTACCTAGGAAACTCTCGAATTCATTGTTTTTAATAGCTGAGTAATACTCCATTGTGTAAATATACCACATTTTTTGAATCCATTCCTCAGTTGAAGGACATCTGGGTTCTTTCCAGCTCCTGGCTATTATAAATAAGGCTGCTATGAACATAGTTGAGCATATGTCCTTGTTATATGTTCGAGCATCTTCTGGGTATATGCCTAGGAGTGGTATAGCTGGATCCTCAGGTAATGCTATGTCCAGTTTTCTGAGGAACCTCCACACTGATTTCCAAAGTGGCTGCACCATCTTGCAGTCCCACCAACAATGGAGGAGTGTTCTTCTTTCTCCACACCCTCACCAGCATCTACTATCACCTGAGTTTTTAATCTTAGCCATTCTGACTGGAGTGAGATGGAATCTCAGGGTTGTTTTGATTTCCATTTCCCTGACGACTAAGGATGCTGAACATATCTTTAGGTGCTTCTCGGCCATTCGAGTTTCTTCCGTTGAAAATTCTTTGTTAAGCTCTATACCCCATTTTTTAATAGGGTTATTTGGTTGTCTGGAGTCTAATTTCTTGAGTTCTTTGTATATATTGGATATTAGCCCTCTATCAGATGTAGGATTGGTAAAGATCTTTTCCCAATTTGTTGGTTGTTGTTTTGTCCTATTGACAGTGTCCTTTACCTTACAGAAACTTTGCAATTTTATGAAGTCCCATTTGTCAATTCTTGATCTTAGAGCATATGCCATTGATGTTCTGTTCAGGAACTTTTCCCCTGTGCCCAAGTATTCGAGGGTCTTCCCCACCTTCTCTTCTATTAGTTTCAGTGTATCTGGTTTTATGTGGAGGTCCTTTATCCACTTAGACTTGAGCTTTGTACAAGGAGATAAGAATGGATCAATAGGTTCTCAATGGAGGAGTTAGAGTGAGGACTGAAGGAGCTGAAAGGGTTTGTGGCACCGTGAGGAGAGCAACAATACCAACCAACCACAGCTCCCAGGGTCTAAACCACCAGCCTGGGAGCACTTAGGGAGGGATCCAGGGCTTCAGCTGAATACGTAAGAGTGGAGGGCCCTGCTGGGCATAGGTGGAAGATGGGACCCTTGACCTCATGAAGGCTGGACGCCCCAGGGGGTGGGAATTTTGAGGGTGGGAAAGTGGGAGTGAGGAGGTAGGTAGGGGTTACATCCACAGAGAAGAAGGAGGAGGGGTAAGGGGATAGGGGGTTCCCGGGTGGGTGGCGGATGGGGTAAGGGGACAACATATGAAATGTAAATAAAATATCCAATAAAAAAAATGTTATAGCTATCAAAAAAAAGAAAGAAAATAAATAAATAAATAAATAAATAAATAAATTATTTGGAATAAGAAAAAAAAAGAACTCCATACATGCCATGGCATGAATCCACCCATGCATATAACACATACACATAAATGTAATTTATTTTTAAAGTAATATTTATACTTAAAATTTTTATGGCAATATTACTCAACTAGACTTTAATGAATGAATGTACATTTAGGAAATAATGTAACAATATTAAAGTTCTTCAGAACAACAACAACAAAAAAACTAGTTACTCTAAAGCTTTCAGCTTTTAATGGCAAAGGGAAGGAAAGTACCAAAAAAACAAGAGATCCTTCAATGTCTCCAGAGCAATTTCACAAATGAGAGAATATTTGAATTTTGTCTTACCAATCTTTTGTTTGATATTTTCCCCTCAGTGGAAGTTTGTAATATATATTCAATGTTTCACCAGTCTATGTTGCATTTTATACAGACATAGAGAGAGTGTGAATGTAACAGGTACAAGTTAACAGTGTTTGTTGTGTGATATGATTTATAATTAACTTTCAGCTGCTCACTACAGAAATCCAAGGGAGGCCACCTTGCCTCTGACTGAGAATGAAATATCACAAATGACCCATAAGTTAATCAATTGCATAACTACTTCTAGGTCAGAGCTGATGCTTACTGGAAACCAATTTAATGTTCTTCAACTCCAAGGAGTGATGTGAAAGAACAGAGACTCATTGAAAAGCTAAAGAACAATCACTGAAGATCTATATGCAGTTCATGGTTGAGGGAGAAAGACATTTTCTTCAGGGTGTAGCTATTGGTAAGATGTCCATGCTCCTGTAGAACCCTAATGGAACTCACTGTAATACACACACACACACACACACACACACACACACACACACATCACACACACACCAGGAAAAGCAGAAGCAATTAGTTGGGAAGAGAAACAGGATGATCGGGAAAGAGCACGGGATGGTAAATGACTGAAATAATTGTGTACATATATGACAATAATATGATATAATATAAATAACTCATTTTATGTATAATTAATATATGCTGATTTGTTACTAAAAAATTTCAACACAGCAAAAAAAAAAAAGTTCCTTTGAGCAAAGTGAAGAGGAGTAAATTTCTTAGCCTGGGGAAGAAACCCCTGAAGATGATCATGTATAGGTTGCTTTATTGTAATTCAGTTATATAAACTGAACACTGAGACACCTTATAATGTGTCAGGGGTATATGAATGTATGTGCATGTGTGCGTTGGCATATGTTCCTCTGTATGCACATGTGGAGGCCCTTTGGATACCTTCCTCTTCCACTCTCTGCCTTATTTTTGAGATAGGGTTACTCCCTGAACCTTGAGCTCATCAATTGGACTGGATTTCTGGCCAATGAACCCTAAAATTCTTCTGTCTTCACCTCTCAGTGCTGGGACTATAGGCACAAGCTCTCACTGCGGGGTTTTGACATGGGTTCTGGGGATCCAACCTCCTCATGCTTGTTTAACAGGCATCCTTACCCACTGAACTATCCCCCCAGCACCACCAAATGACTCAATTAAATTTTAGATTCATAAATTTAATATTTAAACAGGAGTTAAATTTTATAGGACATATCTAGGGAGGCAATTTTGATATTTAAACAAGAATATAAATAAATACCATTCAATGGATAATAAAATATGCTTAACCAACAGTTCTATCCTGGACAGGATATTAGCTATGAAAGTAGTTCAACACTTGAGAAGATTACTAAATAAAGTCAAAGAATGCCCTAACAATAATATTTCCATATTTTTGATAAGCAGGAATGGGGCATAGAAAAAAGAACAATAATAAAACCAGATGAATAGTAATAAAAGAGTTCAACCTATATTTGGGAGATTAAAAGGGCTCTCTATATATCCATTCATTCCCTTAACAGTATATATGAAGAATATTCTCTTAACGGAAGCCAAGTACCTTTCCCAGGATGATTTTTGTCTGGTCTCATCTAAAGACAATGGGACCCATAGAAAGTCAGCTTCTCCAAAATTCCTCCTTCTCTCTTTGGCAGGACTCAGCAGAACAAGAGAACAGTATTCAAATGGGAAGCAGCAATGGAGCAGCTTCTTCAATAAGGTTGCTTATGAGCTATGGCTGCTAAGCCCAGGACAGTGTGTGTACCGCTAGGTAAGGGCAAATGAAATCGAGGCATGATTTTATCTCTGGATACTGGAGCCTCAGCTTAACCCTGGCAGTGTCTTCAAACCACAGCAAAAACACGATGTTACAGCACATTACCAGATTAGAAATCCTTTTTTTATTCCCTGTCAAATTTATAGGCCTATATGGAATGAAGAAAAACAAACAAACAAACCCAAGAACTGGTCTTATGCAGGTGGAATATGTTTCCATTTAAAGTTTGACATTTTGTATTCTGAAAGTTGACTTTCCATCCTGCATCTGTATGTGTACAGTTTACAAAATATACTGTCAATTATTAGTGAATTTTTAAAGCTGTTCTTTATAAGGCCAGGCACTGCAGTGCATACCTTGCTGTTAGCACTGGGGAGGCAACAGGAGAAGGATAGGAAGTTCAAGGTGAACCTGGGCTATATAATGAGCCCCTGTGTCCCACAAGGAGATATTATGTTATGGATATTGGAGCATCCTTTCCTGTGTACACCCTCCCTAAAGATGCTAAAAAAGATTTTTTTTTTATTATTTTCCAAAGTCAGAAAAACCCACAGTTGAAAGTAAATGTGGAGTTGAGGTAAAATAACATTTAATGCTACCTTGTTGAAACTTACTTACCTTGAGCTGATTTATTAATAAGAGCCCAAAGTGCTGCCTCTAGCAAACCAGGAGGCCACAGAAAGACTGGAGGTGCTGAGGATTCCTGGGAGATGACAAAGACGAGCTCGTCAACGGCCATGGGGTTAGCTGCAGGCCTATGCCTGGTGGGACTCAACAGCTCTCTTGGCAAACAGCCATCAGTGACTGATATGGTACCCACAAAACTTTCAGCATCATGAATGTAAATGGAGGAGGAACCCCAGGAGATAAAACATTTTGGCAAGGACCATTTGCTCATCATGACCCTGATGGGACCCAAAGGCTTTGAAGCAGTTTCACAGATGTTTGTGCAGCATATGCTGGACTAAGAAGTGCTGGGAAGGTAGTTCAGAGTTTCCACTTCCGAGTTGAGAGCTGATTGAGGATTCCTTTCCATGTGCTTTTTAAAACACACTCCTCTCAAGTTGTGCCTCCTTTCTGTTGTGCGTGATCTGTGTGCCCCAGAAAATGTTAAGTAGTTGTTGTAGCTGAGGACTCTTGATTTTCCTTTTTTTTTTTTTTGACAAAATATATTAACAGAGGGCTTTTCAGATTTAATCCTCTTCCTCATGCATCCTTTCTGCTCCTATCATTTTCATGAATCTTTCCTTTTCCATGATTGTTTATTTTCCTTTCCTACTCATACACCAGCATATGCAATCACAGCTTGCTCCTCTTAAGTGGAACGCATGAGCAAAAATAAGAATTCTTATCCAGTGGCAAAGATTTAAGTATGCTGGATGGGTGCTTACCCTTTACCTGTTTCAGCCCCCTAAGGCAAAGCTCATTGCATAGGAAGCCTGGGCACTAACAGGTATTACCTGATAAGGACTATGTGCAGAGAACTCAGGGGAGATGGGAGAATTGTGATAGTGCAGAGACTACCGGAAGGGGGATAGTCCCACATTATCATACTAGGAATTTGCACTTAACTGTGTTCCACACACTGTTCTGTGTCCTTTACATTTGTGCAACTTTGAGATTTGCAGTGAAAAGCAAAAAACAGTTTATATGTCATGTCAAGTCCTGTTACTATTTATATGACTTTCATTAAATAATTTAGTGGAGACACTTTCAAACAGTGAAATACTCCCATATAGGCAAATAAACAAATGCATGTGTATAGTCATCTCATATCAAATTTACAAAGGAAAAGAAGTTGAAAGAGAAAGGGGGAAAACAGCAAGAAAAATAATTCAAAGGGTTGGAAAGATGGCTTATTAGATAAGAATGCTTGCTCTGCCAGCATGAAACTCCTAGCACCCATGTAACAAGCCAGACATGGATATGTGTGCCTGTAACCAGCACTGGAAGTCATACACATCCTGTGATATTACTTATTATTTTTATTTATGTATAAATATAGGAAGGTGGCCCTGGAAACCAGGAGAGGGCATTAGATTCCCTAGAACTTGAGTTACAAGGAACTGTCAGCCACAAGGTTGCTATGAACCAAACTTGTGTCCTCTAGAAAAGCAATATGTGCTCTTGAACTCTGACCCATCATCTCTCCATTCCAATTTCTGCTGTATTGAACTACCTACTTTATAGTGTTTTATAACAGTGACCAAATTAATAAGAACTATATTTGCAGATTATCTACCACATTATACAATTGGAATTCAGATAGGGACCTGTCTTAGTTAGGTTTTATTGCTGTGAAGAGACGCCACAACTAAGGCAACTCTTATATGGGACAACGTTTCATTGGAATTAGCTTATAGTTTCCGAGGTTCAGTCCACTAACATCATTGCAGGAAGCTTGGCACTGTGCAGGCAGACATGGTGCTAGAGAAGGAGCTAAGAGTTCTGCATCTTGATCTGACTGCAGCCAGGACAGATTGACTTCCAGGAAGATAGTGGGAGGGTCTCAAATCCCATCTCACAGTGACACACTTCCTCCAGCAAGGCCACATCTCCTAATAGTGCCACTCCCTGGGCCAAGCATATTCAAACACATGAGTCTGTGGGGCTAAGACTATTCGAACCACTAAAGGGAAAATGCCAGTTTTCCACTAATTCTCTAAGTCCATAGTTGTGGTTTCATTATAGATACACACAGAGGTGTACACAGGTGATGTCTTCATTGTCAACTGTAGCTTTATGTGTCCTTTATTTGGAAGGCAACAATAAAGCTGGGCTTGAGTATAACGGGTGTTAATTTAACTTAATGATCTGCCTAATGCTAATGTTCTCAGTAGAAAGCACAATGTCAGCTGATAAAGTATACCTGAAACAGTGCTGTAAATAACTGGCCGAACGTGGCTACTTGCTGATGACTGTTAATGGCAAGGAGCCACTTGGCAGAGAAAGCACAAGAAGCTTTACATAATTGACTCAGCTCTCAGCTCTATTGAATCTTGCAGCTTGAAGGCACATTGAGTGAGCACCCAATTAGACTTTCTGTTTAGACAGATAGACAACTGAGACTCTTTGAGGTATAAAACTCCTTCAAGGCCTAACTCATGTAAAACACCCAGCTATCCCCAGCTCTTAGGAACACACACACACACACACACACACACACACACACACACACATAGGTATGCACATAACTTCTGCCACTGAACACTGTTGTAAAATGGCAATTTTGAATAAGTGAAGATTATTTAAGAATTTTTTTTTTCTGTAACTGAACCCCAAATGGACTGTCAACCAGGCTTTCATCACTGTGGCTCCACAGCAGTGAGCACACAGCACTGCCGGAGACTCTTTGACCTTGCTCTGCAAAGGCATTCCTTCTGGCTTTGAACCTCCTGTGGAAGGTATTTAACGTCTCAGCGAAGGCAGCAGGCCAGCCTTAAGAGGTTTTCCAGATGCCTTCCCATCCTTTCATGTGTCTTCCCCAGTTCAGATGGTTGGGATGGCAGGAGAATGTCCCCAGAGAAGATCCCTGTGATGAGGCACAGTAACTGAATTGGGGGGGGGGGGGACAAAGGCTTCAGGCTTCAGACTGATTTTTGGTTAGTTATTTAAACGATTGCTAATAATATAATTTAAAAATGATTAAGCTAATAAGTGTATATTAAAGAATCTTTAAGTATACCTAAACCACCCATAGCCCTCTGTGGGCATATACTTTTCAAAGCCTACTTTAATAAGGGTTTGACTTCCCCTCTAGTCCACTACCCACCAGAGGTAGTGGAAAAGAAAGGTTATTAGGACACAGGGGGAGTAGATCTGTATAGAAATAGTTCCTTTGGGGGTGGTTCTAATCTTCCTTGTTCTCAGTCCAGTTCACTAGCAAATACCAAACATGAATCAGCAGCTGCAGTCCAGTCCACTGGGCAGATACCACACATGAATGAGCAATGGCAGTTTAATCCAGAGGAAACTGCAAGGCTCTCCAATTGACTCAAGTTCACCCAAGTGGCCAGAAGCTGCAGGAACCTCAAGAGAAGTTTTCTGGTGAGTTTTTCTTTATGAAGTCACCACAATGTAAGGAAACAACACAATAGAAGTCAAACCAACCATACATGTGTGTCATCAGCAAAGACTAGTGAGGTGAAGCAAGGTGAACCAAAGCTCTAGCTCCTACTCTCTGTGGAGTCATATTTATACTCCTCCTAAACATCATGCATCCTTTCACATGTTTGCTATAACAAAACATCGCTTCACCTGTGTCCGCTTCAGCAAAACATTCTTTCACGTGTCTGTTTAATAAAACATTCTTTCACGTGTCTGTTTAATAAAACATTCTTTCAGCTTTCTGCCCCAGCAAAACATCATTATAATCTGAGTCTCTAAAGAAACTAGAAATTATTACTTTATTACTCTTTACCAAAATCAGATTAGGGGAGCAGGAGAGATGACTCATGGTGAAGAACACTGCTGTTCTTGCAGTGGACGCAGGCTCGATTTCTAGCATCCACATTGTGGCCCACAGTCATCTATAATTCCAGTTCCAGAATATCTAATGTCCTCTCCTGGCTGCCAGGGGTACTGCACACTTGTAGTACACATATACACATACAAGCAAAGCACTAATACATATATTTAAAAAAGTAAATCTAAACAATAACAAACATATCAACCTACTTTTATTTTTTTATACTCTTTTTTTTTTCCAAGACAGGGTTTCTCTGTGTAGTCCTGGCTGTCCTGGAACTCACTCTGTAGACCAGGCTAGCTTCGAACTCTCGAACTCAGAAATCCGCCTGCCTCTGCCTCCCAAGTGCTGGGATTAAAGGTGTAAGCCACCACCACCCGGCCCAACCTACTTTAAAAAAGCAAATTGCTTTGCTTGTTTTTGCTTTCACTTAATTATAAATCTGTTGCAGAAGCAAGGCTCTAAGGCAGAGAGGCAGTTTCCTTGGTAAGTTTTCTCTTTTAGTAAATGATATCCATAACATACTTCTATGTGAGGCTAATTTAACTAATGGTTTTAAAAGTTTCTATTATGTGTGCTTACTTCAAAACTGATTTAAAAAAATATGAGAAGTGCCTGTAAATTTCAAAGATGTTCCTGCATCATCAGGAAGCTGGAGTGTTTAATATTTGCTTTAGAAGGCAATTTAAAGAGTTTTGCTACCTATAAAATGATTTGAGAATTAAAGCACACACATATATGTACTATATATATTCATATAAACATATGAATATATATGAATTAATGTACATGTACTTATATCAATGAATATACATTATATGTTTTGGTATTTATTTAAATATTTTGTCTTTTTGTTATATATTAGAAAATATTCATCAGAGAAAGGAAAGAACACATACATGCCTGGCCTGACCTTGAATTCAGTAACTTCCTGTTTCATGTACCCTCAGGGCTGGGTTTGTAGCTAGAGCATGTCATCATACCTGAGAAATAAATAGGTTGACACTTGGAGGCTCTAAATGTTAGCTTCCAAGTGAAGCTGGGGAGGTACACAGTTATGATTCCACTCGTCCATAGAGAGAATAGATCCTTTAGTAATATCTAGGCGCAATGATGGAGTAGGGTATGATAGAATGTGAATCTCAAATGCAAAAATCATACAATTTCTGAATGAGGGCATTTAAGTAACTGTGTAAGGGCAGAGCAATCCAGGCTGTCTTCTCATACAGGATAGTGTAACATGAATCTAGGGCTACTGATGTACTGGGCCAGTTACTAGGAATTAGACATGAGCACTTGAGGGGCTACATGCAGAGAAAGGACATAGGGCTCTGATTAGCAGGGTTATATATAACTTTACGGTTATTTGCTAGAAAGGGCAAAAGCCAAAGCCATCTGCCCTGTGTAATAAGACCTCAGTTCCAGGGGTCTCCAACTGACCACAGGAACCTTCAACTCACCTAGATGAAACGCTTAGGAGATGAAAGAGTTTTCACATAACAAAGTGCAACTGGTTGTGTGTCAGAGTTATTGATTGATGGAACCTCATCCTGAGATCAGATGTCTCCTTCAAGCTGCCATAGAGCAGCATCTCTCAGACAGAAGATATGGGCAAAAGGAGAGAGTCAGGGAGGATGAGGGTTGGAGCTGCATATGCAGAGGAAACAAGGAGTGGAGCCGGGTCTCACTCTGTCTCTCTCTGTGTGTGCATGTATGCGCACTATGTGTGTGTGTGTGTGTGTGTGTGTGTGTGTGTGTGTGTGTACATGAATGGTATGAATAAAGGCTCGGAAAAATACATCTTTTGAAAATGAATTCTGTGTTGACCGGCTTTACTTTGACCTAAAAATACTGTTTCACTCATACTGATGTGGCCACAGCAATCTTAATTTGAAACCCACAGAGCAGAAGCACCTAGAAATCACATGATACCTACAAAACTTATTGCTGCTGAAGTATTCTACATTTAGCCACCCAAAGGTGGTCAAAGAATCCAAAAGCAGACAAACACTTCAAAGGAAACTAGACAGTTCAGATATTCCATAACAAAAAGACTCCCAGAATCACCATGGAATACACACAAA
This sequence comes from Grammomys surdaster, assembly GCF_004785775.1. Classification (NCBI taxonomy): domain Eukaryota; kingdom Metazoa; phylum Chordata; class Mammalia; order Rodentia; family Muridae; genus Grammomys; species Grammomys surdaster. The sequence goes on from NW_021604719.1 coordinate 2,674,474, forward strand.
CACACGGACACATACATGCACACACACATACTTACACAGAGGTATATGTGTAGGAGAGACAGCCACGGAGCCAGAGGAGAGAGTGAGGGAGGAGACTGAGACACACAGAGAGATCCTTATATTTTAAGCCAAGGAATTGATATAGACTATTTTGCTCCATTCCCACAATATTCAAGAATACAGAAGTATCTGAAGCAACAGACTAAACAGTAGCTTAGAGGAGTTCTACATATACAAAGCACTTATATCAAATCAATTAAGTTTTTTTTTTTAAGGAAGCAAAACTCCCCAAGTGTTTGTGACTTTTTTTTTTTTAAAGCTTTTTACTGTCATAGTGGTTTTAGGGAAAATTCCTACATGAAAGAATCCTCTTGCCATTGAAAATGCCTGACAATCTACAGAAGCAGGTCAAACCTGAAGCTCTAGCCTATTCACTGAGGTACTTTGTCAGTGTGGATCCCTCCAAGGAAGAGACCAGAGGACATTTCTGTCTGACCATGACTATTCATTCGTTATTAACTGATATTTGGATGATATCCCTTTTTCTGTGACTTCTCTTGTCAGTATTGTCTCCTTCCCTCCCAATCACTCGGAACACACACTCAACCCTGGCCAGAGAATTAAAAGCTAGATATCTCTTCTGCCCATGAGCAGCAATAGGAGAACTGTGTGGGCCTGCAGAGCACTCAGCAGCCCCGCCAGCTTGCACTGCACCAACGGAGCTGCAATGGAGCGGGTCATACGGAAGCCCAGCATCTATATAGTGTGTGTGATTCCAGAACTCCTGAGACAAGTGCAGCTTGCTACGTTATATATGGATGCTGCTAAAACCTGGCCTATGAACACACAGAGCAGTTTCAACAGCCAGAAAAGCTCCTGTATTAGACCTGACTCTCACACCCAAACTGCAGGATCAAACTCTGCAAACTAATAATATCCTCCCCTACAATGATGTCAAAGCACATAGCTGCTCACAGCAGCTGGGTCTGCTCACTTTCCAGAAAGGTACAAGTTTCCTTCCCTCCCTCCTTCCCTCCCTCCCTCCCTCCCTCCCTCC
>NW_021604719.1:2675930-2786269 GCF_004785775.1 Grammomys surdaster
TTCTTTCTTTCTTTCTTTCTTTCTTTCTTTCTTTCTTTCTTTCTTTCCCTTTCTTTCAGAGGCTGGCCAGAGCCTAAGTGTGTTTTTTCTGGTACAATAGGCCTTACTACTCTCTAATCTAACCCCCTTCTCTGGCTTGTGTGGGCCTCCATGTCAGTAACTCAAATGGCCTGGGTTTTTTTTCCCACAATCTTGCTCTCCAAGCAACTGCTGAGATTGGCAGATGGACGTCCATTTTTTTTTTCTTTTAAACTTTGATGACATTGTCCTTGAGCTTACATTTGGGTCCATTCTTAAATTATTTTATTAATTAGACTAAAAGCCCTGTTTTCCTCTTTATCATTTGGCAACTATGTAGGGACCACAAAATTCCAATAATTAACTTAATTACTTATTAACTAACTTAACTAATTACCTGAAGTGTAAGTCCTTCCATTCGATGTTGATTTAACATCTCTACACATATACAAGGATGGTGTCAGATGCTGTGAAAAATACAAAGACACTATTGTCATACTCATAAATCCTACACTCTAGAAGCGGAACAAAGCTAAGTGGAGATTGAGATGGTACAATTTAGCATTAGGTAAGTTCCTTTATTATTACATTAACTTATTACTTGAAAATGTACTGCAAATATCCAATATGTATCATAAGACAGTCTTTGAAAGGAGAGGTAAAAATATTGATTTGATAATCTTCTTTGTACTTCACACACTCTGAATGATGAAGTACTAACAACTGGAGATAAAGCTAGGAGTAGGTTTAGAGTCTCCTCTGTCGCCTAACCTGTTTTTAAGGGCTGATTAAAACAAATTCTAGCTAGCAGCTCAACGCTTTTGAAAAAAAAAACTTTTTTCTGTCTAGGTTTTTGTGAACAATAACTACTTTAGAGAGAAAGTATGGATTCATCATGGTTTGTTCATGATCATATGCCAAACAGCTATTCAACGGAGACTAACTCAAATAGTATGCCTTTCTATAAGAATATCTTACCACTAAAATCCCGAGCTAGTATTGATACCTCATCAAATCAAAGTATTTCTAGCTTGAAAACACAATATAAAAGGTTCAAGAAGATTAGAGAGTCTTGTATGAGTTTGATTAAAGACACATGATGATTCTGTGGCAGGGCAACTGAATTCTGTTATCATAGTATTTTGGATTCTAATATTTTTTAAAAAGTGCACGTATTTTTAAATATAAGTAATATAATATCTAAATTGAATTAAAAAATTCAATCAGTTTCTAAAATTTTTCCAACATTTGAACTGGCCATTACACAGTAAAACATGTTTGCATTGATTGACAGTAAGCTTCCGTATGGTACTGAGAGTATAAATCTGTTCTGAGTACAGGGGGAAAGGAAATACCAGAGAAAATGAGCTGTGTTGGTGCAGGAGAGTAGAAGGAGCCAGTTTTAGGAAAATGGCCAAAGAGGGAGAGATCCATAGAAACTGAGTCCAGCAAAAATGAGAAAGTGCTCATTAAGTAGACAGCTGGAGAGAAGGGTGCTTCTAGAGAGGATGCAGGTGCTGAGCTTGGTGCTTGGAGCAGCCTGGTAGCACTGAAGGCTGGAGTGTGAGAGGACTGTGCAGGGAGATAGTACACTCACTGTGCAACAGGAGAAGGCCTTAAATTAAATGCCCCAAGAAGGACTCTGAATTTATCTGTAAAAAAACAGGCTAAAGGCTAAAGGATTTTAAAGGATGCCTGCTCTGTTTCAAGTTAGAGAAAAACAACCTCAGTGACAGTAGAGTCGCCTGAAAGGGGCAATCCAAGGGTGAGAATGACAGTACAGTAGTTCTGGCTAGAGAGATAAAGTTTAAGAAATCAAGGCTCAAGTATGGGGATAAGCCTCGTTATTTTCTTCTCTTGCCTATAATACATATTAAACTGCCAACATGGTATTTATAAGAGTGGATGGCCCACCAGCAGTGTTCTCAAAGCAAGTTTCTGTTTATGACTACAAAACAAATTCAGGTTAAAGTATCTGTACGAGTCATCAATAAGCAATACCATGAGTTTGATAATGCATCATTTGCATATTCAAACTGACATTTTGAAATGAGAAGAAGAAGCTGGCAGTTAACTGTTCTCCAAGGAAATGCCCTTTCCCCTCCATATGGCTTCCACTTTGGGACTAAGATTTGAAGAGATTTTTGATTTACTAAGCAATAGAGATTCTCTCCAGCTGAGATCCCTATGTAATCTCATTTAGAATGCAAATGCCTGCACCAAGATTGTAAAAGCCAAATCTGCCAATGCCAACATGCCAATTAGAACACGGAGTCATCCTCACTATAGAGGGCTAGCAATTAAAAAGTAAAGGTCTTGAAGGCTTTAGAAGAAAACAAGTTCTCTTGTGTTAGATGGGTAGTATATGTGATAGAAAAGACTCTCAAAAAATATTCCTGTTACAACTCAACTCTAGCTTCTATAAGCACACACTGTCATTTGACTTCATTAACAAGCTGGAGGTGTACCTTATTGCTAAGTGCTCAGTAGTTCTCAAACTCTGGGTTTTGTCTTTAACAGCATGAGGTTTTCAAAGTGAAAAAAAAAAATCAAGGAGAGGACCAGTGAGATAAGTCAGAGGGAAGCCAAGAGAATGTGGTTTGAATATGCTTGGCCCAAGGAATGGCACTATTAGGAAGTGTGGCCTTGTTGAAGTAGATGTGGCCTTGTTAGAGGAAGTGTGTCATGGACAATGAGACTCTCCTCCTAACCACACGGGAGTCAGTCTTCTCCTGTTTGCCTTTGGAGCAAGATGTTGAACTCTCAGCTCCTCCTGTACTATGACTGTCTGGTCACTGCCATGCTCCCACCTTGATGATAATCGACTGAACCTGTAAGCTGGCTCCAGTTAAATATTGTCCTTATAAGAGTTGCCTTGGTCATGGAATCTGTTCAGAGCAGTAAAACCTTAACTAAGATAGAGGAGGAGAACTCATATGGCAGAAGGGGGAAATGACTACCACAAGTTGTTATCTGATAGTTCACACATGCAGCATGACACTTATACACACATAAATAACCAACCATTTTTTACTAGATATAGGGCCCACTCTATCAGATAGAACCCATACCTGTCATACCGAAAGTAGCCAAGAACCTGGAAAGTAGAGGGGTCATTCATGGGCTCTAAGGGAAAACTTACTACAATTATTCTGCTAAAGGAATATGGTAATAAAATCACTCACACTGACATTGTTATAGCCATAGACGAGTGTATCACTCAGTCCTCATTAGAGAAGTTTCTAATTGTGGCAGATGGGAATTAACACAGAGACCCACAGCTGTAACATGTGCAGAGAGTGAGAGACTTAGGAGCACTCAGACCGAAGCAGTATATATTTATCAAATCTTCTCAAGGCTCAGGGATCTATGAGGAAGAGGAGGCAGAAGGGTTGTGAAAGCCCAGATGTGGTGGATGATGTCTTAGAGACAGTGTGTTTCAGAGAAACAGTGCTGATACTCACAGACCATCACAGAGAACTCACAGAGATTTGGACAGTACACCCAAGATCTGCGTAAGTTCAGGACAGACAGAATTAGGACAAGGATGCAGCTTTATTGAACAATGATTCACACATTAGAAACTTCATCCTACTTTAATGAAATGAATATTTTGCAGTATATTCACATGGTTAAATCTGCACACTAACTTGGGTAATTAGTCAACTTAAAAACACTGCTTTCATTTTTAATGTACTAGAGCACAGACATGACGTATATGTCACTTGGAAAACAAGTGATACTCCTTGGTGATGAGATTATGGATAATTGAAATTTTATTTTTGTACATTTGTATATTTTTCAAAAAGAAGTGACAGGAATACCTTCCATATAACAGAAGAGGTCATTTTAAAGAAAAAGATCCTTTCATCAAATACATGCACATTTAATGTATTTTACAAAGATAAAAGATGTTTAAAAATAAAAATGCCCAGACAGTTTGTCATATACAAGAACATGCTTACCACTGATTATACTTGGTCATTTCTCCATTGGAGTTTGCTGAGTGTGTGCTATACAGTCACAAACTATGGCAGGTATGAGTTTTAACAAAACACAGAGCTTAATGCCCTTATGGAAGCCAGCGTAGGATAATAGTAGCAATCAAAATAGCAAATAATCATGAAATTTACAAGGTGAAAGAATGCTTTAAAAGACAAAGTTTATTACTATAATATAGAATACCAGTGGGATAGAGTGAACCCATTTTGATATAAGAAATGTACTTTTTCTTTTAAAGATCAGTTTTTTTTGGGGGGGGGCTTTGTAATTTTATAACTTAATAATTAAAAGATAAATAACAGAATTTTTAAATGGAACAGATATTTTTCGCCAAAGAACACTCACAAATGGCCAATAGCGACACATTAAGATATTCAATATCATTAAGCATTAGGAAAATGCTAATCAAAAATACCATGAGGTACCACTGTATACACAGCAGGGTGACCAGAAACAATTAGTGCCCCTGAGGATGCAGGGAACTTAGAACTGCTTGTAGGGATGTGAAATGATGCAGGTGCTCTGAAAAGCTATCTAACTCTTCAAAAACTTAAACCTAGAATTTCCATGACACTCAGGAACTCTACTTCGAGGAATATACTTAGGAATCAAAGAATATGCGCACACAAGAATGTGTACATGAATATTCATGACAGCATTACTCACAGTAGTCAAAAGACAGAAACATTCAAATGTTCCTCATCTGATGAACAAACAGCATATGTCGTATCGTTACAACGAAATATGATTCAGCCATAAGAAAAAATGAAGCATTGATACATAGTAAAACGGGCAGAAACTTGAAAGCGATAGCTAACTGGAAAAAAACAACACAATCACAAAAGAGCATATATAATTCCATTCATATAAAATATCCAGAAGCGAGATGTACAGTTGATTAGTGGTTACTAAGGTTTGGAGCAATGGGAAGGATGGGAAATGAGATCCAAAGGGAACAGGTTTTGGGTTGTCCAGCTTTTAATGCACCAAAGTTTGAGCTGAGATTTAGGGGGAAGGTTAAAATGTAGTATTAGGCTTTAGATATTTGTCAGATGTGCTCAAAATAGGTAGCTTCATTCCTGGAGTGTTCATGATGCAAACACAAGGAACTGAGTTTGGGTCTCCAGCACCCACATCAATAGCCGGTCACTGATGTGCACATGTATAATCAGTCTCGGGTTTGAAGAGGTGGAGACACTAGGATCCCTGGATCTCACTGTCCCACCAGTTCAGCAAATCACTGATCTCCAGGGTCAGTGAAAGGCCCTGTCTCAAAAATAAAGGGAAGAGGCTAGAGAGAAGACTCAGCAGTTAAGAGCACATACCATTTTCTGGAGGATTACAGGTCAATTCCAAGCACCCATGACAGAGAGGACTGGAGGTCAATTCCCAGCACCTATGACAGGTGGCTCACAATTGTGTAACTTCAATAAATAGAGATCTAACACCTCCAGCTTCTGCAGGTACTCATGTGAACTCATGTGCACATACTCATACACAGACACATATACATAAATAAAAATCACAAGTTAAAAAGCTTTAAAAATAAATAAACCTGATGACAACCTCTGGTTTCCACGTACATGAAGGTTTCCATATATGTGAAAGCACACATATGCACACATTGACACGAACACCTACATTTGCATAAATGCACGCATGTGCTCATGCACGCTCGCACACACAACACACACACACACACACACACACATGGGGGTGGGGGGGAGAGAGAGAGAGAGAGAGAGAGAGAGAGAGAGAGAGAGAGAGAAGCAGCTTTCATTGTTTTTCACTGAAGTGAAAAAAAAAACAAAACCTAACCACTACTTCCTATAATATGATTCAGGGGTCCAGAATTCACTATTGGAAACATGAGGCTCAGTCCTTATAATGCTAATTCACTACTGTGAAACATGGGGTTGTCATTATAATGCTAATGGAATGTACCAGAAGAGCCTGCTGTGATGTTTCTGCACAAACCAAATCCCAGGATAGGATGCTTGATAATATTTTTGTGGACCATCTCAGCTACTGAATGGGGATGGTTCTGCATCCCTTTGACAGCGTAGAGGCTGCTTGCTACAACCACCAATTCTGGGAATCTCCAGTTAGCCAAAGTCTTTTCTGGTGGGGAAGACTACGCCGAAAGAACATTGATAGCAGGAAGTCCCATCTTTTATCTCACTAACATTCACCCCCTACTGTTTCTTCTCTCTTTTATTTTTCTTTCCTCCAGATATAAGGTTGCCAGCCCACTCTTGTTTAGGATATAGGCTAGGTAGAGGACTAGAGCCAATACAGTCAAGTGAAGATTATTATGGAGGAGAGCTTATATGGACTGATTACTACTTTCCCATCCAAGGGCTACTGCTTCTTCTAAGTGACAGAACTCAGATTTCATGGATCATCAAGGTACCTAGATGAACTACAATTTCCCTCACATTCTGTCACAAATAGAGGTGACAAGGGGTTGTAATTTGAAAAATAAGATATTTGGGTAAGTCTTGTTATAATGATATAGGCACTACATACTTCAGTGCTCTTTTATATCTTCCTCTAGAACTTGGGGGTGAAGCTGGAGCTAGGCCAATTATCTTTGTGTTGTGAGATAAATTTGGGTGCTTTATGTGAAGAATTGTTCTGGGGAAAGGAAGAAGGAAGCTGGGCATTGATGCCCCTGTGGAAATGACAAGGTTTCAGTGTAGAAACTCCATCTCCTATGTATAATCAAAGGAGAAATTTTCAGTTTCCAAAACAAAGTCCTCGGATTTAGTTTAGAAAATTCATTATACTCTAGAGTAAATTGATCCATTGTACAGTTAAGTCTAGTTCACATAAAGCAACATATTAATAGGCAAAATTAGGAAGGGGAAGATAAGAATGTTAATTTCCTGTATGCACTCTTGCTTGTGTGAAATTAAATTCCTTTTACATTCCAACTTGAATGTAGATTGCTTTTATTATTATTACAATGAGAAAATGATCTTTCACATAGGCAACCCCCCAAACCACAGACTACAATAAACTTTTAAAAAATCACAACACTGAATTCAAGCTAAAAAAAAAAAAGACAAACAAGCACACAAATAAACAAAAAACCAAAAACAAATCCCAAAAAGCCCTATGTGGGAATCTATCAGAGTTACATACTGTTTTCATTTCAGAGCAGAATTATCACTTTCTTTGTCTCAATGAAACTTTGGAAAAATAATAAAAATTCACCAACATTGATAATTGAATAAATTAATAAATAAAGTCTCAAATAAAAGTCTCAAATAAATAAAGTCTCAAATAAATGAATTTTTTTTGTAGCTGCCGATTTGTTACAGGTTAAATGACCTATTTCAGAGAGCTTTTCAGTAACGTAGGGAAAGTATTCCTTGATTCCTGTTTCCTTTAGGTAGGCAAGGGTAAACAGCAAGCAGGCAACCTCAGATTTTCAGAATGGATATTGAGCATCCCCAAGATGTAGATTAAGAAACGGAGTATACAAAAACTAGACTGCCTGTTTTGTTGAAGGCAATCCAAAATTCGGAGCGTATTTCTTTATCCCTGGACGTCAATCTTTCATAAAAGCTCATTGCAACTTCACCTTCAGCTTCTAAGGCTTATAAATTTGGACTGTACTCATCATTTGATCCAGTGCTGTAGGCTAAAGCCACATCACCAGACCTGGATCTATCTGGAAGCAAACACCTCAAGTGTGAATAGAGGTGCGAGGACACACCTCCAAACAGGATGGGGAGTAGGGAGGGTCTAATATAATCCAGACTCTTCAAACCCTACTTCGCTCCTAGTGGCTTCCTGTGTCCCAGGGTAGTATGTTTATTTAGATCGCTACTAGGAGACAAATTCTGCCGTCTTTCTGGACTATTACGTTTGGGATTCAGGTACTTTTCCTAAGCTATTTACCTGCATGAATCTGTCACTAACAGCGCCCCTGCCTTGGTTCCCCACCCGTCTCTCACCGCGCACTGGCGCCTGCAATGTCTCAGCAGCCCCAGGAAAGCAGCGCCTCCTACCTGGGACCCGCAGGTACCTCCGGAAGGCAGTCAGGGAGGCCCCTGGACTCTGTGGCCCAGCCCGAGAGGAGCTCCCGGAACCAAACTTTACTCGCAAGCGCGGGAGCAACTTGGCTGGAGTTGGACGGAGGGTCGCCTACCTGCTGATGTAGCCATCACCGTCGCCGTCGCATGTCTGGAAGAGCCGCCGCAAACGCACATCCTCGCCGGTGCTGGACGTGTCGCTGCTGCCACCGCTGCTGTTGTAGGCGCTTGCAGCCGCCATCGCGTTCCCGCCGGGAGGAGGAACAGCAGGACCTGCACGGCTCACAGCCGCTGACAGCCCCGAACTTGCCCGACGACGGAGCATGCCCAGTGGCCGCCCCGGAGCTCCCGGCTACCGATTCCACCTCTCCGGGTTTTGCCGGGGCTGGGAAGATGGGAGTCTCGGAATCGCTCAAGTAGCACCTGCAGAGCGAGGGTGGCTCTGGGAATCACGGAACCCGGGGTGCCTACCTGGGGGCCAAAGAAGGCTCCAGACCCCAGACACTAGGGGATGATTCAGACAGACAGGCGGTATTCTGGCACTAGTGTCCAGAGTAGGGGATTCCTTTCGCGCGGGGGGGGGGGGGGGAGGAGGGGGGACGCCGGAGGCGGGAGTGTGACTCCTGTGTTGCAGGCTCAAAATTCTGTGTGTGATTCCATTTTCCAAAGCATGCTGAATTCTGACTCTGCCGCCCAGAATGAGACTCAGAAGGCTGGCATTTTAAAGTTTACATCTGACATGCAACTAAACTTAGCCCATATTTGTCTTTTACTGGAACAATCTGCCTTTCAGTGGGATTTTCTGCACTTTGGGTCGGTTTCTGGTAACAGTGCTCTGCTGGGCTGGCTACAGTAGACTTTATCCCAACTGCTTTAATCACATCAGCACTGGACATAATAGCCGGTCTCACACTACAGATCTAGAAAATCCCTCACTTGGGAAGTAGATAAAGCTATCGGGTTATCTTATGGGTAAAGGAGATAGGACATAATGCAGGACAACACCTAGCTCCAGCTGCGTGCTCAATGGATAGTAATCCTGATTTGCAGGTAGGGCTGCTGAGGTACTTAGACTTGCTCCAGGTTCCAAGCCTTGTGTCAGCGCAGAGACAAGCCTAGGCAATCAAAACTCCAGATCAGGAGCCCTTAAACACCACAGTAACCTATATAGCAAGAGGCAAAGGAACCACAATGAAACAATTTGTGGTTCAGTGAATGATTCATAATTCTGTTCCAGGCTTTCTGCCAGAGGTCTGTGAAGTCCTGTGGTACTTTAAAAACATGCCCAAAGATTCTTTGGTCACATCAGAAGGTGGAGTACTCTTTTTCCTCCTGAACCTGGCTGGGACTTTGTAACTACCTTGACTTTTGAAGCTAGCTTTAAAATGGTAGCAGATTCTACCTGTCTTTCTTTGGAGACAAGAACCTTGTATGCTATTACCTTCTCTGAAAGAAGTTTGGCTATCTAGAACCTGCTGTGCTGAAGAATCCATGCAAAGAGAACGAGAGAGAGAGAGAGAGAGAGAGAGAGAGAGAGAGAGAGAGAGAGAGAGAGAGAGAGAGAGAGAGAGAGAGAGAGATCAAACAGCCTCCAGATGTTTGAGCCTTCTCTGACCTAGAGCCAGATATGAGTGAGATATGATGCTTTCTGTAGATATTGCAAATCCATAAGCAAAACTAGAGCCTATCAGAGCTCTGCCAACAGTCTCGAGCTCTAATGATAACTATAAAATGTCTGTTGTGGTTTAAAGTAATTGAATTTTAGGGTGAAGTCCTTTTTGATGTGTTTATTTAGCAGTAGGTAGTTGGAGCAAGTCGATCTCTCTTGGGATTGACTACGGGGTCAGCAGGAAGGGGGTCTTTGCTCTTTTCCTCTTCTTTTTCATCCCATCTAGCTATTCTTACTTGTTCTTTTTAGTTCTGCAAGTTCTGAACATTTCAGATATTTGGGGTACTTATATTCAGATAATGGATGTGTTAGAAATGACTCTGTTGTCTACAAAATTAATCACTCTCAAAAACTTCAGCAAGGCAAAAAGTTTTACTTCTGGACTGAACAGAAGGCTCAGCAGTTGAGAGTAGCTGCTGTTCTCACAGAGGACCTAGGTTTGTTCCAATCACCATCATGAATCCAGTTCCAGGGAATCTAGTGCCTTTTCCTTGTCCCTGTGGTCACCAGCCATGCATACAACACATTAATAACCACACACAAACAAATCCTTTTTAAAAATTTTACCTCTATAAAGGTTTCAGGCACACATATCAGGGGTTCTTCTGAGTTTTTATTCCTAATACAAGGGGCCCTGTGCCTCACGGCTGATAATCAAAGCATGACTTTTGAGAATAGGAGGCAGCCTTGAGCACATATTTTCATCTTAGAAAAGAGAAGACTAGAGAAGAGGTTTTGCCAGATGACATCTTTACAAATGTCTTTAAAGATGGAGCTTTCTTTGTCTCATTTAACCCTTTGATAGGAAACACAGCACAGTTCATAAATATTTCCCACAATGAAATGTCTCTTTAGAAAAAAATTGCAAATATATCCAATAATATACCCAATGATAATAAAGAACAAGTAGGAATAGGGCATGCTTATATTGTACAAAATTTAAATTTTTTATGTTTCTGCTTTTATAGAATAAAATCTTTGTCATCACAACAAGAGTTGTTTGCCTTTGTCTTAGTTTGGGTTTTATTGCTGAAAAGAGACATTATGGCCCTGGAAACTCTTATAAAGGAAAACACATAATTTGAGACTGGCTTACAGTTTCAAAGATTTATTATTATCATGGCAGGAAGCATGGCAGTGTGCAGGCAGGCATGGTGCTGGAGAAGCCAAGAGTTCTTCATCTTGATCCACAGGCAGCAGTGTGTGCCACACTGGGCAAAGCTTGAGCATAGGAGACCTCAAAGCCCAGCCCAACAGTGACACACTTCCTCTAACAAGACCACACCTACTCCAACAAGGCCACACCTCCTAGTAGTGCCACTCCCCATAGGCCAAGCATTCAATCACATGAGTCTATGGGGGCCATACCTATTCAGACCACCACAGCCCTCAAACCCACCTTGACTTTGTTACTTGAGATTTAAAAGCATTTTTTTTCTAAGTATAAAATATATAAAGGACCCTGAAAACCCAGAGATTTTTCCAAGCTTTAAGTGGGTCTTTCTATAACTTCATGTCTATAGAAAGTAGAGATTTAACTATCAGCTAATTTTCTAAGACAATATTTTTCTTGATTGAGAATGTGTACATAGCTCTTTAGGGTTGCATTTAAATAATTTTGGATTAAATCTGAATATTCTAAAAGAGGATCTTGACAAATTTCAAAACATCATTTTCCCATTCTTGAGTAACTTACAAATGGTTAAATAATTAGGCTCAACTTTTCAGATTTTGTTTCTAAGTTGATATAAAACGTGAAATTTACGCTGAAAAGGTTATGAGAGAGAATGATATTTACAAGATACTGGAAAATAGAGATGCCATATGAACATAAAGATAACAAATATATGATAGGAACTTGCAACAGGAGCAATAGCCATGGCCATAAATATAACTGTGCTGTTTATGTCATAATTCCAAAAGGTATAGACCTTTTGGTATTCATCTGAAATGGGTGCATAGCTTTCTTTTCCTTTTCTAGTTTTGTTTTTATTCTAAGTTTCTTCAAGGTTATAATTTCCTTTCATATTTATGTAGTGCAATTAAATGTATCTTGCTATGCACATTTACCTAAACTTATCAGTTAAAGGAGGTGAGCAAAGCACTTTGCAAACCTAATTATCTCCTGCTCATGCTTCCAGACTCTTAAATGCACCAAGAGTACAGGCAAATGCTGGAGTGGGGCTCCCTGCAGCCAGCTGCCCACCTTCTTTCTAGGGTGTTTTTTATTATAAACCCTGCTAAATCCCCGTAACCTTCCAAAAGTCACCTCACTCTTACAAGGCTTACTTAGCTTGAAGCACACAGCTTGTAAAAAAAGAATTCTATGGTGAAATTGTGAATCGTCTTCCAGTTTTTCTTGCCCCTTAGTGTCAATTATTATTAAATGAGGCTGCAGACTTCTGAGAGAAAATACTGAGGTAAAGTCAAGGAAGTCGAATCAACTTTTCTGAAGTTCTTATCACAAGTTACTGATGCCCTTTGAAGCATCCTTAATGCTACATACTGGGGATACACTTTAACCATCTTTTTTACATATTTATTTATTTATGTACACTTTAGCCATTGTGTGAGAGGTCAAAGAGTACTTGGAAGGTGGAGGATGTAATTCAACCCAAACAGGCTACTGACCCGACCCACGGGTCCAGTTATTCGTGGGGGTGGAGGGGACCTCACCTGTAAAGGAACACAGGCAAGAGAAAGGTCAAGACCAAGCAAATGTAGACTTGTCAAGGTCTGCTTTAATGCAGAAGCAGTTTACAAGATATACTCTAGGCAAGGGAGGAAGGGGAACAACGAACAGGGTGGGGACTCTATCATCTCTAGATAAGGTCGGCCATCCGGTGGAGCATTCTGCGGGGGTTTTTCCCGGAATGTCTGGGGCAACAGTTCTTTACAAACCGGAAATTCTTTCTTAGCTGAAGGTCAGGTTCTCCCAAAAGAGGCAGTTTCTCATAAAGGCAATTTATTACAAGCAACTTTTGTTAGCTAGGATGGTGGTCCAGGGACCCCAACATCTCCCCCTTCCCTGTACAATGAGAAGAGTGGTGGTCTAGCACATCCCTGTCTTAGGCTAGTGATTGTGCAACACGTCCCTCTCCCAGGGTGGGGTAAGCCCCCTATCTTAGGCTGTGTGGACTGCTCCCGTCCCCAGCACCACGCACTCCTCTTCGGCTGCATTGGGTGTTGCCTTTGGGGAATGGACCCTACACTATCCCCGTCATGGGGTGACTCACTGCCTCTCCCTGGGGTTGCCTCAGAACATGGCAATCACCTACTCCCGTCATCGGGAACATTGCTGTCAGACCCAAGACTCTACAGGAGATGACGGAGTTGTAACAGGGACCCTGGGGGCCGCTCATAGGTAGTCTCTGTTGGAGGGTTGGTGGTAGCCCCCTGGTTCTTCTGGCGCCAGGCAATGGTAGTGGACAGAGACCGGCTTCCAAGTAGCTGCATTGACCTGTTCCTTAATGAAAGTTGTAAATTTCCAAAAAAACCCACGGCCCAAAGGAAATCAAAAGCAAAAATCCTATAAAAGGTGCTAATAGGGAGGGTGACAGGGTAGTGAGCCAAGGGGAAGCAGAAAACCAATTACTATACCAAGCTTCATCTCTATCTATCTGCCTTTTTCTTTTTTCTAGGTTCTTACGAATTCTCTCAATGCTATCTTGAACTAACCCAGTCTGATCCTTATAAAAGCAGCATTCTTCTTTTAAGGCCGCACAGAGCCCTCCTTCTTTAAAAAACAGGAGGTCTAGGCCGAGACGATTCTGAAGCACGACCTCTGAGAGAGAAACTACAGAATCCTTAAGATCACCGAGGCCCTTCTGTAGGTCAGCAATATCTCTATCTACAGCCAAGCTTAACTGATGGAACTGTTGTTGAGAAGTAACCAGGGAGGCAATTCCTGTCCCGGCTCCGGCCGCACCAAGGCCCAGGTGACCACTAAGGTGATGGCAGCTACTGGTTCTCTTTTCACATGGTCTGGGCCCCCCAGAATATCTGAGGGGTCATGTACCGTGAGGTGGGGGACCAAGCGAACCAGGACACTCGAGGTCCATAAATACAGAGCCCAACACCCACCAATTCAAGGTTTGACCTGGGGAGGCTTTATAATCTGAGGAAATAATTAAAAACCCAAAAATAGTAAAGGGAGAACAACTTGAATTTTTTCTGGTGCAATTAAAAACCCCCTTTCTTTAAGGGAAACAATCAGTTCTTGGGCAACAGTCTGTACCTTCAGCGAATCCCCTCCTGCGACCAAAATATCATCTGTATAGTGAATAATGTACATCTCTGGATGATTCAAGCGAAGGGGGTCAATTGTCTGGGCTACATATTTTTGACAAAGGGTGGGGCTATTAGCCATTCCAGTACCCGCCATTGAAAGCGAGGACATGGACCCACCTGATTAGTAATAGGTATACTAAAAGCAAACTGGGGACAATCATCTGGATCGAGGGGGATCGAAAAGAAGCAGTCTTTTAAATCAATCACTGATTTTGTAAATCCTTTAGGGATAGCAACAGGGGAGGGCAGCCCAGGCTGTAGGGGTCCCATGGGCTGCATGGTCTTATTTACTGCCCTGAGGTCTTGAAGTAACCTCCATCATTCCCCTTTCTTCTCAATAACAAAAATGGGGGTATTCCAAGGTGAGGTGGAGGGTTCAAGGTGACTGGCCACCAGTTGCTCCTGCACCAGCTCTAGGGCAGCCGTAACCTTTTTCTGTGGGAGGGGCCACTGATCAATCCCGACAGGGGAGTCCAATTTCCAAATAATTTTATCAGCCTGGAGGGCAGAGGGGTCAGTGGCCCTCAGAAAAACTGTCCTTGTTCATCAAATCCCAGGCCCCAGCGTTCCTTCCTGGGAGCGGCCTGCAGCGGGAAAACCATTCCCTGATCTGTCTTCCCCAATCCCTTTCCTGGTAAGTAGTACATCTCCAGCGTTTGTTCAGTGACAGCATCACTGGGGCTGCACATAAAAACCCCCATCTGGGAGAGACTATCTCTGCCCCACAAGTTGACCAGCAGGCCTGGCACAACAAAAGGCTGGATCTGGCCTGAATTGCTCTCTTTATCTTTCCAGGTTAACAGCCTTGAACTCTGAAGTGTATTTTGAGACTGGCCTATCCCTTGGAGGTGTGTGAGGGAAGGATGTAAGGGCCAGCTGGGGGGGCCAATGTTGGTGGGAGATCACCAGAGTCCAGAATGCCACTAAAGGCCTTGCCCTCTATATGTAGAACCAAGGTGGGTCTGTCCTTAGATATGGGTTGAACCCAGTAGGCATCGGAGGAACTGGGGGAAGAAGGCCCCCAGCGAGGTCCCCTAGTCTGAAAGTTACCAGCAAGGGGTAAGGGAAGGGCCTGTGCAAGGCGTTGGCCAGCAGTAATAGTAACCGGGCCTCAAGGGGCAGAGACTAAAAGCTTTATCTCACCCCTTATCACTATCCACGAGGGATGGATGTACCTGAAGGTCACCGAGAGTGGAAGAGGTGAGGCCCAAAATTAAAAAATAAAAATTCTCAGGGGGTGGACCAAAAATGCCTGTTGAAATAACAGTGACCCCCGAATCAGGGGTTAACATTGTATCAGCGGAGGCACACAAGTCCAGTCCTTCGCTGCCTGGGGTGGCGTGACAGAGAGAGGAGGCTGACCTGTCGACTGACTGGACCCCATAGCTGGGGGTTGGCCATCAATAGTGGTTTGAGAACGACATTCATTGGCCCAGTGACGTCCTCTTCTACACTGTGGGCATGGAGTAGGATGCCTCGGTCGAGCCGAGGTCCCTCCCACCTGAGGGCCAGGGTGTTCGTTCAGACATCACCTTGTGAAATGTCCGGGCTGACCGCATTTGAAACACAATGGACCTGTAGGGGTGCTCGAGCCACTAGGGCTCTGGATGATGGCTCCGATGGCCAAGGAGACTGCTTTGCACATTTGATGTGTAAAAAGGTCAACATCATTACATAGGCGGATCATGGCATGTAAGTTAAGATTTTTAGTGTGGCCTTTGAGGGCAGCACGGCAAGCCGAGTTTGCATTTTCATAAGCAAGCTGCTTAACTATTTTACCTTCGGTTTCCCCGTCCCAAAACGTGCTTGGCAGCCTCTTGTAGGCGGGCAACAGGCTCCTGAGGGGTCTGAATGACCCAACTAAGAGGAGTAACAACAGACCCTTTGGTGGGAATGGCCCTCCAGGCCCCAAGGGCCGCCTCAGCAGTCTGAGAGAGGACACCTGGAGGTAGTTTGCACTGTCTGTCCTCCGAGGCAAACTTCCCCTGACCGCAAATCTTATCTGCAGTCCACTGCTCAGTCGACCGGTAGAAATGGTTGCAGGCAGCAAGGAAATCTCCACAGTCGAGAAATTCTGCCTTCCAGCTCAAGAACTCTCCTCTACCTAACACAGATTGAACTACTTGGAGCCACTCGCCAGGCAAAAGGTACCCACCCATGGCAAGTCCTTCCAGAATGGCCAGCGTGAAAGGTGCCGGAGTGCAACTCTTTAACTGCTTTAAACTTGAGTTTCTTATACTGAGACTGTGTCCCTTGTCTCCCTTGATCAGTATCCTCTTCCCTGGAGCCCTCCTCGGCCTTATCTTCATTTTCAGCCTGTTCATTTTCTGAGTCCTGTCCTGGGTCTGACTCCTTCGCTGACCCTCCCTCAGGCCCCTCAGTGGTAGAGGAGTCGGGCGGGGGTGGGGGGGACTGAGCATCTTCCTGGCTTCCCTGGGATCGGATTAATACAGGGAAAGCTAGCGTTTTAGGGGCTTTGCCTTTATGTATTCTGCGGGAGGAGGGGGCCATCCCTCCGGTCTTATGGGGACGGGAAAAGACAATCCCCAACTCCGACTGTAATGAGGAGGCCTCTAAAGCCAGGTGGGAAAGTTCCTTTTGAAGGGTAAGAACATCTTGAAGACCCTTAATTTGGGATTGCAGTTGGGACTTTGTTTTAAGTAAAGGGTCTATTAAAGGGGGAGTGAGGGCCATCAGCATTTCTGGATTATAGGGCGGGGCCCGGGGCCCGATCGGCTTACTACAAAGGCCCCGGGGAGATCCCACTCACAGTACCTAGCGGCCTCTTCTTCTAATGTAGTTGCATCCCCCGGATCTAAGGGTTCTAGGGATCTGAGATTTGGATGAAGGGGGGGGGGGATGGCTTTTTTGGTCTCTCACTTTGATTCTCAAAGCCATCTACCTTTTTATTGTGGTCCTTGGCAGGGGGTCTAATTTCTGAATCTTGAATTTCTGAATCTTTTGAGGAGTGGATATCTGTAGGTGAAGGGTCCGAACCCCCAGGGTCATCCATCTCGATGATGACCGAGGAACACTTGGAGCCCACATGAGAGGGAGGCCATGACTTAGATAACTTCTCTACACAGTCCTGAGCGACTGCCAGGAGGTGGGTTTGATTGCTGCTCCCGTGCTCGGCCTCAATCACATCTCTTAGTAGGCCCCAATAAGAGAACATAACTTCGGAGACTGATTCTGATCCATTTTCAATAATCAACTCATTGAGCTCTCTACCCACTTTCTGCCAAGTCAGGGGATGTATCTCCCACCATATTATAAACCAAGGACATTTCTCATCAACAAAACAAAAAAATTTTACTAAATCCTTCTTTTTAACCCTGACTCCCCTCTCTCTGAGTGAGGCCTTAAGGCCTTTAATAAATTTCTCTTCCTTAGACAATAATTGGCCCATGTTAATGGGATGGCTATGACTTACCTCACCTCTGGGCTCCCGCGGGCAACAGGGGTCTTTGGAGACTCAATAATGGTGTTCGGCTGACTTGACTTCTGTTGATGCCTTCCAATGGTCCGTACCTCGTGCCCCTACGTTGGGCGCCACCTGACCTGACCTGCGGGTCCAGTTATTCGTGGGGGTCAAGGAGGACCTCACCTGTAAAGGAACACGGGCGAGAGAAAGGACGAGACCAAGCAAAGGTAGACTTGTCAAGGTCCGCTTTAATGCGGAAGCAGTTTACAAGAAGGGAAGGGGAATAAGGAACAGGGTGGGGACTCTATCAACTCTCGATAAGGTCAGCCATCTGGTGGAACATTCTACGGTTTTTCCTGGAATATCCTGGGGCAACGGTTCTTTACAAACCGGAAATTCTTTCTTAGCTGAAGATCAGGTTCTCCCAAAAGAGGCAGTTTCTCATAAAGGCAATTCATTACAAGCAACTTTTGTTAGCTGGGATGGTGGTCCAGGGCCCCCAACAGGCTACATAGGGGGCCCAAGTAGAGGAAGTAGCTGGAGTTGAGCTCATAACCACCAGTCACAAACAAGGCAGAGTTCCAGGTACAAGATACTAAATACTTCAATATAGGTGTAAAAGACATAGGAAGCAGGATGAGACAAAGGGGAGAGCTGAACTGTGATGCAAGCCTGAGAGTATCCATTTTCGAGATGACAGAGAATTGTTTTCTGTATTTTAGATTAACTTATTTTATGTGCATGAGAGTTCTGGCATATGTATATATGTAAATGCATATTTGTATATATGTTTATATAAGTATATATGTATATGTGATGTACATATTTATATATGTGTCTGTGTGTATACATGTATGTATATGTATATATGTACATAGTATATATGTGTACATATGCATATGTGTATATATTATATCACATTATGCCTGGCACCTCTAGTGGGCAAAAGAGAGTTGTTGGATCTCCTGGAACTGGAATTAACAGCTGGTTGTTAGCCAGATGTAGGGAGTAGGGCTCCCTACCATGTGAGTGTTAGGAACTGAACCCAGGTCCTCTGCCAGAGCAACTAGTTCTCTTAAGCACTGAGACATCTCTCCAGCTCCTTACAGAGAATTCTAAGATAGACTGGATTTGTTTTCTATGGCTTCTGCAACAAATTTCCAGAGCATAATTTTATTACTTTTAACAATATATTTCTTATGTTCCAATTCTGGAGGCCCAAATCCTGAAATGAGTCTCATTGAGTTAAGATCAAAGTGGTGGCAGGACATGTTCCTTCTGGAAGCTGAGGTAGAAATTCATTTTCTTTGCCAGCTGTTGTAGGGTGTCTGTATTCCTTGACTCTGACAGTCTTCAAAGAGAACTGATGAGAATTTTCAAATGTGATTAACTTTTCATCCTCTTACAGATTAGAAGGCTCCATGAACACTGGTTTCACCCAGATCACTGAGGATTATGTGTACTTTAAGTCCAGCCAATTAGCATCCTGATTCTATATGCAGCTTTGCCATGTGGACATTTTTATAGATTCTAGGGATTCAGATGGAGATGGCAGAGACTGCATGTCTGCCCAATCTGCCAGGTTATCCATCATTGACATAGAATGGCTAGGCCTTTACATCCAAGCCTCATCTGATCACTAGGCAGAGCTCCTGGAGACACTAGATTTAGAGCACAGGAAGGGTGTCTCCATAGTATTGTGAGTTTCCCAAAGGGCTTAACAGCTGAAGGACCTTCTGACAGCATTCCTAGCTGCTGAGACACAAGTCCTTTCCTGAATGGAGAGCTAAGTAGTGCATCTCCCCACAGTCCATCCCTAAGTCTTGTGGGTCCACTTCAGATTGGGATAGCACTATTCCTGGATTTTGTAGAGCTCCCATCCCTGGGGAATTTTTTTTTTTAACATTTAAAATTTTTCTTTTTATTTCATGTGTATATGTGTTTGTATGTGTATGTATGTGTACTATGTGCACACCTAGAGTCCCCAGAGACCAGAAGAAGTAACCCTGTTCCCTAGGACTGGGGTTATAGAGGGTTGTGACCTGATACTCATGGGCTCTGGGAAGTGAATTCAGGTCCTGCTAGAATCACAAGTGCTCTTAACTGCTGAGCCATCTCCCTAACTCCTTGGACTTTTAAAAAATGTTAAATGGTGGCTCTACATACCAGGGCACTACATCCAAAACTCTTCTTGCAGAATTTAGTGTGAGAAGAATTCTAGTCTTTATCACAGCTTCAGTTCTTGGGGTCCCAATGGGTACTTTTTGTTTCCTTCCTACACTAATGGGTCTTGACTTGCCTCATTCTCAGAGAGCAGTCACAGGCTACTTGCCAATTTGCACAACAGAGGTGCTCATTTCTGCCAAGGCTGGGACTGCTGCACATGCTCATTTACTCTTAGAACTGGACAAGAGAGTATCAAGAGTTACCCACAGCAGTCACCTGCACTCTAAATATTCTCCTCCCCGACTCAATTTGTTCTTGATTTGTTCTTGACTGAAGCTCTGTTCCTCTTCATGATCAGGTTCACTTACTCAGCCAGGATGACTCTTCTTTACTGATGACTTCTGGACATATGGAACATGAAGCATCCAGGGAGTATATGAAACTCTTGTGGTATCCTTGCTGGAGAATTAGTACTTTTGGAATATCAGGACATCTACACCTGAGCCCAGAGTTTTAGTGATAGCAGGCACAAATTTATCAAATCAATAATTGGAATTCAATTAAGAGTGATTATTCCTGTTTTTAACTTCTTCACAGACCTATGCAGCCTTCTTTTTGAGGACAAAGCATACATAAAGTTTTTGGTTTATGGTGTATTCTGTGTCCTGTAATATGATTTATCACCTTCATAGAGTATTGAAGGTAGGAAGGTATAGTAGATATTTTAGCAACTAAGTTTCCCCTTTGCTTAGGCTGTACACACACCCATCTTCTAACAACACATTTAGCGATATTAGAACATCACCGGCATGTATTATGCACAAACACCCCTATTCTAGCAATGCATGTAGAAACCTAAAGCAACCTAAAACTCCACTCCTCCAATACATTGTGCTGCATGTATAACGAAAAACAATATAATATGTTTTCTTTTCTCACTGACAACCATAAAAACTCCCTTTGGTGGACAATTTTTTTTTCAAAATATATTTAAAAATCCATCCAGCATAGACTGGTTTAGGAATACATATCTGTAAAACAGTGATTATAATATCATTTATTGTGGTAGAAATTTCTCTGAAGGTTGGGAATATTGGGATAACCTTCTAAATTGTGTGGTTATCTTGTGATTTGCATATCTGCTGATATATAACTATGTTTGGTTAACTTTAAGCATTAAGAGTCTTATTTCTACTGGGTACTGGGTATTGTGATATCTACCGCGATGATGATGGTTATTGTCTGGGATTAAGCCGAGTGCTGTGGGGGTGGTGGAGTTGGCCCAGGGGCCATGGCTAGAGCCGTGGAGGCTGTGGAGCAGGCCAGCAGAGGCAGCAGCCAAGCCAATGTCTCGTGGGCCCCTTGGCCGGTGCCACTGAGGCGGCCAGCCAGTGCCAGACTCTAGGGCAGGAACATGGTGGCAGAGCTGGGAGCCGGTGGCTGTTTTGAATGTTTCCCACACAATTTATTTAATAGGGGTTTTGTAAATTATTCATATAGGCCACATTGCAACAACAAAACAGCCCAGTGAAATTTATATATGACAATATCAGCTTTTTTTTTATCACATTTCAGGACTTTTATTGTTTGAGATCAGATGTCACCAGACCCTCTCTTTTAAAATATTTTTCATTCGTTTAAAATTTAATGTGTGTGTTTTGCCTGCCTGTGTGTCTGTGCACCATGTGCATGCTGATGGCCTCAGAGGCCAGAAGAGGGCGCTCCCTTGAAATAGAGCACTGTGGCTTGAATGAGATCTCCCCACATTCTCAGGTATTTTAAACATGTGGTCCCCAGTTAGGAGCATTATTTGGGTAAGTTTAAGAGGTGTGGCCTTGCTGGAGGAAGTAAGTCATTGGGGACAGGTTTTGAAGTTTCACAGCCTAGCACCAATCCCAGTGTGCTCCCTCAGCTTCATCCTCACAGACCAGGATGTGAGCCCTCAGCGTCCTGTTCCTACCACTCTGCCTTCACCCTGTCATCATGGACTCACACTCTGGAACTGTAAGCCAAAACACTTTATGCTACAAGGATCCTTGGTCACGGTGATTAACAAATAGATTTGGTTACAGATTGTTGTTAGCCATTATGTGGATCCTGGGTACCAAACCCAGATCCTCATGGCAAAGTCTCATTTCCAGAGCCCAAAGCAATTAGTGCTTTGAAAATTGCTGAGCTGTGTCTCCAGACTGGTGGTTTCTATTCTAATCCCCATGCTTGGATGCAGGAAGACAGTTTCTTATTCTGTAGCAAACCCTGCAGGAGATATTTGCAGTGGGCACACGGTTAGGCATCATCACCGTTTTCTTAGCACTCCTCGTGATGACTGGTTTTCCAGCCCTCTCCACTTCTACTCTGGTGTGTTGGGCTAGCTGCGAACTATCTGCCAGATGTTTGATGTTAGTTGAATTTAGGTCATGCCTAGCTAAATATTATGTCTTGTTAGGAGTCTAGGTACTTGGATTTAAGTTGATCAACCATACTTGGTGAGGGATCAAACTCATTCCTAAGAAGAAAACCGTGAATCCCACTGAAAAAGCTCCACTCGAGTATCAGATGCAATCCCTAAGCAGTAGTTCTTCACTTCATGTTGTGAAATGGTGACTTCTCTTACTCAGAACTATTTTGCATAGAGTTCTTCCTGTGTGTTTTTCCAACTCTCCTCTCACCTCTTAATGTGTGTCTCTTCAATACTGCATCACATGAAAAAAAATCAATCAAACAAACAAACAAAAACCTGAAGAAAAGGGGGAACGGCAAGAACTCCTAGGAAAGGGTTTTCTTTCTCTTTTCAGCCCTCCCCTGAAGATAACAGGTGCTCCGACAGCTATGCTGCACATTTCCTAACATGCTGTACTCACATTTGGGACTGGGACTTTAGTGTTCATAATATAATTTAAGAGTATTCTATATGTGCTCAGGGGTTAAGAATACTGACTGTTCTTCCAGAGGTCCTAAGTTCAAGTCTCAGCAAACACATAGTGACTCACAACCATCTGTAATGGAATCGGATGCCATCTTCTGGTGTGTCTGAAGACAGCAACAGGGTACATAAAATAAATAAATGAATCTTTAAAAAAAGAATAATTTAAAAAGTTTAAAATATAAGAAACCACGTCTGTTAGTATCTTTCAAGTATGTGTGGAATATAATATTTTTTAAAACTATGTGTGGAATATACTAGTTTTTGCTGTTTTGAATGATAATTAAGATATCTAATGACATCATAGTGGATAAGAAAAAGAGGAGGAACACAAACTAGTTTAAAGTATTTTCTGCAGAGTCTAGTTTTATGGTTTTAAATATGTATTGCTTTGTCCCATTGTGGCTATCTTGATTTTTTTTTAACAGTTACTGCTAAAATAGTTCACAGAAGCTCTATGTGGAAATTAGTGATGTAAAATGGGATTGCAAGGCAAAAGACAGCTTTATACTACCATCTTGTGGCTGTCCTATCAATGTGTATTTTCAGGTTAACTGCTACAGAGTTAAAAGCGTTGGTAAAAAAATTCATGCAAATCAATAATATATACATTTGATGTCTCCATCATTATACCTGCATCAAATGGTAGAGTTGGAGGTGTTTTTACAGTTTCTTAAACCTTGGGCAATGAGAAAACCATCAGGCTTAAATAGGACAGGAGTTAATTTCTCTAATTAACTTAATCTGAAGTTATTTCCGGGTTCTTCAGCTCATACTTAGGTTTGCTTCTAACTTCTAGAGGAGTTTTGACATTAGGCACTGTGTTTCTGATCCTTTGTGGTCTATATACATCTAAGTCAAGTTAATCACTGCTTATTCCCAACTATAAGACTCCTTCAGGCACTGGTATCTGTCTTTGCCAGTTCTAGACCCATCTACTGACGTTTATCACAATGAGTCCTAATTGCCTACATATATCCCATCACTGTTCTTCCCTGGGGAGTCACTCCAGGGCTACACTTAGGAGAACATCTGCTTTGATCCATTTTCTATTCATAATACAGAACTGACAGACTGGGTACATTATAAAGAAAAGAGGTTCCTTTTGGCTCAAAGTTACTGTCTAGGGCTAAGGCAACAATTTAGATAGGTATTCTAGATGGCAATGCCCATGTAGAGTCCTTAGGAAACAGAGAGAATCATATGGCAAAACAAGGGTAGTCCACATGTATGCTCAATTATCCCTCTGCCTTGCTGTAGGTAGAATAAAAAAAATGTCCTCATAGACTCATGTATTTGGAAACTTTGTCCCCATGTGATACCATTATTTGGGAAGTTATCAATCCTTTAAGAGGTGTAGTGTTGCTGGGGGAAGTGCATCATCGGGAGCAGTCAGGGTTGAAGGATTACAGCATTGCCCCCACTTCCTGCTCTGTCTCTGCTTCTCTCTGCCTCCTGTATGTGGTTGACATGTGCTCTCTCACTTTTCTGTTCCTGCCATTATGGATATTTAACCCCCTGGAACTATAAGTCTAAATAAACTCTTCTTTAAGTTGCTTTGCTAATGGTACTTTATCTCAGCAACAGAAAAATAATTAATATATGTGTGCTCCCCAACACTGTAAAACCTTCTGCATTCTCTTTCTCATGGTAGTCTCTCCCATGGCCTTATCTCCTCCTAACCACCTACAAAGGCCTAACCTCTGAGTACCACAGTTAGATCATGTTTTTATTGTCCAACTACCTCATGAAACTTCATCATGAGTTTTAGTGGTGACAACACATACCCAAACCATAACAGCAGCATGTCCTTATTAAGCTCTACTTTGTTTTTGGCCTCTCACGTCCTCAAAAAACGATTGCTTTCCCTAATGGGATTGTATGTCAGGATCCTTTTAAGTAACTCACTTACCTCCTAGTATGTGACCTTTCTCCTTCAAGTTTTAGGGAGCCAAAGCTAACCTATGACAATACTCCTTGAAATAAAAGGCCCCAAATAATCTAAAAAAAACCCAAATGACCTATCTAAACAAGAAGGGGCTGGAGAAGTAGAGAATGTAGGTTATAAGGAGACAAAGGGTGAAAGTATCTACAACAGCAATTACAAAGCAAGGTGGCTACATCTTAAGAGCCTATTACTCTAACAGGGTGATTTCATAGACAGAGGAGAATCATCTAAAGCACTTTACAGAACTCTCTGCCACAGCATGCTGGTATGGCATGAATTCTTTGTAAGTATGCTAAACCAATGATAACACCAGTGCTTGGGCAGCTAGATAGGAACTGGAGCTGCTCTAGTCAGTTTTCTTGGCCTAGTTGTCTGGACAATATGACCCTTATCTATATCTCTTTATAGTAATCAGAACACACTAATTTTTTAAAATAAAAGTTTTCATGAAGTCTAGTTTAGCCTCAAAGTCTTTATGTAGCTGAAGTTGATCTTGAACTCCTGATTCTCCTGTTTCTAATTACTGGGATTACAGGCATGTGCCACTGCCCAGAACAGACTGTTAACTTTTTATTTGTTAGCTATTGTTGTATAACAAACCAAACCCACAGCTTATGGCTTAATACAATACGCATTTTATTTGTCCAAGAATTGTGTGTAAAAACTTTGGATGTATGTCAAGGAGAACCTTTTGATTTTATTTTAGGTCATATCCGTGGCCTCTCCCTCCCCGCTCTGCAACTTGTTGGAGGGTATATTTTTCCAATATGTTGCCTTTCATATATCTAGCCATTGGTTTTGACTAATGACATGCCCATAAGCCTTTGTAAGCCAGCCTCCCGTTCTTTACATGGGGGAAGCCGAATGCCTAACAGTAAAGGAGGGTAAGTATGAATATACAAGTATCATTCTAACCACTGGTCCCTGTGGTCAAAGGTAAGTTCATCGCTGAAGGACTGAATCACTGTAAGTATGTAAAGATACGAGTACAAGGAAGTGTGATTCATCAGGAGCAATTCATGTAAGAACTGCCACAGTGCTATAAACAAACATTGCCAACAGTCAGTGGCTCCCACAGTCAAGTGTTATTTCTCACTAATGTCAAACTATGTTGGTAAGATGACTGCCACAATCATCATGGAATTCTTGACTCTTCTATACAGTGTATCTATCACTGTCTAAGAACTTTCATCTGACAAGGAAAAGCAGAAAACGCAGGCATGACAGAAGGGTTTAGAGACAAAGCCCAAAAGTGGTATATGTTGTTTCCAGCAACATTCCAATGGGTAGCTTACATTTAACTCAATGTCCAAAATTAATATAATGACCAAAAGACAATGAAGACATTTATTGGTGAGCATTGCAATTCACTGACATGATTAACAATGCCAAACTGAAATTAAAAGGAACAACAGTGTTTTAAACAAAGATCTTATACCAGAATCCAACCAGCCATAAAGAAAACCCAAATAAAGCTATATGCTACCAAACTAAAACTAAATTGTTCCCTGGTGTTTTGAGGAAATTATAAGAGGGGAGGGGAAGATGAAGTCAAAGAGAGAAGGAAAGGAGAGAAGGGGGGAGCAAGAAAGGGAAGGGAGAACAGATGTGGGGAGTGACCCAGCACATTTCCCTAGGAAGGCCAGTTTCAGTTTGCCTGAGAAAATTTTCTCTACTTTAGTCTCTACCCCTAAATCATTCGATTAATAAACAAAACAAAGCACCAGAAGCTATGCATGCCTACAGTCCCGGCACTCAGGAGGTTAACACAAATGGACAGTGAGTTTGAGGCTAGCCTGTTCAACATACTAAGAACTTGTCTCAACAAAATAAATAACAACAAAATAAGCTGAAGAAACCTCCTGCGAATCAGCCAGTTTTCTATTTGTCCCCCATTTCTGCCTTACAAGGCAATCTGCTTTTGTGTTTGGTTTCTTTAGTTCTTATAAAGCTGACATCCTCTAATGTACGGACCAAGTTTTTACCTGATTCTAGAATCATTAAGAAAAGTAAAATCTTGGAACAATTTGTTTGTAAATTTGTCTTCTTGCCACACATAAAATACACATTCCCTCCCTGAGAAGTCCAAAGTTCGCTTAGTCACTGCAACCAGGAGCTGTTGTTGAGTCACAGTCCTCCAATAAGGTAAAAATGTCTTACCTCACAGTCAGGTAAAATATGTAATGTGTAAATATGTACACTGTATGTCTCTACCCACATGCTGTATGTAAAATGATAAGCAGAGCTAGAATACCTGTATAAACACTTCCCATTTAGGAAAGAGAGGAAGGAACTTAAGACACAGTTAGTACTCAGTGGTCCACAGTGCTTCTGCAGCACTCCTGGTCATGTGGAAGATGTCTTTTCCTGTGATGTGATGGTTAATTTTGAGCATCAACTTGACAGCATTGGCAATCACCTAGGAGACAAATATCTGGGCATACCGATGAAGGCATTTCCAGAGAGATTTAACTGAGGAGGGAAGACTCATCTGAATGTGATTAGCACCATCCCATGGGCTTGGGCCCTAGACTAATTAATACAGAAGGCGAAAGGGAGTCGAGTGGCAGCATCCATCTCTCCCTGCTTCCTTACTGGGGCTGCAATGTGACCAGTTGCTTCACATTCCTGTCTCAAAAGCAAAGCTGTACTGGACATTATGCCTCTCTCGGGTATGATGGACTGTTCCCTCAAATTTTGAGCTGAATTACATTTACTTCCTTAACTTGCTTTTGCCAGTATTTTTATCAGTGATTTCCTCCAAGTGAGGCCACCCTTCAATTCTTAGGCCTTTGAAGGGAAGTTAGAGATGTAAGCTAGACAGAGAGGTCCTTGAGTGCTGCAAACTTAAAGCTTACTGGGTCATGCTGGTAGAAGTGTAAGAAATCAGAATGCTAGGAGAAACATGAACACTGGAGGCCTGGCACGTGAGGTTTTTAGTGGAGAGCAAAGATTAGGTCAAGAACTGGGCTAAAGACCATCTGAATGATATCTGGCAGAGAAACTGAATGAGACTAAACAAAAAAAAATGGACTAATTTGTTGTAGTAATTATTTAAAACGGCCTCTGGCTTAGGCTGACTATCTAAGCTGCCATGGTTCTGCCTAGCCCAGATGCCATGTTTCTCGGCCTGAGGCCACGTGCGCACTGAAGCTAGAACCGGCCCACCAGAAACACCAGCTCTGCCACCCGTTAGATGCCAGCATGAGAGATGGCTCTGCCAATCTTCCAGACCATTCTGCCATCCATGCGGGTCCAGTAAGAGAATGAGACTATAATTCTTATAATCAAAGGCTTTATATGTTTGATAATGATTAATAACAAGATGCTCATACAAAGAGAGTTGTATCCCAATTAGCTAACCTAATTATAAGTTTATAAGTTGTTCCCCACGAGTGCTCTCCATACCTGTGTGGTTCTCCATCCTCCTACATCTCTGCCCTCTCTAGCTCCTCCTCTTCCTTTTTTCCCTTCCTCTCCCAATTCCTCCTCTTCCTCTCCTTACTCGTCCCACCTTAGCTCATCCTACACTAACTTGTTTAGAGGAGGAAATTTAAAGAGAGGGTATCATTCAAGCTGTGTCATGGTCGCTGTTTACCCCTCTGATATAAATCTACAGCCTGTGTGAGAGAGTGAGTGTGAACAAAAAGACAACCGTGGTTTGCTGAGGAAAGGAGTGTAAGGCAGTGTGGAGCTGCAGAAAAGGCAGGTACAGGGAAAATGGCTGTAACTGTTACAGAGACTACACTTCTAAAGAGAAATCAAGCAGGTTACACTGGGGTAGAAGAAAGGTGTCCCTTGTGTAAGATCCCATTTATCAAAAAAATCCAACCTGTGAAAATACACTCACTTGAGAGAACCCAACTGTGAATGGCTCTGAAGGGCTTCTTTGCTCAGATTCTGTGCAGATGTGTACTGTTACTATGGCCTTTTCTTTGTTGGTGCAGGAGAAAACTGTTCTCTGTGGTATATTTTTCTAATCTTTCAAAACAAAGTTTGTAATATATCTTCTGGAAATTATCTTAGTCTACCTCAAAGCTAGTTACTTGTTTTAGGTAAGGACAGCATTATCTTAGGCTCATCTCTACTTGTCCAAAGCTGTTTTTAGTAATCAATGAAAGAAATAGGTAGCTCAAGGACAACAACAAAAATTTTCTGAGAGTTGAAATATCATTCCTTTTCTATCTTTTCCTTCCTTCCATTCCCTCCACCCCTGTCTTCTTTTGTTATTTTTTTTTTTTTGAGACAGGGTTTCTCTGTGTAATCCTGCTATCCTAGAACTTGCTCTGCAGACCAGGTTGCATTGGAAAAATACTTATGTGTACTGAAGGAACGATGACAAACAAGATAATGTTCGCTTTCTTAGTAGCTCATACCTTTCAGCAAGAGCAAATAAAATATTTTCAAAGGTTGCAAATGCTAACATAAGATTAGAAAGCATGTCTATGTAAGAGCCACAATTATGTTTTAAGTTTTGGCACAGAGGAATTCTCAGAGGAAGATTGCCTTCTCCTAGAAAAAAACCATCCAAGCAAAGAAAAGCCAAACAACAAAATTAAGTGCATCTGAGCACTGTGAGGGTGAGTGTTGGCACAGTTAGCATCCTAGAGGATCTTGAGGGTTATAGTAAGAAATTTATGGCTTGTTCTAGTTGCAGAGGAAAGCAACCAGAAGGTTGCATATGAGAACATGTTACTACACTCTGGTTCTGATTTAAAAAAAAAAAAGGAAATGATCACATCTGATACTCTCTGGAGAATGACAATAGTGGCATCACAGTAGAAGCAATTCAGGTCCATTGGAATTAGATTTATGTTAGTAGGGCTCTACTGAGCCAATGGCAATTCTCATACTCTTTTCAACTCTTTTGTTTATTTGTTTTTTGAGATAAGGTTTCTTTTGCAGTCCTGGCTGCTCTTGAACTCACTCACTCTGTACACCAGGCTGGCATCAAACTTATGAGCTTCTCCTGCCTCTGCCTCCTAAATTCTGAGATTAAAGGCATTTGCCACCCCCCCAAACTGTTGAGAAGTTCCTCTTTATACTTAATCTTGCCACAAAACATAACTATTCTCATTGCTATGTGTTCCACATCCATGGTGGGCTGTCGCCTAAAACTGTGAGCACTTTAATAACTATCATGTATTTCCTTTTGGGGACTGTCACCACTCTCTAGGGTTCTGAGGTAAAACACAGTTACATTTTTATTTCGGGTAACCAAGTCTACAATGTGTCTCAGAATGAAAGATATAGACTAAGAAGTTAGTCGTTATTTAAAATCAAACCAGTTGGTCTACTCACTGTGCTTACTCTGCTCCCACTAGACCACGAATCCCAGAATTGCGGGAAAAACCCTTATCTCCAGCTCGTTCAAGTTTGTGAATCTAGCGCTGGGCAGAAACCCGTTCTGAAGAAAGGATTGAAGCATTAAATGATCGAGTGGGTAACCGAATAATATGTTCTCCAATTAAATGATACTTTTTGAGAACCAAAGCCTTGAGGTCGCGAGGACCACTTCATGCCTCCAATGATCGCATTCCCCAGAGCAGCACAGGTATAGCCTATGGTCCGGCGTTCTGGGGTCGCGTGCGGCGCGCCCTCGTGACGTCATTACGCGCGCGCCCAGGGCTTCTCTGGGCTCTAGAGGTGCGCTTTCGCTTCCACCGCTGCGGTGAGTGGCGCTTTCCCGCTAGTCGCTCCGTGCGCTGTCTTCCGAGCGGTAGGTCCACCGCGTTCCCACAGGCTCTCTGTCTCTGTCACTGCTCGCTGGCAGCAGGCCTGGCCGCTCCCACGCGGAGCGAGCTTCTCCTCAGGGCCATGTCCAGGCCGAGCAGCGTCTCGCCGCGTCCGCCGGCTCCTAGCGGAGGCGGCGCCGGAGGCGGCGGCGGCGGCCCGGCTTCTTGTGGTCCCGGAGGCGGGGGCCGGGCCAAGGGCCTCAAAGACATTCGTATCGACGAGGAGGTGAAGATCGCCGTCAACATCGCTCTGGAGCGCTTCCGATACGGTGACCAGCGAGGTGAGGCTTCTGACGGGGGACCTTGCGGGCTGACACCCACCCCCAGGCCCGCCCCTGATGGGCAGAGGAACCCAGGGCCGGGCCTCAGAGGTCAGACCAGCGCTGTCTAGTGACTGTTGGTCACGGAGTGGGATGTCTTGTGGGCCGGCGGGGTTAGGGAGCAGTCGCTGGGCATCAGAAGGTGGAAAGGTTACGTTAATCCCAGGTGGGAAAATGTTCTCCCAGGTACTTTTTCTGCAACCCGAGGCTGCTAAGTCAACATTTTAAGGAGTTGGTAAGCCCCTACCATCCTCCTCATTATTATTGAAAGAAGGTGTAGCCTTACTTCAAGCTGAAAAAGCTTCAGAAGAGGCTTTGAATTTATTGAATTTATAGACTTTATTGAAATTCTAGATGCATCAAATCAAACACAAACTTGTGTGTTTTGTACTTTATCAGGTTAGAGATCTATATGATACAAGCCTCATAATATACAACTGAGTTTACCCGTAGTGTCTGCATAGCATATTGAATGCACATTTTGATTTGCTGGCTTAGCTAGTAATTTGCTTAGGCTTATTGTCTGAAACGATTTTGAACATATGTTTGACAGAAGCAAAGCCTTGACAAAATGTCACAACAAATCTAGGCTGAAATATTGAGCAAGAGCCCTATGCCATTTTGAGAACAGAATCATGGGAGTTTCAGCTTGAGAATTCATAACTCATAGGCATCCCTCATTATTGAAGGAAATACAGTTTTGTTAAGTAAGACAGGAATAAGTTAAATGGTAGAATATGTTCAGAGTTATACCAATTTAAGATTTCAACACAGGTAGTAATCTTTGATGAATTTCCAAGTCCTTTATCATATTTAGGCTTTATGTGTAACTTAATAATTAATATCAGAATTCTGGGCTAAAGAGATGGCTCAGTTCCTCTTGCAGACTGCTCTTGCAAAAGACTCAGGTTTGAATCCCAGCATCCCATGATGGCTTGAACCTATCAAATCAGCTTCAGGGGATCTGATGCTTCTGACCTGTGGCCACTGCGTATACACACACACACACACACACACACACACACACACACACGCGCGCGCGCATGCATGCAAAATTAATAAATATTAAAAGTTAATATCAGAATCCTATTAGATGTGAGCTACTGAATAAAAATACTTTTTATATAAAATACATCATTTGATTTATACTTACATATATTTTTCATGTTTTATGCCTATAATTGTCTATAAATGGAATCTTTTTTCCTTCGTAGAAATGGAATTTCCTTCTTCTTTGACCAGTACAGAAAGAGCTTTTATTCACCGACTAAGTCAATCTCTTGGTTTAGTTTCTAAAAGTAAAGGGTAAGTGTACAACTTTTCTTATTTTTACAAAAGTACTTACTGCAAGAAAGTATACATGTGTCTGACTGCATCTAAATCATTATTTCTGTTTTAACTTTCCATTCTTAAGTATGGTATATGTAAATGAACTCACTTAGGTCTGTACCAAGATCTGCTTTTCTTCCTCCAATCCACTTTACCTCCCAGGTGCAGAAAATAAGTTAGAGCCTGGGAGATGGCTCATCTTGTCAAAGCATCTGTTGTATAAGCCAAACAACCTGAATTCCATCCTCAGAACCTGCCTTGAGCAAAGTAATAAAAATAAAGCTCACTGTGGTTAAAACAGTGACAACTCCTGTGGTGAAATGAAAGCAAGAGACTGCAGAATGGGCCATAGGTTTGCACAGTGGTAGAAATAACAAGTGAGACTCAGCTTCAAGTAGGTGAAAGGAGAGAATGGACTCCTGATAGTTGTCCAGTGACCTCCACGTGGACCCCTGAACTTATACATACTCATAAGTTTAAATGATTTTAAAAGGTGGATATAGTTCCATGATTCATGTTAGGTTATTTATTATTGGACTGCTAAGTGACAGATACTTTTCAATGGAAATTTAAACTTGAACCTGCTTAATTTGAATTACTTATACAAACAGATGTAGTCTGTTAGAGAAGTTTCAATTTGATCCATCGGTTTGGTTTTGGGCTTTAGGAAATAATATTATTTACTCAGTTTTATAATCATAGTCTCTACCATAGTGTCTGGTGTATATTGATGAATTATGAGTAATTTCAGAAAAAGATTAGCTAAAGGTGAAATACAACAAAGCTTCCCAAGATAATTTTTAGAGGAATTAACGCATCTTGGTTTCACAGACATGTTAGAGATATTCTTATTAACCAGGATACAGTGTTATAGAATTAAAATGATGTACTTTTGATCATATAGTTAATTAAAAAATTATTACTGAATGGACACTAGCCTCAGACTTCTGTCATGCTTATTTAATTCTAACATTATTTCTACCCTGTCTGGTTAAAATTTTGCGAATGAACAGCACAGGGGAATGACTAGTTGGCCTCTAAATGCACTGAATTTTCAGACAATGAGGAACAACACAGAGGAAAAGAACCTCCCACAGAAAGCATTTTTAGAATCTAGTGATTCCAGTTTGCTGTGGAAATGACAATTTTTTTGATCAGGTTATTTTTTTTTCCTCTTGATTCAGAGTCTCAGGTAGACCAGGCTGGCCTTAAAGTTCATGATTCTCAGGCTTTCACCTCTGAAGTGCTACAGATACAGGTAGATGTCACCACACGTCATCAGTTAGGACAGATGACAGCATTGAGAACTTACAGTTCATTTTGGTATTCACTAGGGAACATGCAGAAATGTAAATGTTAGTAAAGAAAGAATTGCACAGCAAAAACTACAGTTTAGCTCTTGGTTTAATGTTCTTTACATCTTTTTCATTTTACACTTGTGCATTTATACATGTGAGGACATAAACACGTGCACACATGCCATGGCACATGTGCAGTTGTCATTGGCAACTTGCAAAAGTTGGTTCTCTTCATCTCTTCATGTGGATTCCCAGGATTGACCTCAGGTTGTCAGGGTTGTCAGCAAATCTGGCCCCAGTTTAATGTCCTTATGGGGAAAATATTGTTGACAAAATTTAAATTTAATGAAAATTGGGAAAATTAGAAAATAATGTCATTTTCACCAGTTTGTGGTTACATTGCTCATTACAATATGATAGTTACATTATCAAATAAAAATGTTGTATGAAATATTTTGGTTAACTATGAAATGATTTTTTTATTGTAATAGCTTTCATTTATTTAAAGCCTTCTCTGTGACACATGCTATAATATACATCTAACTTCTTAATCATGAATACCTACTTCAAAGCAGACATTATTAACTTGGGCATAGAGCCATTCATAATTTACTTGTGTTCTTACCACTAACAAACAGTAAAGTTGGGATTCCCACCCAAGTCTGTGTTTTTTAGAGCCAAGTTTTTAATCAGCACAGCTTTGCTAAATTCAGGCATATATTATTAAATCATTGAGAACACATTTGGGACTTCTTGTGGCTGTAACATTTTACTTGGGACTGTTGGTTTTAATGACTTAAAGAAGTCATAAAAGATATGGTCAGTTCCATATGAATTAAACAGACACCCAGCCAGGAACTTGAGCTATTACAGAATTGTATAGTCACAAGCTTTCGAAAAAAAAATTTTTTTTCATTTACAAAGTATGTAAATTATTTGCAGTTAATTGAAAGTAATTATTGGAAATGCTGTGTTACATAGTTGAACATCAGCTATTAAAAGTGGCTCTTTTAACAGGCTGTCCTGCAAATGTAATAAACACATTCCCAAAACATCCCACGGGATATACTAATAGGAACAGTCAGCCATCACCTTTTCAGTATGAATAGGAACTTTTGTTCAGATTTTCCCACCTTTATATGCTTCCCGGTATGTATGAACTGGAGAGGTTGCACCAACCAAGAAGTCTGCTAAATTTAAATTTTAACATTTATGAATAAATTAGGCTCTTTTCCCCCATTTGTTATTGTTGATTTAAGAAGTGGGTTTGTCGTATTTTGATATTTGAAGATACTCTTCTTACTGCTTTATTTTTCTTTATTTATTGTTTTTTGGGGGCGATTTTTAATATCTCAAAATTTTTTCATTGTTTTGCTTGAGATAACTTTCTAAGTAGGCATATACATCATATGTAAACAATCTGACTGTATATAGTAAATAAATTATTTCTATTAATATTCAGAAAGGGAGCAAATAGATACCTAACTGTGAAGAAGAAAGATGGATCAGAAACAGCTCATGCAATGATGACCTGTAATTTGACTCATAATACAAAACATGCTGTTAGGAGCCTAATTCAGAGATTTCCTGTCACCAATAAAGAACGTACTGAACTTCTACCTAAAACAGAAAGAGGAAATGTGTTTGCAGTTGAAGCTGGTATGTATTTTCTAGGGAGCTGCCTTATTTACCCTATTATTTGGCGATTATTTTTTTTCCCCACCTTAGATTTATTTTTGAGAGCTAATATGGTACAAGTTTCTTTTCATTTTTTATAGTGTATTAGAGGTGACTAAGAATTATGAGAATTTTGGAATAAAATAAAATATTAAGGCATATTGTACAGTTGAACCAAGTTTTTAAAGGTTGTAATAATAACTACTGTTCATTGAATAGTTACCGTGTGCTTGATGGTCTCTTCACTTCTAGCCTCACAGTAGCAACTTCTGGGTGGTAAAATGTGAGCGAGGAAGAAGCTGGAGCTCAAAAGAGTGAAATGACCCGTTTAAGGTTACTCAGCTAGCCACCGAACACTTCTGAGATGTGACTCCAGAGTCTGTCACTTTTCTGTGTCAGTCAATGCCTTGATGTACTAATCCTTCATGTGGTACTTTAAACTGGGGCTTTAGCTTTAGAGAAGGGCTGGGGAAGAATCTTCAGTATACAAAATTACTCAAAGACAGTTGATATATAAATTATAAAATGAAGTCATAATTTTATTCAGAAAAATAGCTTTCAAGATGAGAAAATGATCTAACTGCCCAATGTAGACTTGTGTGATTATTGTTGTGTGCAGGAGTGGATCCACAGTTCATAGGACATATATGATCCTAGCTATCAAA
The DNA here is from genome assembly GCF_004785775.1 of Grammomys surdaster. Classification (NCBI taxonomy): domain Eukaryota; kingdom Metazoa; phylum Chordata; class Mammalia; order Rodentia; family Muridae; genus Grammomys; species Grammomys surdaster. The sequence continues at coordinate 2,711,438 of NW_021604719.1, forward strand.
GAACTTGGTTTATTTATCTTTAAAGGTTTGGTTGTTTGGTATGTGGGGCTCATGGGTGCTATGTAAGCATTCTACCATCGAGCTATAACCTGAGCCCTAAAGAAAGTATCTTAAGTGTGAACACATAGAAATAGTTTGAGCTATTTAGACAATACCTTCTTTATTACACCTGCTTTATCATACATGGATATTGGCTGAAATGCTCAGTTGGAAAATTCATTTATCATTAGAACTTTGTATTTACAAATATTATTCTGTTAGTCATTTAGTTGTACATGTATCATTTTAACCATGTACTTTGCTATTTTGTAATATTATCTACAGGTCTTATAATGCACATTATTTCCTGCTTAAATTAAAAAAAATGACATTACTGGTAGAAGCTTATGATAAATGTGAAAATTTATGGTTTGTTTAGTGATTATGGAATGATTAATTTTTATTGATTTTCATGTGTTATGCATCAGAAACACTTGAAAAAGACTTACTGTGAAATTACTGAAACTTGTAGCCGGTAAACTCTACATGCAGGAGGGCAGTAGCTGAGGCGCTGGGTAGTGAAGACTATAGAGAAGAACATTCAGAGGAGCACAGGAAATTATGTAGCTTCATTTTTAATGTGTCATGTCAGTGTTCATCATAAACTTTCTGTCTGTTTATTCACTTTTGAAGAAAACCGAGAAATGAGCAAGACAAGCGGGCGTCTCAACAATGGCATACCTCAAGTTCCTGTGAAAAGAGGAGAGTCTGAATTTGACTCATTCAGGCAATCTTTACCAGTTTTTGAGAAACAAGAAGAAATTGTTAAAATAATTAAGGATAACAAAGTAGTTTTGATTGTAGGAGAAACTGGGTCTGGAAAAACCACACAGGTTTGTTATTTTGTTGGTTTTAGAAGGAAATTGAATTTATTCCATTTCATAGTTTTATGTCAAATTTATACTATGTGTTTAAAAACAAAGCTCTAGTTATTCTACTAATAGCTATTTCATACACAAATTGTTACTGAGTGCATATAAAGAATCTATAGGAAGGAAATCTTTCAAATTACTACTATTTATTTATTTATTTATTTACTTTTGAGACAGGGTCTCTCAATGTAGTTCTGTCTGTCCTAGCACTCACTATCTAGAACAGGCTGGGTTGGAACTTACAGAGATCCTCAGTCTCTGCCTCTCCAGTACTAGGATTAAAGACGTGTACCTTCACAGCCTGTTTGATTCTTTATTTTTAAACTAGTGCATTTGGTCTTTAAGAAACAGAAGTTATGTGATTTATTATTTTGGGAGACTGTGCCTGGAGTTCAAATTTCTATTATTTTGTCTATTAGATGTGAAGTCTTTATCTAGCATTGTAACCCCATCATCATTTTAAGCCTGTTTTCATTTATAAAATGGAACTGACACTTAGTACATTTTAGAGTGAAATTTAGAGGTAATCTCTACAGAATGCCTTATATAAAATATTAACTAGCTCCTACAGGTAGGATTTACTTTAGTGCTAAGATGCCATTAAATTTTTTCCTGATGTTTCAGTTCTGTGAACCACAAACCTAGACAGAATTTTAAGAAGATTGTAGCCAATTTCAGGAAGTAAATTTTTTTTCAATATTTCTCCTTATCCATGTTTATAATTAGGTGACATGGAGCTGTTATGTGGGAAATGAAAGAATTTATTCATTTTTTTTGTTTAAGAATTTTATACATGAATATAATACATTTTAATCAAATCTACCTTTCCCTCCCCTCCAATTTCTCCCATATCTCTGGCCATGATTTCTTCCCAACTTCATATACTCTTAAAAAAACCACTCAGTTCACATAGTATGCCTCTCAGGGGCTGCATCCTTACAGAAAACTTTCCCTTCACCACTAGCCATCAATGGTACTTCATGAGCGCTTCTCATATCCATGCTGAGATTTCGACTGGGTTAATCTTGTGCAGATCTTATGCAAGCAGTCACAGCTACTGTGAATTCATGTGTACAGTCGGACTGACATGTTTAGCAAATGCTGTTTGGCTGCATAAATATACTGCCTGTGGCTCTTCTGTTCTGGTTACAGTGATTCCTGAGCCTTGAGGTAGGGTGTGACATTGCTGCCCTACATAGAGCTGAGCACTTCATACTCTTATTCTCTGCACATTGGCCAGTTGTAGGTCTCTCTCTTACTCACTCTCTACTGTGTAAAGAAGCTTCTCTGCTAGGGAAGAACAGGGAGAACTTATTACTATATCCATTTAACAGACTAATACTTTTTGAAATCATGCCCCAGCTGTGACCTAGCCAACTTCAGGATTTTGGCCCAGTTAGCAGTATCCGACATGAGTTCTGTCCTACGGAGCAGGCTTTGAATCCAGTAATTGGTGGTTCACTCCCATCAAATTGACACCACTGTGTTCTAGTGGTCATATCTTGCTAGGCCATTAGCTGTTATAGCACACAGGGCTCACATCTGGGTAAGACTGTTGATTATTTCTCCCCCATAACATGCATAGCCTCTTAAGCACTTTGTAAACTAGTCAGTAGGGAGAATGCTTCCAGGCCAGCAGCTTGATTTTTTCCATGTCTTGGGCCTCAAATATGTGGTGTCTTCAGTAATAGGGTCTTACCAGGTTCTGAGGGTAACCAACAATGGTGGCAGTAGTTTCTAATGTAATGGGATCCCGATGTAACTCTACTGTTCTTTTTGAGAGCCTGTTTTGTCTGGGAGAAGCATTGTCCTTCATTATAGGGCAACTCCATTTAAACTCCTTTTATATAATGTGTATGAATTTTAGGAAGCTTGTACAGTAGTAGGTTTTCATGTGGCAGTTTTAGAGGTCTTTAGTGTTATTCTTCTCATACTCTCTCCTCTGCCTTGCTCTCTGTTCCCCTACATCATTAGGAACCCTTCCTAATCCATTATTCTCCTTTTTCAATACGTTCTACCTCCTTTCCCTTCCAACTCCCCACCCTCACTGCCCTAGCTTACCCTTCTGTTGGTATCCTAATTTATACTGTAGTTGTCATACATACATGAGAGAGAATTTATAGCATTTGTCTTTTTGAGTCTGAGTTATCTCAGTATGATTTTGGCCCACATGCATGCAGTGCCCACAGAGATCAGAAGAATGTCTCAGATCCTTAGAGTCTGGAATTAAAGATGATTGTGAATTTCAGTGTGAGTGCTGGGAATTGAATGAACCCAGGTTCTCAGAAAGGATAGTGAGTGCTCTTAACTACTAAGCCATCTTTCTAGTCCCAGTAGGACTTCTTACTTTAAATATTTATGACTTTCCTGGATTTTAGTATAGAAAAGTATTTATAACTCTAGGAATGTAGGGTATCTTTATTTTTGTGATGATTTTGACTATTAAAAATATCCCAGCGGGACTTTGTAATTTCATTGTCTTTATAGGATAATTTGGGGAAGTTAACCTACACTAGTAATCCATTAATATCCAGGATTATATTTCTCAGTATACTCTGGCCATTTTTTGTTTACAGTAATATTGGAAGGTCTTCTTTACCCTAAATATTTCTTGTTAGATTTCATTTAAAACATTTAGGTTTAGTTTTCATTGTGAACAAAAAACTCTGAAAACTATACTTTCTCATTGATTATTAGCAGTTATATGAGACTTATTGATTTGAAGATTAATGTCTTGACATATTATGGAAATTGGAAATTTGATTTTTATTTGATTTGGTTTGATATTTCTGTGTATGCAAAATGAATACCTTATAGTGCTGTAAAATTTTTGGTTTAGATTCCTCAGTTCCTGTTAGATGATTGCTTTAAAAATGGCATCCCCTGCCGAATATTCTGTACTCAACCAAGACGATTAGCAGCGATTGCTGTGGCTGAAAGAGTTGCTGCAGAGAGAAGGGAAAGAATTGGTCAAACAATTGGTTATCAGATCCGATTAGAAAGCAGGTAAAGACAGTCTTCTTACCTTTTATCATGCTTAAAGCTAGCTAAGTGTGTATATTTCACTAAAAATAGAGGATTAAATAATCTTGTGAAATGGAAGGGGGAAAGCCCCACCCCTAGACAGAGAACACAGGCAATGACTGACTCTGGAGAGAGGGACAATTAAGTGGTCGTCTCTGAAACCATGAACCCATTAACAACAAAACTAGACTTAGCGGGTCATTTAAGCTATTTGTGCACATATATGTAACAGTAATAAAAAGGGTGTCATTTGAGAATGTGTGGAACAGGGGAGGGGCTGGGCAGAGAGAGGAAAGGGAGAGAGAAATGACTTGCTGGGAACCATCCTCCAGACTCCAGAAAAGAGAAGGAGTCTGAGAGGGAGGAGTGAGTCAGGCATGGGGGTCAGGGGAATTGTCACTGGTCAGACTGCTTCTCTATTTATCAGAGCTAAGTAGGCAAGGATAGATAGATTCATGTTGTTCCAAAACAGATCATACCATTTTTGTCCCTGGACATGTGTTTTAACTTCCTCTAGGTCATAAGTTTAGTCATCAATAATAAACAGTGAGAAAACAAAGTTATCTTTTATAGTCAGTTTTCCTCATCAACCCCATACCCCAATTTTTAAGAATCCAGAGGCATATTTTGCCAAAGCATGGCAGCGTGTTCTGAGGTTATTAGCTCTTGGGTTTCAAGGTTACTAGACAGAAAGAAAATTTCCAAGCCAGCCTAGGCAGTTGGCCATGTCTAAGCTCTGTTTTATCAACCTTTAATGCCCAGAGTATTAATTGTCATTAGGCCCAAGAAAAGTCTTTGGACCAAAGCTGCTGCAGTTACTCAGTTTCTGCTATAATACTATGTTTATATCTTTGTAGAATTTGTATGTCTACTCTTTTTTTTTTTTTTTTGTTCCTTGGTCATATGATACCACAGTGGCCCTGTACAAGCTAACTTTTCTAAGAATGGGAGGTCTTAATACTTCATTCTTTTATCATTTATCCTTACTCAACTATTCTTTGTCTATCAGTATAAGCCCCTGTGCAGGGAAGAGATAACTCCAGTCAATCTAATATTGTTGCTGTTTCTTTTCTTCGAGGAGCATACCATATGTAGTCTCCAATCTTGTATTCCACATAATCTCCTGAGTATAATAAGAAGTGGCTTTTAACTTGATCTGTACCAACTTCTCTAGCCCATTGAACCTTGTTTACCTTTTAAAGCTTACTTTGTTCTGATTATCTTGTTCCTGAGTAAGTTCAGGGGCAGATGTTCTAAGAGAATCTTAGAACCAGATCCTCATAAAGGAGATCTCTGGGTATCTTTATTTGAGTCATAACCTCTAGGACATATGGAAGACGTTTCTAGTGGCGTCAGATAAGGGTATCTTCCCTAAAAGCAGGAGGGATAGCATGCTCAAGACTTTCCTGGGGAAGCTTAGCAGCAGCACTCCTAGAAGAAGGCATTAATGAATAATAAGTAATATCCATTAACCCAATTTCCCCAAGTTGTACAAATATGAAAAGCCCTGTAAGCATTCAGCATATGGAGATCAAGACCAAAGGTGGAAGGTGGCATGCTGGTGACTGTATCATTCGGCTCAGCGCTGCTGGATCTCTGCCAAGCAGCTGTGCTGGCTTTATGGCCTTCTCTGTTCCCAGTAGATGTGGCTGTGCCAGATTTAATTATGTTTTATTTAATATATAAAAAATAAAGTCACAGAAGACAAAAAATTAACTGACATTTTGCTACTGTATTCAGATATTGATACCATATCTAAACTTAGGTTTTGAACAGCCGAGCCATAGGTATAAATCCTGATTCAGTGTCATGATCAAGTATAAGCTGTTTCACCTTGCTGAGACTTTGTTTTATATATGAGGGTACTATGCCATCTAAAGTCTAGAACATTGAGCTACTGAGTTGAGATAGGAACTCAGTAAATGACAGTGATTCAGTTTTAGTGAACTGTACAACTGAGTATGCCTTATCCACAATGTTTGGGAACAAGTGTATCAGATTTTAGAATATTTAAGATTTGGATATTACTATAAAGTAAACTTTACTACTTGAGCTTATGGAGTGCCTGAAATCTGAAGCAAGACATTTGAGAGAGTGGATTTCTAAGAGACTGAGGATGTTTAGCCTGCTGTAGTCTTCTTGACAGTGTTAGCATTTCTTGGTTTGTAGCAATAAAGTTTTTTTTTTCACTGTACTGTAACTTTTTTAACTGAACTAAAAATTTTAAAGTTTTTTTTAACCTCCGTATGTTCTTTAACAACATACATAACTTAAATAAAATCTGTTACTGATGAAATTTGTGATTTTCAGACATTATATACATATTGTAACTTTTCTAACAAGTCACATATACCAATACAATAATATTATTCAAAATAATATTACACATATTATATTCATAATATTTGTTAAACTGTATATACAGCAAGCATTTAAAGTAGTTGTATTTTTATGATGTAAAATATTTGTAATTGTGTACTTCATTTTGATTTCTAAAAAGGGTTTCGCCAAAGACACTTCTGACATTTTGCACCAATGGGGTATTGCTTCGTACATTGATGGCAGGTGATAGCACATTGTCAACTGTGACCCATGTTATTGTGGTAAGACTATTGCTGAATTTGCCATGTGATACTGAGACAGCTTAATATTTAATTAGATAATGATACTTTTAGAATAAGGTAAAAGGAAAATGAATTACTGATTTTAGTAGATTGTGTTCAAGGTAATCTGGTATAATTATTAGAAATATATCTTATATAAAGGTGCTATGACTTTGGGTTTTATGGGGGAAATAACCAAATAGGATGTCTTTTGAAAATAAAATGTTCATCTATGAAAATAATGTATATAATTAGAATTTTCTAGAATTAGGTTTAGTCTCTATACTTAGCTTCCTAATTAATCCTTTAATGCCATAGAGTTCCTAATTGCAGCTATATACTTTAAGTCATTTAATCTTGTGGTTAAGTTGCAAAATTAATTAGCTACTTGTTAAGTAAAAACTACCCTCTTATTAAAGTATTCTAAGCTTTTTTTTTTCTTGTTTGTATCAGAAAAAAATAGACTAAGTTGTAGTCTTTAATAAGCAGGTTTTAGAAACCTTGCCTACTTGATGCCTAGTACTAAAAATTACATGTACACAGGGGTTTTTCTTTGTCTGGTTTTTACCATTGTTTGAGACAAGGTCTTGCTATATCCTTTAGGCTTCTATCTTGCCATCTTCTAGCTTCAGCCTCCTCAGTAGCTAAGATTACAAAGATGTGCTACCATGCCTAGCTAGACATATATTTAAATTGATGTTGTTCATATTAAGACTGCATTTAATAGACTGAGATAATTTAGAGTTTTTGATAGTTTTTGTAGTAGAGTCTATGAAAAAGAATGGGACTTTGTCATTTATGGTAAGCTTTAATGTACAATGATTTCTGTATCCTAAAAATGCAAACTGGTCCATGGTAGTGATTGACTTTTCCTTATTTAATTTGAACAATATAAATCCAGCAGTATTTTCTGTTAAAGATGAATCATCCACAGTGTTTTACCTGATCCATGGGTTTGTTTCTGTTTCTCTTCATTGCAGGATGAAGTTCATGAAAGGGACCGATTCAGTGATTTTTTACTTACAAAGTTAAGAGATTTGTTGCAAAAGCACCCAACTTTGAAACTAATTCTCTCTAGTGCTGCCTTGGACGTGAATCTCTTCATAAGATACTTTGGAAGTTGTCCAGTGATATATAGTATGACTATATCTATTATCTTTTTTAATTTCTTTGAAATAAAACTTTGCAGTGTGATTATGTTTTATTTTTATTTTTTTAACAGAAATTTGGAAATATTCTGAAGTAGAGGATTTTCATTTATGCTTCCCGTGAGACAGGCTTCATAGTGGTTTGTCTCTATTTTGGCCTCTTTTTTTGCATCTGTAGCTCTCTGAGCTGTGTAGCAAATCCAGTGATTTAACTTGAAAAAGAACTGAGCTTCCTTTTGTCCTGTGTTTCTCTTTAAACACCGGTCTGCACTTTACTGCCCACTTCCTTGGAATAGTGTTCTATACTGTTCATCCACTTGTAAACCCCAGGCTCAAGGCTGTCAAAACCTGCACTTAACCTTGGTTGGTGAGGTCTATTCTTAGCCACCAACATCAGGCTTCCTTTCCCTGTACACTTTACTGCTTGAGCTGTACCTCTTATTTCCTTCACATTTTGTCTTGTCAACATCTGGCCCAGCTATCTCTTTATGTTGTCTCTCTCATCCAGAGACTGGCAGTTTCAATTTAGGCTCCCTGACTTTTGAATCTTCACTTGAATGATTTTGGTTTCAGCCCCTCTAAGTTTTGTCAGTTTTAAGTGATAGATTTTCTATTAATATTACTCATTACCTCTAAGCAGGTTAGCAGGGACCCCTTTCCCCTCCTGACCTGTCCTGCTAGAGAAGTCATTTATCCCAGTAATACCCACAACTGGAATTGAGTTCTTGTGGTTAGAAACTGTGGCCCCTTTTCTCCTGGGCTGCCTAGTTTACTTTCTGGATGTGGCTCTGCTTCCCTTCCATCTGCTAGAGAACTATGCATCCTTCCTTCTTGTTTTTGGTTTTGTTTCCCTGCATTTCAACCATACTAGGTAGATTTTTCCTTTGATGAGTATGAAGTGTCCTTCCTTATCTTTTTTGATTAATTTTGGATGAAAGTCGATTTTATTTGATATTAGAATGGCTACTCCAGCTTGTTTCTTGGGACCATTAGCTTGGAAAATTGTTTTCCATCCTTTTATTCTGAGGTAGTGTCTGTCTTTGTCACTGAGGTGCGTTTCTTGTATGCAGCAAAATTCTGGGTCTTGTTTGTGTATCCAGTCTGCTAGTCTGCGTCTTTTTATTGGGGAATTGAGACCATTGATGTTAAGAGATATTAAGGAAAAATGATTGGGGCTTCCTGTTATTTTTGTTATTAGAGGTAAAGTTATGTTTGTATAGTTATCTTCTTTTGGGGTTGTTGGAAGATTACTTCCTTGCTTTTTCTAGGTTGTAGTTTCCCTCCTTGTGTTGGCGTTTTCTATCAATTATCAACCATACTAGGACTTCCTTTGTATGTTTTCAAAGCTCTTGCTTGATTTCCTTATCTTGGTACTTCTCTACTGGCTCACAGGCAGGCATCTTTTAGTCTACCATTGTATTCAGGGGTCTCTTCATCATTATTTTATGAATAAATTCACTGTACAAGTTTTCTAAAGGATGATTGATTTACTTTTTTTAATTGTTAGGAGCTGTTCACTTATCATTTTTATTGAAAATTACATTTCATTCATTTTGTATGACTGTGTGTGTGCGTGTGTGTGTGTGCGTGCATGTTTGTGCGTGCGTGTGTGTGCAGGTGTGTGCGCACGCGCATGTAAATACCGTAGTATTTGAGTGCAGGTCATGGGACAGCTTGTGAGAATTGGTTTTCTCCTATCTAATGTGGACTCCCATTTACAAATTCTTAACAATGTTATTTTGGCACTGATTTAATTACTAAGCCCAATATGTAGATTTTAGGCAAAAGTTATATATACTATGACATCTCATGGTTTTGTGTATGTGTGAATTCTCAGATCTCAGTTTGTTTGGGATCACTGCTTCTTGAGTCTTGTTCTTCATTATTGTGTTTTCTCTCTGGGCTTCTCTTAATTTGCATGTACTGATATATTGGTATTTTTTAGCCTTCATTTTCTATCTCTTTCCTTTCTGTTTTTATTCATTATTTCCTTCTCCCTGCTTTTTTTGTTACAACTCTACTAGCCATTATAGGTGTATTTAATCCCACCCTTTTAATGCTGGTGGTTTCTATTTTCTGTTGTATACTGATGATTGTTCTTCAGGGTTTTGGATGTAGAATTTATAGACATCACTTCTAATATGTCCAAGGCTGAAAATTTAATGTAAATTATGGTTTTAATTTTGCCTTGCATATTTTGGGTGATACCTAAAGTCACCAAGTCTCAAAGTTGTACATTTGTCTGATAATACTAATAACATTTGCTTGGATGATTAAGCACATAAAGTTGAAACCTGTGCGAATTGAAAGTTTGATTTGACTTTTCACCTTTCATAAGTGTGAAAAGAAATGTCGGCTTTCACTGGCCAACTTATTTCTCTTTAGCTTTCCTTGTTTGTCAGAGAAACATTCTTGTTGGGCAAGCTGACATAAAAAGAAATTATTTTCATAGTAAATATAATTATGATTTCTCTTCATTTTACTTTCTGTTTCAATAATTATCTAGGTTTTTAATTTTTTTTTAAAATCTTCATTATCACTATTATTTAACCTGACTTCATGTATCGCCTGACCTACTATACGTGTTGCTGCCTGGTATGGTTTTATTCTGGTTTTTAAAAATTTATTTTCTAAGTTATCATTGTGGTCCTTTCTGAAGTGAAGCTTTGTTGATGTTGAGCACTCTCTAAATCTTGAATGACCTTTATTTCAGGATACAGACCCTTCATTCATTTCTCTGGCTTTAATTTCTCTCTTATCTTCTACTTGCCTTTTAGTTTCTTGAAAACAGCCTCATTTTGGTTCTACTCTGATGACTTTGTATTTTCTTCATATACTATTTATTTTCTGTGAAGCCAGTTGTTTTGCCTCCTTCCTCATGAATCAGAAAAAAAATTTTCTTGGTGTGATCACTTCCCTCCATGGTATACTGTCATGACATCCTGTACTACTTCTTTCTTGTACGACTGTCTTGTCAGACTTTGCACAGCATTCTGTTTCCATTCTTTTTTCATGTTATTGGTCTTCCCTGCCTCATGGACTTAGCATAGTGTTACCAGTTCCTGATGTGATGCCAGGCTCATAGGAAGTAGGCAGTAAGCAGTAGGAGGAAAGCATGTGAGCACTTGCCTAGAATATGAATCCAGTTGTTCATTCTAGACAGCTGTCTATAGAGAAAACGTACAGTTAACAAGAAGTATTAGGAGAGTCACTGGAGCTTTGGAACAGCTTTTGCATAGTGCAAGATGCTTCATTAAATGTGGGAATTCTGTTTTGTGAATTATCTATAAGATGCAAATTGGATATTTAAAAATTTTTATTTTTTAGTACAGGGAAGGCCATTTGAAGTAAAAGAAATGTTTCTGGAAGATATTTTAAGAACTACTGGATATACCAACAAAGAAATGTTGAAGTACAAAAAAGAAAAGCAACGAGGTAGGGTTTTTACTTTTAAAGAATTTGCTATTGCAAGTTATCTCTGTAATGATTACATTATAAGTTTACCTTATACATCTTAAGCTTACAGAAGAACTAGTACACTTGAACATATTTTTCTCTTACATATAATTAGATGAAAATATGTGATTACTGCCCAAAATACACTTTTTAAAGAAAGATTTGTTTATTGTTATTACATGTGTGAGTGTTTTGCCCACATGTATGTCTGTGCACCATAAGCATGTTGTGTCAGGAGAGATTATAGAATTGGGATGCTGAGATGCATGCTGGGATTGAGAATGTTGAGTGTGTTTGAATCCCGAATCATAATCCGTGTTTTAAGAAAGCAGCAAGAGATATGCTGCTCCCCACAGCTTATCTTAGTAGGTGGGATTAAGAAATAGATGAGAGGGAGCTGAAGGATGGTTTATTGATGACAGCAGACTTATTTTTCTTGAAAATATTAAGCTTTCCAATTTTTAAAACTTATTTTCAAAAACTTAATCTCACTTTCTAGCTCATGTAGGCCTGAAACTTGGTTAATCTTTTTTCTCTGCCTACTAAATGCTAGAATTGCAGCATGTTTTCTATTTCCAGAAAAATTTCCAAATCAGTATTATTATAGGGTTGGGTCTTTATTTCCATTTTATCAATGTTTGCCTTAAAAAAAATCTTACCATAGCATTCTGTGTTTCAGTGTATAAAGTATTTGGAGTTTATATTCGTTCTATAGTATACTTGGTTGTACTCTTATTTCTTTGTTTACTATTTATGATTATGGACACATAACTCTTGATTCTCCACTTGAATATATAATTAATAATTCCCTCTATCACTGCAAAAGTATATCATCTCTTACATGTAAATTATGAAACTTCTAGATGTTAAAACGTTTGGAACTTCTGATTTCTTGTATGTCAAACAATTGGCATGATGATGTAAGTTTAATGAGTAGTTTAATACAAAGTGCTATATGAGTATTTGGCATTAATTTATATGGTAGTACCCGTTAATTTATGGGTAAAAATCCTGTTTCTGAAATTCTGGGTTAGAAGCAAATTTCTTACTGATAGAAGAATGATTTTATGTAGCTTCATATGTCCTTATGTTACAACATAACTTTATGAAAGACTCACTGTAATTTTTAAAAATGACTCCAAAGTAAAGCCAACTTTTAAGTGATACGATATTTACTTAGGTTTATTGGTTTAAGCAAAGGAACACATTATCAAAAGGAAAGGACTAAGTACTTATTTTTTTTTCCTTTCTTATTTAGAGGAGAAACAACAGACCACCCTTACAGAATGGTACTCAGCTCAAGAGAATACTTTCAAGCCTGAATCTCAGAGACAGAGGGCTGTTGCCAGTGTGTCTGAAGAGTATGACTTACTGGATGATGGAGGTGATGCTGTCTTCAGTCAGCTGGTAAGATACTACTGGTTCATAATGATATTTCGAGGAAAATTTTATAGGTTAAACAACTTTAATGAGGTAATAATATTTTGTTATTTTGTAATTTTAGGGTAATTTTCTTTGTTTTAGACTATAACATTTTCAGAATAATCTAATTCTTTTTTTTGAAAAGGTTTGGAGATTAAATCTTGGGCCTTGTAAGCACTTTATTCCTGAGCTATACTTATGATCCCAAACTTTGTCTTTAGAAGAATAATTTACCTATTTTTAAAAAAGATTTATTTATTTTTATTTTATGTGTAAGAATGTTTTGCCTGCATGCATTTGTGTGCACATCAGTACAGATACTCTGGAGGCTGAGGAATGGGATCCTCTAGAACTGGAGTTATAGGTGATTATAAGCCACCATGTAAGTCTTCTGGGAACCAAACTTGGGTCCTCTGTAAAAGCTGCAGGTGCTCTTAACTGCAGAACCATCTCTCCACCCCCAAATTTACCACAGTTTTTAAAATGAGAAGCTAGATAATGCTTAACATTATATACTAGTATTTTAATTCTGATATATCGAGAAGAATTGTACTTGAGTTTTAAAAGAAACTTCTGAAGATATTTTAAAATTGTTTAGTGTAGGGAAGATCCCTATGAGTTAGCAATCAGCATTTTGACATTTTGGCTATGATCCTAGCCTTTAATGGCTGAGCAATCTCTCCAGTCCATGAATTTGACTGTGTAAAATAGTGGTTTTAAGAACCACATTGAACATTATACATAGGAGAAGCCTCTAAAGCTTGGTGAAATCTGTTTCCTTGCTAGCAGCACTTCTTTGGTGGGGTGGGGGAGGGTTGGGGTAGGGAAAGAAATTCTTTTGGGCTTTTGAGACAGCCCAAGTTGTCTGGAACTTGCCAATACAAAGAAACTTGTATTCTTCTGCCTCAACTTCTTGAGTTGCTGGGATTATAAATGAAAGCTTCTCATGTGCTTGTTATAGATAAGAAACTGGTTTTAATATTAAGAAGTTTTAGGGTAATGTTTTCTCTAATGTAGCTGGAAAAGAAACCTGCATTTTTACCAGTATACTACCAAACACAATTAGTTCATGTGGCTAGATCATAGTACTTTGCCGACAAGCTCACTTTCACATAAAAAATGATTGTAATACAATGTTATGAAAGATAATGTTTGAAAGATGAAACTAGTGATGTTTTGTATAATAGCATATGCATGTTATATGTTTTTTAGTTCTTCCGATGATTGTAGCCATTTTCCTTGCAGCAAATACATTTTTTAACTTTTTATTGTTTGTTTGTAAATTTCACATCATGCTGCACCACAGTCCTAGGGTTTCCCTCATACCGGCCCTTCACCCTTGCAATCTCTCCTGAAAAAAAAAATGAACAAAAAGCCAACATACACACACAGACCAACAACAACAAGAAAAAACAACAAAGCATAGGAAACATCTCATCGTGGAAGCTGTCTCACAGTGTGTTTCACAGTATGTCCACACATCTTCATTGGTCTGGCTTGAGATCTCTGGATTCTGTGACATTATCAATATTGGATCCTCACTGGAACTCTTTCCAATTATTCTGTTGTTGCCCTGTGTCATGGAGATCTGCAGTTTTGGATCAGCATGTCCCAACTGTTCTTAGATGATACAGATTTTGGGTGGACCAATTCAGAGCCCTGGATCTGGAGTGGGTGGTAGCTGAGCCTGGCAGCAGTTGGCTCTCCCTTATCCACATCACCAGAGCAAGCTCTCCAGCACTGTTATGGTAAGACCACCTAAAAGGCAAACAAATATTAAGCAATTAAATAATTTATAATCTTTGCTTTTTTTGTTTTTAAAAGACAGAAAAAGATGTGAATTGCCTTGAACCATGGTTAATCAAGGAAATGGATGCCTGCCTTTCTGACATATGGCTGCATAAAGATGTTGATGCTTTTGCTCAGGTCTTTCATCTTATCTTAACTGAAAATGTTAGCGGTAAGTTTATTTAAATTAAAATTTTCTCTTGCCATTATTTGTGGTACAAATACAGTCTAACTTAAAAAGCATGCATGACACATTTTATTTACTATCATTAATTTTATTTTGGAGTGCTTTATATTGTTTCAAATTTTGTTAGTATCTCCAGAGAGATTTCCTAAACTCTTCACAGATATGACAGTTATTTACAAAAATGCTTTTATAAATTTGTGTTGTATGTTTCCATGTAATCTGGTCCTTAACTCTGTGCTGCAGAAAAAAAAAGTATCTCAAAGAGGTTTGTGATTGAGAAAGAAATGGACAGAAAGTGGGTAATAACCTTGGGATTTCTTGAGCCGTTTAGTAAATGATGAATTTTTTTACATTGAAGTGTACGGGCTCAGGTTCTGATCTACATATACTCACGAACTTTATGTCGTATGATATGTCTTCAGTAATGACTTATCCTTGTTTAACTAATTGACTTTGTTGGATATTGGCAACCAGATACGAACAGATAAAATTCTGTAGGCTTCTAGGCACTGTTATAATTATTAACCATTCTGTTTTTTGTTTGTTTGTTTGCTTTTTTGTTAAAAACACTTTTCTTCAGCTTCTGATGTTTCAACTTGGCTTTAAAAACATTTTTTTTTAATCTATTCTAGGTTTTCCTGGCAGAAAGTACCCCCCCCCAAAGCTTCATCTTTAAGTACATAGGCTTCAATTTTGGGACATTCATTTTATTATTTCTATTTACATTTGTTCTTTAGATGGATCTCATCTGTTAATAGCTATAATTGTTAGCTTTAATTGTCAGTTTGACCCAATCTTAAATCACCTGGGAAAGAGATTTTTAATGAGTTATTATCTACATTGGGTTGGTCAGTGAGAGGATTGCTGTAATTGATGTAGGAAGACCCAGCCCACTGTGGGCAGCACCACTGGCCTAGTTTTCCATTACTTCCAATAATAGTGTGAAGGAAAAAAAACCCAAAACCTTCAAAATCCTTTCCACGATTGGGACTGTTGTGGCTTTAAATTTGAAATGTCAACTGTAGGCTCATGTATTTGAATATTTGGTCCCTGCCTGTGGCACTGCTTGGGAGGCTGTGGAACCTTTAGGAGGTAGAACCTTATTAGAGGAAGTTGAACACTGTGGGTGGACCTTGGGGTTTTATTTTATAGCCCAGCTCTGCTTCCCATCCTGCTGTGTTCTTACTGCCAAGTGTGAGCAGATGGTCTCATGATCTTCCACTGCACCAATGAGCCATAGCCATGTCCTCACCTCACCTCCAGGATGGACTGTTTCTGGACTCATAAACCATGAGCCAGAATAAACCTTTATTCCCTTACTTTGCTCATTGTCAGGTACTAGATCCTAGAGCAAAGTAGCTGAGCCAATGCCTTCGGATGCCTTCCTAAGCTCATTTTCCAGCACTCTTCTTTTTGTTCTCTGTTCTGCAGGTGCACGAGTTGTTTTTCTACATTCTTATTATATTTTAGTGTGCATGCGTGTGTGCGTGTGTTTGGGTTTACATATGCTATGGTCTATGTTTGAAGGTCAAAAACAAGTTGTAGGAGTTGGCTCTGTCTTTCCTTCCTGTGGGTTCTGAGGGTGTACCTAGTTTTCAGGTCAGGCCTGGTGGACAGTCGTCTTTCCCTGCTAAGCCATTTCACTGGCCTGTTGTTGGTTTATCATTTTGTCTACTACATTGCTTTAAAATACTGATGAAGCAATTTAAATACTTAACTATGACTCTTGACTATCTTCCGGGTTTCTCTGGTGATTACTGAATTATTTTTATGGTCATCAAAGTGTGTAGTGTTTATTTCTCTTCTTGGGTCATTTATTTCCTTGAGTTTAATATTATAGTATCTTAAAACCTCAAGAACTTTGCTTTAAAGCATTTATTACTAATTATTGATGAAAATTAACTTTTAAATTCTTTAATTCTGTATCTTGTTATTTAATGAACATAATGGCAATATGTAGATAAAAAAATCACCATTGAAGGGTTCTGCAAACCAATAGCTCTCTTTTTTTCTTAATTATATTAGTAGAGCTTAAATAATTTCTTTCTATTTCTCCAAAGATAGACTTTATTCTACCCTGTTTTTGCAAGATCATCTTGGATTTCTTTGTGAATGGGAGAGTTGAAGGTTATATAATATTGTTGTCATTTAAAATAAAGGAACCAGTCACAGGTTAATTGTGATAGTCAGTTCTACTACTTAACCAAAACAATGGAAGTCTTTAATATTTGAACATTTAACATATCCTTTTCTTCTTTTAGTTGATTATAGGCATAGTGAGACCAGTGCAACAGCTCTGATGGTTGCTGCAGGACGAGGATTTACGAGTCAAGTAGAGCAGTTAATTAGTATGGGAGCCAATGTCCACAGTAAAGCATCAAATGGCTGGTAATTTTAGATTGTATCCATTCTTTGTATATCATTATATAGTTTCACATACCTTTGAAATTTTCTTGTAATTGTCTTTATTTTAAAATCTATTGTGTAATAATTGATGGCATAGCTGTAATGAGTAAATAGTTTGTGTGACTAGTTAAGTAATTTTTGAAAGCAAATTATTTCTCAGTCTGATCTCTTTGAAATTTGCAGGATGGCTTTAGATTGGGCTAAGCACTTTGGACAGACTGAAATTGTGGATCTTCTAGAATCTTACAGGTAAAACCTTAACATTATTTAAACTTAATTCTACCTTTAAAAAAATCCTAGCCGTGTAAATCACAGAGGCTGTAAAAGGTAAGGCACTTAAACTCCTTTAGCCAGAGATTTACTTTTGTAGTTGTAAAAGAATTTTCTTCAGGTTGTTAATAAGACATATTGTATTATATTTACTTTATTTAAAAACTTTTTTGAAAATTTGAGAGATTTCCACTTAAACATTGTATACGTAGAATGGGGAGGTAGCTCAGTCAGTAATGTGCTTACTTGAACAAGCCTGAGGACCTAACTTTGATCTCCAGAACCCATATAAAAAGAGCCCATGTGATGGTACATTTCTGTAATCTCAGCACTAGAGAGATGGAGACAGGAAGATGAGTGGGACTCCCTGACTACCCAAACTACCATTTACTTGACAAGCTCCAGGTCCCAGGAAGAGGCCCCGTCTCAAGAAGAAATGGGGATGGTATCTAAGAAATAACAAATTAGGTTGACCCCTGGCTTCCATACATATGCTCACATGCATGTGAACACCTATACAGAGGTGATCATGCATAAATCCATAAGCACATATATACACACATTGAAAGCATGGTAGGTTCAAATATATATTTGTCTCTGCATTTCCCCCACACTTCACCAGAATGGTGATTTTTGTTTTTTAAAGTTTGAACTTTTAGGGGCCTATGTAGAAAACTCAGTGTTTAAGAATGCTTTCTGCAGGTTTCAGCACTCATATAAGGGGGCTCAAGACTTCCTGTAGTTCCAGCTCCCAGGTGTCTAATGCTCTCTTATGGCCTCTATACACATAAATAAATGTACATCTTGAAAAAAAATGAAAGTTTAAAACTGACAAGCAGAGAGGACATGAAGCAGGTCGTGGTAGCTGATGGATGTTCTTAATGAGTTTTGACATGATAGCTATCATGCTGATTAGAAATAACTAACTTAGCAAAGCTGAGAAAACTCACAGTACCAGTGAGAAACAAGCTTATTGTAGTGTCAGAACTCTGTATATATTGTTCTGTGACCTTTTAATGGCAAGGCCAAAAATTAGTAGATTTCTTTTAAGTTCTCTATGGTAAGTTTGTAGCATGCCAGATCATCTCCTGTACGCACATGATGTGCCTTCCTCTCTTTGGCAGGATTGGGAGGTTCATTAGAGATCAAGTGCGGAGCCTTTAGGCTTAGACTTTGACCATCAGGTTCCTGGGTACACTCGGAAGTGGAGATAAGTTATCAAACAACAAAAGGGTTTAATAAAAGGGACAGACTACACATTGAAATATAGTAGCAGATAGATGGCAGTAAATAAAAAGAAATGGATAAAAAGTATTGAAAAGGGCCCTGGATCATGCGACTGTGGATTTTAATTAAGCTTCCATGAATTTGTTTTCTTATTAATACTACAAACATTATTTTGACTAACAAACAAAATGAGAAAAAACACCAATGCAATATGGGTATTCCCTCGGCCACCCATCTTGTGTGCGTGCGTGCGTGTGAGCCTGTGTGCCTGTGTTTGTGTGTTTCTGAAGATTGAACCCTGGACTTGAGCATGCTATATAAGCATTCTTTCATAGATCTATGCCTCTGGCTCCTAATTATCTTTCATTAGAAATTTTAGATAATTTTAGTTAGATATTTAGACAAATTACATAGATCTTTAGATACTAAAGCAGATTTTAATGCATTTTAGAATACATTGATGGCTTCTATTTGATTTTATTCTATATAAAAACTCTCATATAGCTATATCATTTACTAAAAAAAAAATCTCAAAAAAATTAAAGTATGGAGTTTGAGGTTAAATGTAGCAAAGGCACTTTGTTCAAGACCATAACAAAATAATTCATTTTGTAAAGTACAATTTTATTGAAATACTGCCTGTACCTCGATTCACATTTAGTGACTTTTTTTTTAAGTTTTCAGAGTCACTGGAGTCAATATTAGAACATTTTAATCACACACAAAAAAATTGTGCCCATCATCATTTACTTATTTTCCCACCTAACTCTCCTAGTTCTTAGGCTAGTCACCAATTTATTTCCTCTTTCTATAACTTAGTCTGTTTGGGGGATTTTGTGTAAATAGAGCAATATGATATGCAGTCTTTTGTAACTTTCTTTTTAATCTTACTGATTTCAAAGGTTATCTATTTTATTTCCAACCAGTAGTCCCTTTTGTTGTATGCCATGATTAATTTGTCAATTTATGAATATTTGGGTTATTTTCACTCTTGACTATTATAAACAGGGACACAAATATTTAAGCTGACAGTTAATACAGATTCTTAACCATATCTATCTATCTATATCCATCCATCCATCCATCCATCACCCATCCATCTATCCATCTATTTCCATTTCTCTTCCATCTGTACCTAGGAATAGAATTGCTAGGTGATGTAGTAAACACTGTGTTTATCCTTTGGAGAACTGCCAGTGTTCCAACATTGCTGTGTCAGTCTACATATTTTCTAGGAATATTTAGTATTTCTGTACCATCCCTATCACTTAACTGCCTTTTTGATGTTAGCTTCCTTTTGGTTGTGGAATGTCACCTTTGTAGTTTGGGTATTTATTTCCTTAGTGACTATATTAAGCATCTTGATATATTTATAAGTCACTTTTGCATTTTTAATGAAGTGTCTTCAGGTTATAATTTTTCTAAAAGCACTTATTAAATTTAACTTAACTAATATATTTGCAATCAACACACAACTTAACTATAGATAATACATGAAGTGACAACATCCTTAGAGGATATTGGGAATTTGGTGGTAATAATGGGAAACCTTGGTCTTTAAAGTCCTACTCTTTTCAGTAAAAACTGATTTGGTATTTTTCTTAGCGCTTCGTTGGAATTTGGAAATCTAGATGAAAGTTCCTTGGTTCAAACAAATGGAAATGACCTCAGTGCAGAAGACAGAGAGCTGTTGAAAGCTTACCATCATAGCTTTGATGACGAGAAAGTAGACTTGGATTTGATCATGCATCTTCTCTATAATATCTGCCATAGTTGTGATGCTGGTGAGTACTGTTTGAAAGAAGTGGAGCAAACTCTATTGGAAATTAGTATTTAGGGTAAAAATTTTTCTGGAATTCTTCTGATATATGTGTATACTGATTCTTTTGTAATTGTATACCAGTACTTTAACTCACATCATATTATCTTTATGACTAGTTTTGTTTATTGTGTTTGATTTCATAAGATTAAATATTAAAAATGTTTTTTTCAAGGTGCAATATTAATTTTTCTACCTGGATATGATGAAATTGTTGGTTTGAGGGATCGTATCCTCTTTGATGACAAGCGGTTTGCTGACAATACACATAGGTAAACTGTAAAGATTTGTACTAGTTCCTTATGCTAACTGACAGGTACTAGAGTGCATTTTTTCTTTTTAATTGTAAACAGGTATCAAGTCTTTATGCTTCATTCAAATATGCAGACATCTGATCAAAAGAAGGTATTAAAAAATCCACCTGCTGGTGTCCGAAAAATAGTAAGCATCATAAGATCGTTTATGTTCTGTTTTTTAATTCATTGACCTATCTTCTTATTAATCATAAAATAATATTGCATTTCAGATCCTTTCCACCAATATTGCTGAAACAAGCATCACTGTCAATGATGTTGTCTTTGTTATTGATTCTGGTAAGGTGAAAGAGGTATGTATGAAGAAGTTGTATTTGTACTTCATGAAGACTGAGACTTCATTTACTGGAAAATTTATAGATGAATTTAACAAAATATATGTTGTTTTTACTAAACTATTATAGCTTAAATTTAGTACATGGGATATATTTTGGTGTACCAACGAAGTAGACAAAAAGATTATTTCTATTTACTAACTACTACTAAGAAAGTAAAGAGTTTGAATAGTTATAATAAAAATTGGTCACATCATGGCAATATGACTACATAGTTTCTGTTTTCCTCCTGTATATGGAGATGGGTAATATACCACTTGTTCATTGATATCATCTAATGCATCATAGATAGTATATAGTAGGTGTTTTGAAGATACTTATTAAGAGAACCTTGAGTAACAAAGAAAAGGAAAATAAAATTGGAAACTAGGGCTAGGGAGATGGCTCACTACTTGTTCTTTAAGTGCGAGAACCAGAGTTCCAGTCCTCTTCATCTCTGTAAAAGGCTGAGCATGTCACTGTGTACTTGCAGTCCCCAGTACTAGGAAGATAGAACAAATCACCAAATCAGTGAGCTCCAGGTTCATTGAGTGACCCTGTCTCAAAAACTATAGTGGAGAGCAATCAGGAAAGATGTACACTGTGGACCTCTGGCTTCTAGATGCAGAGTCACCCACACATGCATAAAAATCAACAGCAACATAAACCAGGGTATACACATCATGTAATCAACAGTACAAATCACTACCTGGCTATCTGTTGGTTCTTTCATACCATTGTGGCATTTCATAAATTGTAGCAAAGACCTCAAAGTGTAAAATATTTACTACTGGGCCCTTTGCAAAAGTTTTTTTCCTATGATAAATAAGTGATAGCATTTGTTTCCTTTCAATATTAACATGACTAACAGTTGCCAGTGCTACTAAGTTTTCGTAGATCATATAATAGAGATAATTGGTTTTTAAGGAAGAGATGACTAAGTGGATATAAGTAATCATTTTTAGTGTTAAAATTAATATTTTGATATAATTTTAGGATTATCTTACAGAGGATAAAATTTATTATAGATTTTGGTCAAATTTGTTGTAAAGAAAGAATAAACTGTTTCTCCTATGATAGTGTCAATAAAGGTAAGTGATAAACCTTTAAATATCAACATTTACCAGATGTGCTGCATACCTGCACTCCCTGCATGGGGGAGATAGAGACAGGATGGTCTAAGGTTCAAAGCTAGCTTGGCTACATGCTTAGAACCTGTCTTAAAGAGGAGAAAGCAAAAAGTACAGATTTGTTGGTCTTAAATTATTTAAAGCTGAAGGAAGTAGATTTTGAGTATTTTAGAAATTAATTTCTTTAGGTATTATCAAATCATGACTTATGCACAGAGATAATATCAAAAGCTATTTTATATATAAAACTAACAAATGGAACAGATATTATAAGCTAAGTAGCATATTTTCAAAAATTCCTTAACTTATTAGAGAATACATTATTTTTGCTCTCTGTAATTAATTTTATACAAGAGAAAGCAAGGATACTGAATGCTTGAAATACATAATTTAGTTAGAAATGTATTTAAAAATATTTCTCCTAGCAGATGGTGGTTGTTCATGCCTTTAATCCCAGCTCTTGGGAGGCAGAAGCAGGCAAACCTCTGAGTTTGAGGCCAGCCTGATCTACAGAGTGAGTTCCAGGACAGCCAGGGCTATACAGAGAAACTCTGTCTTAAAAAACAAAACCAAAAAATGAAACAAAAATTTCTCCTCCAGCAGATATTTATTCACTTTAGGTACTTCGAAGCAGGGTGGCATTAATGATTCTTTTTTTCTTTTCTTTTCTTTTCAAAAGAATTTCATTGTCTTCTTCAGTTGCCCAGTGCCACCACTATTTCTTTTTTTTTTTATTGGATATTTTATTTACATTTCAGATGTTACCCCTTTCCCCATTTCACCTTCCTCCCCAGAACCCCCCTATCCCATCCCCCCTCCTCCTGCTTCTGTGAGGATGTGCCCCCACCCACCCACCCACTCGTACTTCCCCGCCCTCGAATTCCTCCACACTGAGACATCCAGCTTTCACAGCACCAAGGACCTCCTCTCCCACCTATGCCCGACAAAACCATCCTTCCCTACATATACAACTGGGGCCATGGGTTCCTCCCTGTGTGCTCCCAGGCTGGTGGTTTAGACCCTGGGAGCTCTGTTTGGTTGGTATGTTGCTCCTTAGAGGCACTGCCAGAGCCTGACATATACAGAAGGGGATGCTCACAGCTAACCATTGAACTGATCATGGGGTTCCCAATGGAGGAGTTAGAGAGAAGACTGAAGGAGCTGAAAGGGTTTGTGGCCCAATGGGGATAGCAGTAATGATTTTTTTTATATTTTCCTTTGAAACATTCAGGAAAGGCTTACTTCTTGGTAACTCAGCAGGGTGTTAAGTACAAAGTGTTAAAACTACTTTACTTTGAAATGTTTAGTTTGGTAAATCATTTTTCTAGAGACTTACTCCTTGAGAAGCACTTCAGCAAATATCTTTTTCTGAAAATATCTTTGTTTCTCTCTCCCCCTCCCTCTCCCTCTCCCTCTCCCTCTCCCTCTCTCTCTCTCTCTCTCTCTCTTAAATATATAAATCCAGCCTGCTCAGTGTGTCTAATGTAAGCTGTATATATGTGATCTCAGGACTGACCACTAATTAGCGTGTTCTTGTCTGGGGAAGAATATGTCTCCTGCTCTCAGTATTCCCCAGTTGCCTGTAATTCTTTGTCTAGGGTTGAGTCCCAGCAAACTTTACTCATTCCATGACAGAATGTCCATTGATATGTCAGGTTATGTCTAGGTAGCCATGTTGGTGTCACAATAAAGTCTTGGTGTCTTTTGAGAATCGGTTGTTATTAAACTGCAGTAGAGAACTGCAAACAGCTCTGAAAAGCACAGCATGGGGAATTGTATAGGTCTTCTAAGTTTAGTTTGCCATTTACTGTTCATTAGAGTACTTATAATCAGGAAACCTGAGTCTTTAAGAAACAATTTCTTCTAATTAATCAAGAGGGGGCTTTAAGTTTAACTCGGCATGTAAAAAATATGTCGATAATATTTCTTATTTCTTTGTTAGTACAGATCATGTTTTAACATAAAAATGATTTAAATATTACAGAAATCCTTTGATGCACTGAATTTTGTTACAATGCTAAAAATGGTATGGATTTCCAAAGCTAGTGCCATACAGCGCAAAGGCAGGTAATGTACATTGGATGTTATAATTTCATGCCTAATTTACATTAATTTAATTGCCTGTGATATTAATATTACCATATGCATTACATATTTGTCATATACTCTTTCTTTTATAATATGTTAGTTTTCACAGTAATTTTATAGTATCTTTGCCAAGCAAACTGTTTTGCTACTTTAAACAATTGCTTAACTAGAAAAATTTAAATTACATTCCTTAGTTTATTTTGAATGTTTGTCAGAGGCACATACATGCTATGGCACACTGTAGTATTCAGATGATACCTCTCAGGAACTGGTTTTCTTCTACCATGTAGTTCCTGAGAATAGAACTAAGGTATCTGGGCTTGATGGCAAATGCCTATAATCTTTGAGCTATCTCACTGGCCCTTTTGGGGTAATCTTTCTTTCTTTCTTTCTTTCTTTCTCTCTTTCTTTCTTTCTTTCTTTCTTTCTTTTTCTTTTCTTTTTTTTTTTTTGGTTTGGGGTAATTTTTCAAAAGTTAAATTTAGGCTATGTTGCAAGCCCAGCTGATACCAGACATCAACATGGAGGGAGGAGACGGGAATTGAGCACATATTCCCAGCTGCTTCTGTGGAGCTGTTGGAAGTTGCTAGCTGCTAGGAGAGGAAGAGAGTTTTCTTTATCCTTTCTTGGTTGTGAACTCCATAAGAAGTATCCGTCATCCATCCCAGATACTAGTTATTTCCCTAATTAGAAGAACTAAAAGGAGACTACTTCATTATATTTTCTGATGCTTTCCAAGAGACTGTGTCTTTGTGATGATGGAGTAAGTGCCAAGGCTTTGTTGTTATGTAACCCACAATGTGTACAACTCTGATCAGTGGGCCTGAACATGGTGCTTGATAATGTCTTAGTGAAATTGATTACATTTAAATTACTAAACATTCATGCTTTGAATTTCACTTGATTTCAAATTTATGTTATTAACTTTGATTTCTTTGTGTGTTTTTTCTTTAGCTATAACTGTAGATGACAAGTTTATGAATCTTGCTCAATAAATGATATTATAATATTGAGTCCCAGCACACAAAACATGTTCTAAATGTATTCATGGAGGCTAAATAAGGATTGGAACTCAGATGTCTTGATCATGATTCATTTTTCTGTCTCCTGAATCACATTAGTGTGAAGTTTCATTATTACTGTCTTCATTCATTATCTGAGGCTTAATTATATGTTTTATTTTAAGAGCGGGACGATGTAGACCTGGAATTTGTTTCCGTCTGTTTAGTAGACTTCGATTTCAGAACATGCTGGAATTTCAGACTCCAGAACTCTTGAGAATGCCATTGCAGGTAGACCTAAAGCTCTAAGGCTTTGTCTGTGGGTGAGGGGACAGGTCCCATTTCATTTCTACAGATTGGGCTTGACTAAATTCAGTTTACACAGTAAAATCATAAATTATATGAAGTGGGATATCCACAAAAAAAGATTTTTCCCTATAAATGTTACTGAACCTTCAGATATTTTTTAAAGTTATTGGAATACATTTAAAGTTTGTGAACCATTCGAGTGTGTGTGTGTGTGTGTGTGTGTGTGTGTGTGTACACTTAATTCTAGCATTTTAGAAGTCTCAAATATATAGTGTTGATTTTGAAAATTCTAGATAGGATTAGGAACTAAATCTAAGTTGTAGAAGGTAATTCCAACATTATCATGTAAGATACTGAGCCTCTACCTTTGTAATTCTTATTCACCGAGATCTCCAGATCTTCATTGCGTTTCTTTGAGTTTTCTGCCTTCATGGAAAACTACTAGAAGAATATCAGATTGATTCTATTTTTGAAAGATTTACTCATTTTTATTTTATATGCATGTTTGTGTGTCTGTATGTAAGCATGCCCTGTATATGGTGCTGTTAGAAACCAGCATGTTTCCTCACATCTCCTGGAGGTGGAATTACAGAAGGCTGTAAGCTGCCTGATGTGAGTCCTGGGATCCCGGCCTGGCTCCACTGTTGTGCAGCAAGTGCTTTTAACCGCCTAGCCATCTCTCCTGCCCCACACTGGTTCTTTAGTCTCTTAGCCTAGATACTTGCTTCCAGTCTTTCAAGTGAGACAGAATCATGTTTTTGACATTCATATCCCTGTGATTTCATATTAACAATGTCTTTGCAAGATTTTTTTTTCTGATGTATAATTAAAAACTTTTGGAACCTAAATTATTAAATAAACTCTTCAAATGTTTCCAATCCCCTGTCCTCATGTTTCTACTCTTACTAGATTTAGTGGTTTTTTTTTACGTTATATTTATTTCTTTTGCTTTTATGTGTGCTAACCCATTTCTAAATTCCTTTCCCTAACTTAGTTTATGATTAAAGTCCTATTATGTAGATCTTAGTTATATATAATAGTTAAGTCCTATTATATATATCTTAGTGTAAGTGTCATTCCTTCTTAGAAACTCTTTGACATCCAGCCTCCTTCTCCAGCTCCTTCTGGAACTCGATTACAGTTTATGCACTGCCCTTACCCAGTATCCTTTCATAGCACTTAGCACAGATATGAGTACTTATAAATAATGACGTTCTTAAGGAATCTAAGGTCTGTTTTTCACTTTGCTATAAACTCAAAAGAGCAGTCATCTGTTCATTGGTTGCATATGCCTGACTGTCAAAAACACCCAAATATTTGTTGAAAGAAAAACAATGATAGAATGACCTGATTATAAAGGGAGAAAGATGACTTACTGTTCAGGTACAGTTTCTCTTTAAGTGATATGGGTAAAAGCTGTGGAAAAACTGTTGCCAGAAGGGGCAGTGATCATCTTCGTGTAAGTTGATTGAAGGCGTTTAGATCAAGGTTCACTGAAGATGTTGTTCCTCCCCTATTCCTTTGATTCTGAGACCTTCCTAGTTTGTGATTGGCACACATAGTTCTCATGGTTTCCTTAATATAAAAGCCAGTGGTATAGTTTTACTCTTTCTAATTTTTTTACCATTGTGGTTTCAGGAACTTTGTTTACATACCAAGCTGTTAGCCCCAGTTAATTGTACCATTGCCGACTTCCTTATGAAAGCTCCTGAACCACCTCCAGCTTTAATTGTAAGAAATGCTGTTCAAATGCTTAAGGTTGGTATTTTAATTATTTTACTTATTTGTTTTTTCAACTTAAAATTTAAGCTAAATGAGGATATGTTTTAAATAATTTTATTCTTTTAAAAATTGTTGCTTGATTAGTACTTTAGTGCTTTTATAATTTAAAATAGTAGATATAGTTGTTGTATATATGTATATATTTAATACAAAATATATTTTATGTGATATGATAGCAAAATAATGTTTACATTATTTCATACTTACTGGGCTTTTAATTTAAACATCATTTTGGGGTATGTCAATCTTTTTTTTCTCCTTTTACCTAGACAATAGATGCAATGGATGCATGGGAAGATCTGACTGAACTTGGGTATCATTTGGCTGATTTGCCAGTAGAACCACATCTTGGGAAAATGGTCCTATGTGCTGTTGTTTTAAAGTGTCTGGACCCCATCCTTACAATTGCCTGCACACTAGCTTATCGTGATCCTTTTGTACTACCTACCCAGGCCTCTCAAAAACGTGCAGCTATGCTTTGTAGAAAACGTTTCACTGCAGGGACTTTCAGTGACCACATGGCACTTCTGAGAGCATTTCAGGTACTGTTACTTTTGTTTATTGTTAGATGTGTTGCTTAGTTCTCGTTGAGATTTTTGAAACTCAATTGACACGATAGCAGTTGTGTATAAACTAAATGACGAGTCTGATTTGATTATATAATTTTAGATTTTTATAAAACTATCAGAATAATACTTTACCTTGAGTGATTAATATAGTAGTGGTATTATGTTGCCTCAGATGTGATTGGTAGACAGTTCTTGTTACAGATTCTATGGGGTTTTTTGTTTGTTTCTTTTTTCCTTTTTTTTTTTTTTTTTGTAGGCATGGCAGAAAGCACGAAGTGATGGGTGGGAGCGTGCCTTTTGTGAAAAGAATTTTCTTTCACAAGCTACCATGGAAATCATTATAGGCATGAGAACACAATTGCTTGGTCAGCTTAGAGCATCAGGTAAGGATTTTCTACATAGGATTTTCTGCTTTTCCTTAATGTTTCCAGATTTAAAGTGACGCCAGTTCCTGTTCTCTTTACATCACACTGTTCATGAGCTGATGTGTACACTTCTCTGTCCTCTGTGCTTTTGCTTATTACACTGGCTATGTAAAACCATATGAACTATAAGTGTGAGACTGTGTTTAAGAGTATGTGAACATGATCAGTAGATCCTGTTGATATTGTTGGCAGAGCAACTTTTAATTATTGCTAACACAGTAAGTTGTTATATTTACTTTTGACTCTCCCAATCTATGAATTTAAGTATACATACACACACATATACACATATATACTTAGTCTAAGAATATGTGAATATAAAAATTTAAGTAAATTAATATGGCTGTTGTATACATATAATAGCTTGAACGTATATTTTTCTAATGTTATTGTTTCCTTTTAGAATGGCTTCTTTGAAGGTTTTGTTGTTTTTTAAGTAACACAGTTAACCGAAGTGATATCCATTATTATCCAAATCTGGTTTTATAGGTTAGCCAAAGTATTAGGGGAAACAAGATAATTGAGAATTTAGATTTGTTTTAAATATGGGAAAATATGAAGTATTTTTAAAATTGAAGCATACAGCATTCATACTTAACTATACTTTTAGAGTTGATGTATGAGAAAATAAAAATATTGGTAGAAGTCAAAAGACTTGAGTTTCAAGTTGTGATCTTGGAGAATGTTTATGGTAGCAGCTGTCTTGGTTTGATTTCTTTTGCTATGATAAATAAAGACCATGATCAAAAACAACCTGGGAAGGAAAGGGCTTATTTCAGCATATAGTTGCTACATCACCAAAGGAAGTCAGGGCAGTAACTATATAGAAGCTCTATAAAAATGTTGCTTGCTGACTTGCTCTTCATTGCTTGCTCAGCCTGCTTTCTTACACCCTCCAGGACTACCTGCCAGGGATGACACTGCCCAGAGTCAACTGACACCTTCCACATCAATCAGCTATCAAGAAAATACCTCACAGACTTGTAGAGGCCAATCTGATGGGGGTATTTTCTTAAGTGAGGTTCCCTCTTCTTAGATGACTCTAACTTGTCAAGATGACAAAAAGCTAACCAACACAGCAACTGATCAATGACTTTACTGAAGAATGTGCATATAGAGCCAGGCATAATAGACATCCACCAACATCCCAGATGCTCAGGACAGTGAACAGGGGGGATCCATTGAGGTTCACTTGGAGTTACATATGATATCCTTTCCCAGTAACTTATATACTTCATCTAGCCTGAACAGATCTAAACTTTGCTCTATTAGTTTCATCCTTCACACTTGCCAGAATGGATAATATTAATCATGGAGTTAGATATTGTTAAATTTATATGAGGTTACAGTTTTTGTTGTCAAATGTCCATAAATGTTAAAGTGACTTTTGCATAATAGAAAAGATTAGTGTGCTCTTTTTGTCCACCTAGGTTTTGTTAGAGCACGAGGTGGTGGTGACATTCGAGATGTTAACACAAACTCCGAGAACTGGGCTGTTGTTAAAGCTGCATTGGTAGCAGGAATGTATCCTAATTTAGTCCATGTGGACAGAGAGAATGTAGTATTGACAGGGCCAAAGGAAAAAAAAGTACGCTTCCATCCCACTTCAGTTCTCAGTCAGCCTCAATACAAAAAGGTAAAACGTTTTTAATGCTCTTAGACCTTGTGTAGTGAAGATAAGCAAAATATTCCAACTACCTCTGCTTTAGCAAAATAATTTGGAAAATATGTGTAATAAAATATTAAATCTTAGAAATAGAAGAGGTAACATTGGAAAAGTAGTGAGGGAATCTGTGTAAAACTATCTGTTTTACTAAGGAACTTAAAGTATTCCCAATAAACTAAGGGATTAACTTCTTTTTTCTTTCTTTTTTTTTTTTCTGTCTTAATAGATTCCTCCAGCCAATGGTCAAGCTGCAGCGATTCAGGCATTGCCCACAGATTGGCTTATTTATGATGAAATGACCAGAGCCCATAGAATTGCTAATATAAGATGTTGTTCAGCAGTGACACCTGTTACTGTCCTGGTGTTCTGTGGACCAGCTAGACTGGCAAGTAATGCTCTTCAGGAACCTTCATCTTTTAGAGGTAAATGTAGCATGAAGAGGTAAAAATCTATATGAAATAAACTAAGCCAATATCATAAAAATACAAACATTTGTGTGGTTGGTTTATAACATGAGACAGTTAGAAAATAATGAATTATATTTGACACAGTGAGACAATTAGGAAATACAAAGGAATGTTTGATATAATGAGGTAGTTAGGGAATAATAAGGTGTATTTGATATAGTGAGACAATAAGGAAAGTATATTTGGTATACTGAGATAGGAAATAGTAATATATTTCACTTTTGTTGAAGTTTGGTGTCTGTGGATGGAATGCATTGCATGGATGGCCTTTCCTTCCCAGCATCTGCTCTAATTTTGACCCTGCATTTCCTTTAGACAGGGACAGTTCTGGGTTAAAAATTTTTAGATGGGTGGATGGCCCCATCTGTTCACGGGGGGCCGTGTCTATCTATTGTAGGTGGTCTTTTCAGGTTCTATCTCCCCACTGTTTTATGTTTCAGCAAAGGTCATCCCAGTTGGGTCCTGGGAGCCTCTTGAATCCCTGACATCTGAGACTTTCTAGTGGTTCCCCAAGTTCCCCACCCCACTGCTACTTATATCTATTTGTTCTTCTGGCCCTCTGGACTTCTCTCCTGTCTCTTCCCATACCTGATCCTGCCCCCCTCGCCCCATTTTTCCTCCTCCTTCCCTCTCCTCCCAGGTCTCTCCCTCCCTCTGCCTCCCATGATTATTTTGTTCCTCCTCCTAAGTGGGTTTGAAGCATCCACACTTTGGCCTTCCTTCTTGTTAAGCTTCATACAGTCTGTGAGTTGTATCCTGGATATTCTGAGCTTTGGGGCTAATATCTAAGTAGATAAGTATCAGTGAGTACATACCATATATGTGCTTTGGGTATGGGTTACTTCACTCAGGATGACATTTTCTAGTTCCATCCATTTGCCTACAAAGTTCTTGAAGTCATCATTTTTAATAACTGAGTAGTATTCCACTGTGAAAATGTACCACATTTTCTGTAGTCATTCTTCCATTGAGGGATATCTGGGTTGTTTCTAGCTTCTGGCTATTATAAATAAGGCTGCTATGAACATAGTAGACCACATGTCCTTGTTATGTGTTGGAGCATCTTTTGGGTATATGCCCAGTAATGGTATAGCTGGGTCTTCAGGTAGAACTTACTTCAAATTTTCTGGGGAACCGCCAGATTGATTTCAGAGTGGTTTTTCCAGCTTGCAGTCCTACCAGCAATGGAGGAGTGTTCCTCTTTCTCCATATCCTTGCCAATATATGCTGTTGTCAGAGCTTTTGATCTTAGCCATTCTGTTTTGTTTTGGTTGTTTTGATTTGCATTTCCCTGATGACTAAGGATGTTGAACATTCTTTAGGTGTTTCTCAGCCATTCAAGATTCCTTGGTTGAGAAGTCTTGGTTTAGCTCTGTACCCCATTTTTTCATAGGGTTATTTATTCTCTCGAGTCTAATGTCTTAGAGAGTTCTTTGTTTATTTTGGATATTAACCCTCTGTCGGATGTAGGGTTAGTAAAGATCTTTTCCCAATCTGTGGGTTGCCGTTTTGTCCTATTGATAGTGTCCTTTGCCTTACAGAAACTTTTCAGTTTTATTAGGTTCCATTTGTCTGTTATCGATCTTAGAGCCTGAGCCATTGGTGTTCTGTTCAAGAAGTTTTCCCCTGTGCCCATGCAGTAAAGGCTATTTTCTACTTTTTCTTCTATTAGATTTAGTATATCTGGTTTTAAGTTGAGGTCCTTGATCCATTTGACTTGAGCTTTGTGCAGGGTGATAAATATGGGCCAATTTTCATTCTTCTACATGCAGACTGCAAGTTAGACCAACACCACTTGTTGAAGATGATTTCTTTTTTCCTACTGTATGATTTTGGCTTCTTTGTCAAAGATCAAGTGACCATAGGTGTGTTGGTTTATTTCTGGGTCTTCAATTCTATTCCATTGATTTGTCTGTCTCTGGACTAATACCATACCATTTTTTATCACTATTGCTCTGTAGTACAGCTTAAAGTCAGGAATGGTGATTACCCCAGAAGTGTTGAGAATTGTTTTTGCTATCCTAGGTAGGTTTTTTTTTTGTTTTGTTTTGTTTTGTTGTTGTTTTTTTAATTGCAGATGAAATTGAGAATTCTTTCTATTTCTGTGAAGAACTGAGTTAGAATTTTGATGGGGATTGCATTGAATCTGTAGATTGGTTTTGGTAAGGTGGCCGTTTTCTCTATGTTAATCCTACAGATCCATGAGCATGGGAGATCTTTCTATCTTCTGAGGTCTTTTTCAATTTCTTTCTTCAGAGACTTGAAGTTCTTGTCATACAGATCTTTTACTTGCTCAGTTAGAGTTACACCAAGATATTTTATATTATTTGTGACTATTATGAAGGGTGTTGTTCCCCTAATTTCTTTCTTAGCCTGTTTATTCTTTGTGTACAGGAAGGCTACTGATTTGTTAATTTTATATCCAGTCACTTTACTGAAGTTATTTATCAGCTGTAGGAGTTCTCTGGTAGAGATTTTAGGGTCACTTATGTTTATACTATTATATCATCTGTAAATAGTAATACCTTGACTTCTTCCTTTCCAATATGTATCCTTTTGACCTCCTTTTGTTGTCTTATTACTCTAGCTAGAACTTCCAGTACTATATTGAATAAATAGGGAGAGAGTAGACAGCCTTGTCTCTGATTTTAGTGGGAGTACTTCAAGTTTCTCTCTATTTAATTTGATTTGGCTGTTGGTTTGCTGTATATTGCTTTTATTACATTTAGGTATGTGCCTTGAACTCCTGGTCTTTTTAAGACTTTTAAATTTAGGGGTGTTATATTTTGTCAGAGGTTTTTTTTCAGAATCTAATGAGATGATTCTGTGTTTTTTTTTTTTTTTTTCCTTTGAGCTTGTTTATATAGTGGATTACGTTGATGGATTTCCGTATATTGAACCATACCTCCCTCCCTGGGATGAAGCCTACTTAATTGTGAATGATGGTTTTGATGTGTTCTTGGGTTCTGTTTGCTAGAATTTTATTGAGTAATTTGGCATTGATATTCATAAGCGAAATTGATCTGAAGTTCTCTTTTTTTGTTTGGTCTTTGTGTGATTTACATATCAGCGTAACTGTGGCTTCATAGAATGAATTAGGTAGTATTCTTCCTGTTTCTATTTTGTGAAATAGTTTGAGAAGTATTGGTATTAGGTCTTCTTTGAAGGTCTGATAGAATTCTGCACTAAAATCATGTAGCCCTAAGCTTTTTGTTTGAGAGACTTGTAATGACTGCCCTGTGGGGGTCCCAGTTAGGCCTTGTGTTGGGACCAGGAGGGGCTGGGTGAGTGTCTTACTTGTGAACCCTGTTTGATTGACCTCCTGGGAGTGAAGCTATCTCTGGGTCTGGGAGGGTGTCTGGAGCACTGGCTCTGCCCTGGGCCAAGTTGTGGGCCAGAAGGAACTAATGCATGTTTATGTTGCTTCTTTTAAGAACTTTGTTAAGATCATTGGCCAATATTGATTGGCGGGAGTTTGGTTTTTTGCTTAATTTTTGCAGTTATTTATTTTAGAAATTAATTATTTATTTTAGAAATTAAGCCCTTCTGAAGGCTGTCTGTTAGTTTTGAAACGAGTTTTGCCATGCAGAAACTTTTTATGTAATCACCTTTGTCAGTTGCTGAGACCTTTTTCCTGTGCTAATGGGGATTCTGTTCAAGAATTTGGGATAGGTCTTGAAGTGTTTTCCCTGTGATTTTCTTTAGCATTCTAAGTGGTTTTTGTTTCAAGGTCTTTGATCTAGTTTAAGTTGATTTTTATGCAGCGTGAGAGATGTATATCTAGTTTCATTCTGCAAGTAGATACCAAATTTGTAAATACTATTTGTTGCAAAGGTTTTCTTTTTTCCTGTGGTGTTTGGTGGGTTTTGTTTGTTTCTTTGTTGTTGTTGTTGTTGTTACCTTTGTCAAAAGTTAGGTGCTGCTATGGAGCTGTTTGGGTTTATCTCTGGGTCGTCTGTGGCATCCATTAGTGGTCTGCTATGTGTTTGTGTTTGTGTGAGTACCATGCTGTCTTTAACACTATGACTTCGTAGTATAGTTTGATGGTGAATAATGTTGAGATCTTCAGCTGTGTTCTTTCTGCTTAAAGCTGCCTTGTTATTCATCTTTGGTTGGTTAGTTTTGTTTGTATGTGTATATATTTCCATATTAATTTTAGAATTCTCTTTAGTTTAGTTCTGTGAAGAATATCTTTTGAAATTTTGATAGATATTGTATTGAATCTATAGATTGCTTTTAACAGTGTAGGCATTTTCACAATATTAATCCTGTCAACCTAGGAAAATGGCCTTATAGCTTTAAAACTTTTATTCTTTTCTACCACATTTTAAGTTGTTTAGATTACTGTATATTCAAATTGATTAATCTTATACTATTTACTTTCAGCGCTGAGAAATGTAATTCTGTTGCAGTAATGAGTATTGTTTTTGTTTTTTGTAATTTAGTTTTTAAGATTATTTTTCTCAGTGAGGTAGATTTGCATTAAAGTATTTACCTCCCCTTTTGGGAGTGTTCTTCCTTTATCTATACTACTTATTAAATAGTACGTATATATCATTTTCTAGAATGTTTAAAACATACCTCCTAAATTTGGAATCTTGAAGCATTGGGTATATTTATATCTTCTTCAGTGTAACTATCAATTGCACTTACACTGTACCCTCATTTTGTATTTTTGTTTACCAATAAAGTTAGTTTGTTAGTGAAAGACCTACCTGTAATGCTTTCATACCCTTATATTGCTAAAATATTCTTTAATAATTGTCCCTGTTTTTAAAATTCAGTAGTTGTCTTGTATTCCTCTTTGAATGCAACAACTTCTTTTTTCATTTTAGTTAATGTTTTCTTTCAGAAAGTTCAGTAAGCTGTATTTATCTGTACCCTTTATTAAATTCACTAGTACCTCTTGGTAACTGTTGTAAAGATCGAGCATGTTTTTGGAGTCTCTTCTTCTCTTCCTCCATGGGTTCTGGTCATCAAACAAGGCTTGTGCAGCACTCAGACATCTTGTTGGCTCGTATTTTATATATTTAAATGAAGTTTATATTCTGTTTGATTAGATGAACTTCCCATATGAGCTGTTAGACTGTAAGAAGTATCTGATATGCTGCTCTCTGCCATTTTGTAGTATTAGATAAAGTGGTTAATTTTTTCCTGTGTTGTGACAGCGGACGGCATTCCCAACGACAGCAGTGACAGTGAGATGGAAGACAGAACCACTGCCAATTTGGCTGCTTTGAAACTTGATGAATGGCTTAACTTCAAATTAGAGCCAGAGGTAAAGTGCTTTGTAATAAGACATAAATTTCTTTTAGTTAATATGAATTGAGATATTCAATTTTTTTATCCTCAATATTGGTACTTTAATATTAAAAATAGCCTATGGCTTGGTTTTCAATTTTCATAGACCCCCTTATGCATTCTCTGCCACATCATGTTTTTCTTCTGTCAGAGGATGCAGAACAACATAGATGTGGCCCTGTATCTATACGTGGCTATTATCTTGTTCCATTTGTGCTGCTATAATTTGGATAATTTTTAACAAACAGAAATTCTTCAGTCTAAGACCAAGGTGCTGGTGAGAGTTAAACTCCTTTTGCCAGATGCCACCTTAAACCCTGTGCCCTCAGTAGTGAAGGTTAGTGTGTCCATACATGATGGAAAGCTGAAGGGCAAAGGAGGTAGACTCCATCTCTCAAACCTTTTCAGAGGTGTTTCTAGTCGTCATTTCTGAAGGTCTCATCTTACAATACTGTTGCATTGTTTCATGGTGAACTTTTAGAGGAATCAAAACCATCTAAGCTGTAGTAGTAATATTTTAGTATTTCTGGCTATATAAAATATTGAGTATTGAATACAGAGCAGCATTTATTTTTACCATTCCTTGAGAAAAATGTGAGTTCCTTCTTTTTCTGTTTTCATAACTGAATTAGGAGAGATATATTTTTGTTATTCATATTTAAGATTTTCTTGACATAGCTATTTGTTACTGTAGGGTTTTTTTTTTTTATAATCATTCTCTGTTCATTTTGGGGGACAACCAAACTGAGTGGTCAGCACTGGGTAGGTTAACTCTTTTAACCATTGCCCTATTTATTCATGTATTTATCATGTGAGCATACTGCAGTCTCATTCCCATTCACATCAATCAAACTGCATTTGCCAAAGACCACCGTGCCTTCCGTGTTACACAGCAGTCTGTCTTTGATAGTCTTGCTCTCATTCTTGCTGCCGCTCTGCACCGACTCCCTTTTTAATCCTGCTCTCTCCATTTTTTTTTCTCCTCAATCCTGCTCCAAATTTTCTGTCTTAAATGGTCAACCCTTTTTCATTCTTCTGCCTTTGTAATCATTTCTGTACATTTTAAGTGCTTGTGCTATAAATTTTCTACTTCTGTGTGCCTTGCTCTTTTCTTCACTCTCATTCTGCACAGTTCCTGTAACTTTATTTCTTTGTGTTAGAACTGTCAGCACTTATGACTCTCAAGTCTGTCTCTAGATTAGACCCTTTTATGCATCTGTTTGCCTTCTGGCCATCACCATTTGGATGGTCTGTAGATGGTATGAGTAGGCTAACTGCATCTTTCCTTCTTTACCATACTTAGTGCTTTTTCAGGATTAACCACACATACCACCTCAGTGGTTACTATCTCCTGTATTTGCTGTTTTGTTTCCTTCTGCATCAGTAGTGCCTAGAATATGTTGGCTAAAATTTTAACTTATGCAACAGAATGAATGAAATGAATAGAAAAGTATATTGAATGTAAGATAGTTCATTAGAGACAGTTTTAGACCATAACTAATATAAAGAAACTTCTTACATATGTGATACACATTTTGCTTGTATCTGAATTGATTACAGGCGGCCAGTTTATTGCTACAGCTCAGACAAAAGTGGCATAGCTTGTTTTTACGCCGAATGAGAGCTCCATCTAAACCTTGGTCTCAAGTAGATGAAGCTACCATACGAGCAATTATAGCTGTTTTAAGCACTGAAGAACAGTCTGCAGGTTTACAGCAACCATCTGGAATTGGCCAGAGGCCAAGACCCATGTCTTCAGAAGAACTTCCTTTGGCTTCATCTTGGAGATCCAATAATAGTAGGAAAAGTTCAGCTGACACTGAATTTGCTGATGTATCTACTACTGCAGAAAGGTGAATCTGTAATTTTTTTAGATGGGTACATTTTCTCCAGGACAGAGAACTATTTATATTATTTCATAATCACATGTAACATAGTGTATGTCAAAGATCACAAGAAAATGGAATTTATTAAAGATATTTCTTATAAGTACTAAGGGAATAGAAATGATTTTAAGCAGGTGCTTATGATTTAATAAAAGGCTAGTCATTCAGGATAAAACTGAAAATGTTGCATAACCAGAATTCATAAATTTAAGGTCTCTTTGGAAGATAGCAAATTCTAAACTGATCCATCTTAGTGGACATGTATCAGATGACATTCTTCCTAGACACCTAGCTGGCAGTGCTGTTTAAAGAGCAGTTGCCCTGCACCACTACCTACTGTCAGTATTACTAGCCAGCATTCCTACTGAAGAGCTGCCTAGTTAGTGATGCACTGCACGCCAGCTCCATGTGAGGACAGCAGGGAATAAAACATATAATGTATTTTCTTCATTCTACCAAAACTGCAATTTTCCCACTTGCCAGAAACTGTGCATTTATTTAAACCCAGGGTTTATATTGGATAGGGTGTTAAGAGTTTTGGTTTTGTTTTTAACATATAGCCATATAAAGCATTTCCTCTTACCTTTTGGAAAAGACTAGGTCAGTGCAACTGTGAGATGCTCAGCATATTGGGCTTGACTTTTTCCAGATTACATCTTTCAATCTTATACTCTGTTTAGTCTCTGTGAATTAATAGTTAACTTTCATGGTTTGATTATATCCCTTGTTTTTGCAAGAGTATTTTTAGATGGTATTAGAAACCTTACAATGTAACCAGAATATACAGTCTGATTATACCACAGAGTACATACTATGCATTTATTAAAAATTAAAAAAATCTAAAATGATATATTTATGATACTTATAGAAGTTTAGAAGAATCTTAGGGTTCCTCTAAGATAACCTTTTATTTATTTTTTTCAAAATATTCAACTCATTACTTTTATATAACATTCAAACCATAGCAATTACCAAATATGATTTTTCCATGTAAACCTGTAATGTAAAAAAATAAGCAATTAAAATAACCTTTTAGTTTAACAAATAGTTTAAAGTTCAGAGACATATGGAGCATTATATGCTAGATAGTTATTCAGTTACTGTTCTAATATGTAGATTTCTGTCTGCTCTAGTCTAGTATTTTTCCCATGTTAGCACAGTATCATTTTTAGTTGTATTTTATACAATACCATTTCTGATTTTTCAAAATGTTATTTACTTCAGATTTTAAATGTACCATATGTCTGTGGGGATTTTGGGGGTTGGGGGGTGGGATTGGTGTGTGTGTGTGTGTTTGTGTGTATACGTGTGCGCACGCAAATGTCAAAAATTGAAATTGGATGTCTTCCTTAGTAGCTTTCCACCTTCATTTTTGAGACAAGGTCTCTCAGTGAACTTAGACCTCACGTATTTGGGTAGCTGGGTTGCAAGATCCAGGGATCTGCTTCTCTTCGGCAGCCTAGTTCTGAGATTATAGACGTGGTGCTAAACTCAGGTTTCTTTCTATCCTTTTACCAGAGATAGAATTCAGGTCCTCATGATTCCATGGTTTATCAGTTTCTTTTATGTTGCCATGATAAAATACTTGACAGAATATTGATATGTGACAAAATACTTAACAAAATATTGATAAAATAGTTGACAAAAGGCAGCTTGCACATCCTGGTGGAGAAGACATGGCAAGAGGGAGGAAAGGCCTGGCAAGCATGGAAACAGGAACAGAAAGTTAGCTACTCATATTTCATCAGAGAACAATAAAGCCTTAGAGCTTGCCTCCGGTGCCTTACTTTTTCCAGTAAGGCTCCAGCTGTTCCTGAACAGGATTACCAGCTAGGTACCAATGGTCAAATGTAAGAGCCAACAATGACGTTTTACATTCAAACCACAACATACACTAAGCACTTGACTATCTGAGCTGTCTTCCCACATCTTAACTCTTTTTTATTTCTGAATTTATTTATATATTCATTTATTTATTCATTAATGTTGAGGATCAAATCTAGGACATTAGACAATTACACTCCTAGCCCATTTTTAATTTGTTCTTTCTTTTTGGTTAATAATAGAAAAATGAATTTTCCTTAAAAGTGTTCCATAGATTATATGTCATTGGGATTTTGAATGGAAATAGCATTCTCTTTGTATTATAAACTTATATATAACTGACCTGTGCTTCTTCTTGCTCAAGAGTACTGATGAAATCTCCATCTCCAGCCTTACATCCACCTCAGAAGTATAAAGATAGAGGAATTTTACATCCTAAACGGAACACTGATGACCGGTCTGATCAATCATCTGTGAAATCCACAGACAGCAGCAGTTATCCAAGTCCTTGTGCTAGCCCCTCTCCTCCATCCTCAGGAAAGGTAGGTCAGCTACAGTCTGTAATAAGGAGCAGGTTCACAGCATATTTCACAAATGTAGTTATACAGAATTATAAGCCTTGCACCTTTGTAACTGGCCTGTGTTCTAAAGACTAACACTATATTTTAATCTAACTGATTATTTATTGATGGCATATAGCTATGCAGCCTATTTTTTCTTCTTTATATCTCTAGAAGTTCTTAGGTAAAACAAGAATACTTCCTTGATATTAATTTTGTTTTGTCTTTCAGGTGTTTTCTGTGGTTCAATGATTATTTTAAACACATAAAATAAAAATAACACAAAATATAAAAGACAGAAAATTTTGATATGGAATTGGAAACTGTCTTTTAAAACTTATGATGTGAATGGTTTCACATGTTCAAATGTGTTTCTTTTCACTCATGGTACTGGTATATCAGTAAGAGTATGATTGTGAGCTCCTTAGTTGTGTTTTGATGAACAGTGTGTGCTGAACACTTGCTAAATAAGAAGAAACTACATTTGTATTCTTAGGTTTTATTTTGTGTGTGTGTGTGGGAGGGGGTTATTTTAAACTCCTTTTCTAAGATATACTTTGTTCAAAAAAAAAACCTTACTAGTTTATGGGCTATTGAGATGGCTCAGTGGGTGAAAGTGTTTTCCGACAATCCTTGTGACTTGAGTTTGGTTCCCGGGACCTGATGGTAGAGTGAGAGAAGGGAGTCCCACAGGTTGTCTTTCTACTTCTACATGAATGTGCTGTGATTTGAGCATACCCTCCTCACACACACAGAAGTAAATATATGTAGTAGAAAAATTATCAGTTTAAACTTAGTGATTTTGGCAAATGTATATAACTGTGTATTGATACCAACATTTCTATTACCTTAGTACTCCAGTAATCACTACTCATTTTCTTAAATATCTTGTAAGTGAAATTGTGCTTTTGTGTCTAGTTTATTTTACTTAGTGAAGTGCTTTAACATTCATCTATACTGTTGAATGTAACAATTACATTTTTCTCTGAGCAGTATTCCATTATTTTTTTTTTGCCCATTTTATTAGTTGATGTGGATGTTCAAGTTATTTTTATATTTTTACTAAAGGTGCCATAATAGTTGAATGCAGCCTTTGTTTGTAGAGGTTTTTTTCTTTTTAAACTTGAGGTTGAATACCTAGAAATGGGGTTGTAGGTTGTATAGTAAATGCATGTTTAGCTTTATAAGAAACTCCTCCACTGCTTTTCAAAATGTCTGAACTAATTAACATTTATTGCAACAATCTATTTTCTTTGTTCCACATTGACCACCCTTTTTATTTTGCAATTAAATCATTATGCATTTTCCAGGTGTGTAATGATGTTCAGCATCTCTTGTCAGGCTCACATGCCATTCTCTTATAGCTGTTGGTGAATTATCTATTCAAATTTTTGTTAATTTTATGCTGTCTTTATTGGTTATCTTTTCAATTAAGTTATAAGAACTTTCTATATATCTGAGACATTTGTTTTAGTTAGCTTTTCTAACCTACAATTTGCTTCTGTAACCTTCTTTTGAAGATTGGCTATTTATAGCATTGTTTGCCTGTTTTGCGACAGAGTTTCAGTGTGTAGTCCTGGCTGGCCTTCAACTTGCTGTTAGGCAAGACTGTCCTTGATCTCACAGAGATCAGTATTGGGGTTAAAGTCATATGTTGTGCCCATCTCTTTTTTAGTTTTGATTGAATCTTTTCCCCCAGATTTTTTTCCTCTCTTATGATTTGTGTATTTTGTGTTCTGAAGAATTTTTGAATAATCCAACATAACAAAAATATTCTAATTTCTTCTAGAAGTTTTACAGTTAGAGCTCTTACATTTAGATATGTGATACTGTTTCAAGTTAATTTATGATATGGAAGGGAGGGTTTTTTATTATTATTTATACAGTTATTCTAGCATCATTTTCTAAAATAATCACTCTCCTCTTAAATTA
The DNA here is from genome assembly GCF_004785775.1 of Grammomys surdaster. Taxonomy (NCBI): domain Eukaryota; kingdom Metazoa; phylum Chordata; class Mammalia; order Rodentia; family Muridae; genus Grammomys; species Grammomys surdaster. The sequence goes on from NW_021604719.1 coordinate 2,753,267, forward strand.
CTTTGGCAAACTGTTATATTTTGATCATAAATATCTGATATTTTTATTTGACTCTACTGAGACTCATTGATAATTATTTTTCTTTTTTCACTCATACACTGACTTGAATATGTAGACTGTGAGACTTAGTCAGTTACTCTTTCTTTTCTGCCACTTTTCCTCCTGAATAGCTGTGACTGTATCTTCATGCCTGTTTCATGACTCCTGTCGATAAATGTAATATTGATTTTTGTTGTCAGTGTTGTTCATGTTATTCATGTATTATTCAGTAATCTTTTTTTTCTTGTGTTACTTTTGTAGAGTTTTGAAACCATTTATAATGGTTTCAATGAGAATGACCCTCATAGGCTTATATATTTGAATGCCTAGTCACTAGCTGGTGGACTGTCCAATACTTTTTACTTTCTATAATTTTTTTCTTTTTCATTCTGATTTCTGTTTATTCATTCTTCCCTTATTTCTCTAGCTAGGGCCTATAATAGAATGTTGTGTAAGTACTGTGAAAAGTACCATTGCCTTGATCTTAGCAGGAAGACATTTAATTAAGTTTCATCATTTGATGCACTATAACTGTTAACATTATCTTTTGAATCTAGTTTCTTGGTTTAGATTATAAGTCAGAATTATGTTCAGTGTTCTTTCTATATATTCTATCTGAATCATTTGTCTGTAGATGGTAGATTTTTGCTCATTTTCCAACATTTTTTATTTGTCGTAAGTGTTCTATTGCCGTGAAGAGGCACCGTGACCATGACAACTCTTATAAAAAAAGAAAACATTTATTTGGGGCTTTCTTACAGTTCAAAGGATTAGTCCATTATGGTGGAGAGCATAGTCAAAGCGGGGAGATATGGTAGCTGAGAGTTATATATCTAGGTCCCCAAATGGCAGACAGATACTGGCCCTGGCTTGAGCTTTTGAAATCCCAAAGCCCACCTCCAGTAAATCCACACCTGCTCCAACAAGACTACACTTGCTAATCCCTGTCAAGTAGCATCACTTCCTAATGACCAAGCATTCAAATACATGAGCCTATGGGGGCCATTCATATTCCAACCACCACAGTAATTCATTCATGCTAGCCTTTTTGTATATTGCTAGATTTGATTTTGTTGAATCAAAATTTTTGTTGTAAGGGATTGTTGCTATAAATATTGTTCATAAGGGATATTATTCAGGACTTTTTTTTCTTGTGTTACTTTTTGTAGAGTTTTGCAACCATGTGTAATGGTTAGAATGAGAATGACCCTCACAGGTTCATATTTTTGAATGCCTAGTTACTGTTCTTCTGTGAAGAGACAGCATGACCAAGGCAACTCTTAAACAAGAAACCATTTAATTAGGGACTTGCTTACAATTTCAGAAGATTTATTCTATTACATGGTAGCAGGCAGGCATGGTACTGGGCAGTAGCTGAGAACATTATATCCTGAACCAAAGGTAGCTTGAAAAGAGAGAGAAACTGGGCCTGGCATGTTTTGTTTGTTTGTTTGTTTGTTTGGGTTCTTTTTTGGGTTGGGGGGGTTGTTTGATTGGTTTGGTTTTTTTGAAACCTGAGAGTCTATCCCCAGTGACACATTTCTGTCAACAAGGCCACACCTTCTAATACAGCTAATCCTTCTCAGTCTACCAGCTTGTGACTAGGCATTCAGATATGTGAGTCTATGGGGATCATTCTCATTCAAACCATTACACCTTGTTTTTAAACTCTAAAGGAGTTTAAAACTCTACAAGAAAAAAAAAGAGTACTGAATAATATCCCTCATGAACAACACTGAGAACAAAAATCTCTTACAACAGAACTGGTATTATTTTTCTCCTAATGCTTGTGGTAGAATTCACTAGTAAAGACATTTTGAAATTTAATTATTTTTGAGAATTTCACATATTCTACCCCTCAAACTCTCCTCTTCTACAAATCCTATGGCCACACCACTCCCTCTCAAATTCATGATCTCTTCTATAATTATTGTTACACATATACCTACATATACATACCATATTATGGTAGAATTGACCCACATGGGATTGGATAACCTATCAGGGGCTTTATCCATGTGAAAACTGATCATTTTTTTATTCAGCAACCATTGATTGCCTGTAGCACTCTATCTAGAGGCAAGGCCTTGCAAAAATTTCCCCCTTCCACATAGTCATGGCAGCTTGTACTTTCTTCATTCAGGTCTTGGTTACGTAACCATATTGTTGAGATTTCAAGGTTGTAGTAGATTCTCTCTCATGTCTATAAGACATCTAGCAGCAGGCACCTTGATCTGTACTGAGAGTTTTGGCTTCTAAAAACACTGAAATATGGGAATATGTTTTTGTTTTAATCCCAGGTATGGGGATATCGGGTTGCTTCACAGCATGTGACTATGATTTGCCTCGTGCTCTAGCAGGGGCATGGTCATGCCAGTTCAAGATAGTGTGTAATGTTTGGAATTATTGGGATTTTTCAGAGAATATATAAATGATAGAACCTTAATAGAAGGGGCTGGTTGGGCAATTGGTGGGTGGATGCTGTTGATTGTGATTTGTTATGGTTTGTCAAGTAGTCATGTGTGAAGAAGCAAAAAGAAGAAATTAGATATCCTGACTGTGAAGATCAAACTTTCCCAAGGAACTCAACCCCTAGTCACCAGGAAAGTTGCTCCCTTTCCCCTCTTTTTTTTCTCTCCTACCTCATATTAGGGAGATGATAGGGTGGAAAAGATGGGTAGAGGAGGGTGAAAGGAGAAAGAACCCACAAAGTAGCGAAAACTCTAGCTATACTGGTCCCCTGTTGCTTTTAGAATATTTATGCCCCTTCTTCAGTGATGTTCCCTGAGCTTTAGTTATAGGAGTTTGTTAAAGTATCTTTTATTCTTCTGCTTAATTGTCATCTGGAGGCTTACTAGTGAATAAGCTCACCCTTTGTAGTTCTTTCTGCGCTCTGGCTGGCTAGTTCAACTCAGCTGTTCAGGCTTAAGCTCCTCTCCAAACTTTACTGATTCAATCTGGCTTCTCTCAGTTTCTCCTGAATCGCTCTGCTTGGCCTCAAACTAACTCTAGCAGTCTGTTCTGATCTTCTGGCTTTTTCTCATTCTCTGGTTCATTCTGTCTTCTCCCTGTCTAACTTGTTCTCTTTCTGCAATTTGTCTCTGTACAACCGTTCTCGTAAAACTGCCTCCTTTCTTTCTGCACTGGTCTCTCTTCAGTAGTCTCTCTTTTCTCCCTGTTCTTGTGAGAGTTCGGCTATAACTAGAAAGGTTTTTTCCCCTAGTAAATAACACAATCTATTGGTTCACTGTGTGATCAAAAATCCTGCAACAGGGGTTGCATTGTATGTATGCATACAATTTGGGGCTGCAATTCCCACAGTTAGTAATTCTTTGCATTTTGACCAGTTGTGGATGTCTACAAAAGCCTCTGGCTGATGTAAAACGTTTCTTTGATGTGGGGTAAGCACTACCTTTAATTGTGGATGTAAAGGATAAGTGTTTAGAACTCAGGAACTCTTGATGGGAGGTTTACTGTCGTTTTCATTTCTTAGTGTATAATGTGTTTTTTCCTTTAGCTGTGTTTAGGATTTTCTTTTTAATCATTGCTTTTGAAGATCTGGATTTTGATATTGCTTCCTATGATTCTCTTTTTCAATTTGTCTATTAGTAATTTCCATCTTTTTTTTTAATCTTAGTCTATTATTTCTTCACACTATTTCTCATATCTACCCTTTCTTCCTCTTTTCTGGAGCTCTTGCTTGGTATCAATGTGTGAATCTATATCTGTGTATGTGTATATAAGATCACTCAGTATTTCATAGTTCTTTTTTATTTTCTTTCTAACCCTCTCTCCCTCTTAGCTTCATCTTAGGTAATTCTACTGCTAGCTCTTCTGTGGAAATTTGGTCATTATTCTTTTCATCCCCATGCTCGCAGAAATAAGACTCAAAATATATTTAAAATACTTTGGCCATATAGCAAGACTCTGCTCTGACTAGATCATAATGTAAAATAACACATTTATTTTAATCTACATTGTGCCCTGTGGATCCTGTGGCTGGTTACTTGTGTTCAGGTACCATAAGTCTGTCTCATCACATATTCTGGGGCAAGTCTTCTGTATCTGGTACTATCTCAGAATTCTTTCTACCTCCTGGATGTTACACCTCCTATTTCCTACTTAAGCCATAGGCCATCTGATAATTATTGACAGGTGCTACAACCATAGAGACACAAGATATTCTCTCTACAATCTTCATTCAATAATATCTTTATTTTGAGAGGGTAAATCATTCATTTTTTTTGTAATATCATTATTTGCAGTTATTATTTTATGTCTCAAGGTTCCCCCTTGTGTCTTTAATATTACCTGCTATTTAAAAATAATGCTTTTTATGGTGTTCATGTTTTCTTTTATCTTATAAAACATCATTCCCACAATTTATAATAGGTAGTTTACCATTCTTATCTACTGTGTCTGAAACTTGCTATGTGAGTCTGCTTGTATTGATTGTTTTTTCCTGGTTATAGATCCTATCCTTTATTTTCTTTGTATTTCTTATAAATTTGTTTGACTGCTAGATGTGTGTGTGTGTGTGTGTGTGTGTGTGTGTGTGTGTGTGTTCCTTTAAATAGTGCTAGATTGTCTTCTACTACCTAGGTTAATTAACAATTAGTTTAATACTTTTTTAACTTTAAAAAAATTATTTGTATGTGTGTATGTATATGTGCATGTGCATGCTTGTGTATGTGTGTAATCATATGCCAAGGCAACTGTATGGAGGTCAGAGACAACTTTCAGGAGTCAGTTTTCTTCTTCCAGGGATCAAACTTATATTATCATGTTTTCTTGGTAAGCACTTTAACTTGTTGAACTACCTTGCCAGTTTAGTCCTTTCCAGGTTTGATTAAAAGAAGTGCTACAGTAGGTTCTGAGTTTTTACTCTGTTACTAGTTTCTTTCCAGTACTAGAGTTTGACTCTTCTAAGGGCAAGTGCACTATGTATTATAAGGTATCTGCTCTGGCTGAGCATCCCAAGTATTCCCAACCACTGTGAGAAGTGGGAGATATTTAGTGTGCTGCTTTCCTTCTAGACTTTGCCTACTCTCAGCACATTTTGTCTGAAATATTGATCAGGTCTATGCCTAGCCACTCAATTTTTGGAGATTATTTTGCAGTGTTTTTGGAACTCTTTGTGCAACTCCTTTTTATGTTGCTGTACCCATTCTAGTTGTTATGGTGCCTAAGCTTTAGTCTCGATAACCCAGTGAGATTACCAGACTATTCCGTTTTGCCATCTTATGTTGTCTTAAGACAGTAAATTGGAATAATTGTGGTTTTGTTTTCAGAATTGGAAGCTTCATAAAACATTTTATGAAAAATCATTCTAAGTATAAAGTTACTTTCTTGTTACAGTACACTTTAGATGCTTTGGAAATAAGTGCTTCTTTTTGGCTTTTTGATTAAGCCATGAAAAGATTTAATTTGCATTTGTTGGATTTGGTAACATTTGTTTATCAAGATGTTGTTTATAAGAGCCTACTGTCTCTGAAATGTCAAATTACCTTTCAAGAACTTACGCATTCTTTCATAGGGCTCAAAATCTCCTTCACCAAGACCAAATATGCCTATTCGTTACTTCATAATGAAGAGTAGCAATCTGAGAAACCTTGAAATTTCTCAACAGAAGGGTATCTGGTCTACAACCCCTAGTAATGAGCGGAAGCTAAATCGAGCGTTTTGGGAAAGCAGCATGGTTTACTTGGTATTTTCTGTTCAAGGATCTGGACATTTCCAGGTGAGCCATCCTGAATCAATAAAATGGGCTTTGTTTTGCCTGTAGGTTACACTTTCAAGGTCAGAGAAAAACCAAAACTAAAGCCTAGCTTTCCATTGTATTTGGGCCCAATAAAATTGTCTGTAGTGGGTCTGGTGGTGAGATCTGTTTCACATTTCTGCAAGGGGGCTATAGAACCTCTTTACCTTGACTCACTAGGATGTTTTCAGATAAGTAGTTCTTCCTTCTGACAGAAACTTTGGATCTGTTAGTGGATTAAATGCAAGAACCTTTGCCTTTGTAAAATGTTTATATGGACAAAAAAATGATGATGATTTTTTTTTAGAAAAAAATTGAAATAATGTTAAGTTGTATGGGTGTTTTTCCTGCACATCAGTCTGTGTACCACATGCATGCAGTACCTATGGAGATGAGAAGAGGAGGGAGTCAGATCCCCTGGAACTGGAGTTACAGGTGGTCATGAGCCACCACGTGGATGCTGGGAATAGGTCGCAGGTTCTCCAGAAGAGCAGCTTGTGCTCTTCACCGTTGAGCCATTACTGTCTCTGAGAGAGTTTCTTAACATTAATTTTAATTTTTACATATATATATATATATGAACTTGTAAACTATTAAATTATTTCATAGTTATGGTATTCATAAATAAAAATTACAGGTTTATTTTATTTTTATATAACAATATTGACTTATAACTGTTTATATATTACAAAGGAACAGTTAACATTTATAATTACATTAGGCTAGAGTTGGTTTATCTTCCAAGATTTGATAAAGCATCTCTTAACGGTTCTTGATAAATTTTTATTATTTTAATATTATATCTTTTCTTTAAAATTGTCTAAAAATTATAACTAACCCTATCAGATAAATGTAGATATTTTATATTATCTTTGCTTCCATCCTTTTCCCTCATTTTTATACAGGGCTTTTCTAGGATGTCTTCTGAGATAGGAAGGGAGAAGAGCCAGGACTGGGGGTCAGCTGGACTAGGTGGAGTATTTAAAGTGGAGTGGATACGCAAAGAAAGCCTTCCCTTTCAGTTTGCACATCATTTACTCAATCCTTGGAATGACAACAAGAAAGTACAGATAAGCAGAGATGGGCAGGTATATATGAGCATCTTACATTTTTTCTTTTGATTTTGTTTTTGTTGTTGCTTTTATTATTACTGCTCAAAGGGGAAATGTATAAATATACATTATAGATACCATTATGCACATGAGCAATGTGATTTAGGTTTATAAAAACATAAAAGTGTGCTTCCAAATGTCATATATATTCTTTAAACATTTTGTTTCTTGTTGTATGAAATCCTTCATAAGTCACTTCATGGAGTTTTTGTTATCTAATGACTCATGTGACCAAACAGATTACCATCCTGCTGTCATCTGACTGAAGTCTCAAACTGACAGTAATGTCAGCTTCCTTGTTGTTTAAGCACATTACATAAATATTTTAATATTTTAGTGGCTTGCTTTATTTCAGGCTCCTTTGCTCTTTTGATTCTGCCTTTGTACATTTAAACTAATAGCATGATGAGAATTAACAAATAGTGCCAAAATGCTATCTATTACTGGCAGTGTCATGGAATCTTTTCTTATCAAAAGTACCATGAACTCTTGGTCCCAGTTTACATGCAAGGAAGCTTATTCCACTGTTAGCTTTACCAGAATTACATTCAAATAACTTACTTGAAGCATTGTGGCTTACTTCAAACTACCCTGGGAAAGAGTTGAGTTCTTTCTTCAGAGGTATCATACATGCCACAGGAGGACAAAAAACATGGCCTTTTTAAAATTCATTTTCTGATAATTTATTTTGATGTAGAGTTAAATAATTTCTAAGGTAAGATTAGGCAGTCACTTAAGATGCTTTATTTTGGGGAGAAAGCCTCAAAACATCTTAATATTCTAGGTTTCAAACCTTTAGAAGTTCAAATTGAGTATTCTTGTTGAATCTCCATTTCAAGTAAAATTTTTTGTTTCCATCTAGACAGAATTCAGAGATTACATGGAAATCTTTTGCCAGTTCATTACAAAAAGTGTGAGATTTTCACATTAAGTAGAATTCTACGTTTACGTGTTCACTCTATAAAAGCAGAGAATTAGAAATAGTATTTACCATTTAATATTAGCAGATCTGACTTTATGAAGGTGAAATTTAAAGTGTTTTTTTTTGCCTTTTTGTCTGCATATATTTTTACTGATAAAAAAAAATCAGCCCAGATTTTTTTTTTTTAATGTTTATTTTCTCTTTTTACTTATCTAGGAGCTAGAACCTCAGGTTGGGGAACAATTGCTCCAGTTATGGGAACGTCTTCCATTGGGAGAAAAAACTACATCTGATTGACATTCAGGTCATACAATATTTGATTTGAGCACTACTCCCAGTATTTGTTATCTTTAGGATAACTTTCAGATTATTTACCATTTTTTTTAACTTTTTCAGAACTCCTGGCTGTGGAAGAGCATTATGCCTGTTGTAGCTACAGAATGCACTGAATTTTCTGAAAACCTTGATGAAGTGTTGTATGCCATGAGTGGGTTTGTAGCATAGAATATTCCTTCAAAATCATCATCTTCATATAGAGGAAAAGATAATTTAAATTTTTGTAGTGGTTTTTAGGAAATTAATATATAATGTTTGTTAATTATCTGTTTCAGATGAACAAAATAGCAATTTTGGAATTTGATACAATAGCACTTAATTTAATTTGAATGTAGACATTTCTTTAAAATATTCAGTTAATGACTGTTGATGCCAATTTTTTTTTTCTTTTTGTTTTGTCCAGGCAGGGTTTCTTTCTTTGTGTAACCTCAACTGTCCAGGAACTAGCTCTGTAAGACCAGGCTGACCTCGATTTCACAGATATCTACCTGGTTCTGCCTCCTGAGTGCTGGTATTAAAGGCTTGCAACCACCACTGCCTGAGATGCCAAACTCTTATTGTTGAATTTTTGGTTGTGAGCCTATCCTTTAATGACTGAGCCATCTCTCCAGCCCTACTGTTGACTTTTTAATTCAGGAAAGGCATATATATATCAGTACATCTAAGAACCATTCTGGAAGAGTCAGCTCTTAGGTTTATCATTAAAAAAGCAACACACTAAAAATTTAAATTATCTCTTACAGAACTAGTATACATAAGGGCTATTCATTGATATTTTTAACCTGAGAAAACAGAAAAGTAAAAAGAAAACAGTAAAGAAAACAGGAGTGCTATTTTTCTCTGATTACAGAATGAGATAAAATCTGAAGAAAGGTAATTTCTCTCTACTTTTGATGAGATCAGTGCTTAATTTCATTCCTAATCCTGTCTCTTTTAACCTTATGTACAATATACCCATTCTTTTTTTTCCCATGAAGCAACCTTCACATAACTATTACTATTATGACCTCTTTGTTTTGCTACAGAAACCCAATTTAAAATAACTAAAATTTATAGAAATTCATACAAGTTTTAAAAAATGCACAGTGGTTATTGATAGCTTGGTTGCTGTATATCTTTGAAACTAAAGCTCACAAAACCCATAATTCTTTATGTCTTTTTCCATTTATTTTTTATTATTTTTCTCTCACCTGTTTTATGTAAATGGGGCATTTATTTTTCTAAGTCTACGTTAATGCTAAGTCTCATGTTTCTTTACCATTGCAGACTGACTTTCTTTGATGCCTTTTCCACCACTGGTAACAGGTTTTCTTTGAGACTCTTTGAAAATAAGGTAGAATTGCAGGACAAAACATCAGACATGTCTTTGTTACTGAGCTCTACATAGAGCAGGCTTGATAGTACTTTTCATAGCATGTGAAAATGAATTTAATTTAAAGATGAAAAGAAAACAAATGTCTGGTTCAGTATTTGAGGGCAAAGACATGAAAAAATCATGGATTGGCATGAAGTCTTGAGAACTCTTCTACTTTCTCTGAGAAAATGTATTGATGCATTGCTTTAAGATACAGCTATAACTTTTGCCTGTATTAGAAATTGTTATATATATATGCATATATATACACATATATATGATATATGAATGCATATATGTGTATACACACTAACCCACTCATTCATATACTTTGAGACATACCTGTAAAACTGAGCCAAAGTGAATTATGCTTCATTGTATGTGTATTACATTTCTTTTGAAACTTAAAATTTTCCTGATAATGTATACTTTTTTAAGGTATATATGTAGAGGTTTTTAGGGTTCTAAACTTGGAAGAACTTTTGAAGAAATAAAACTTGTTTAAATGTTCCTTGTTTTGTAATATCTAGCCTTGTAAATAAATGATGGGTTTGTTGGTAGAGTGGATATAATTTAAATGTAATTAAAATACTGTCGTTTGAAGAAATGAATTTTAAATATACTTATCAAATGAAATACTATGAAATTATTCAGATCTTGTGTACTATATCCTTTTACCCTCCCATGTAGCAACACTTTAAATTTTTTATAATCACAGTCATTATGGGATTTTTTTGTTTGAAACTTGCATTAGATACTTTTCTGATATAAGACTAAAGTAGCCATAACTAATAATATTTTCTGAGATATCAATGAATTTCAGTTACCTTGAAGAATATCCATACACATGTCAGCAGCTCTCTTACAATGGCAAAAATGTCAAGAAGTATTTAATATAAAACATAAAATTAACTATTTGAAAGTGGAGATTTATAGCATGTTGAAACTTTTTTTGAATATTGCAAAGAGTACCTTGTCTTCAAATGCTAGTAGTTTTCCACCTAGCAAACATGAAGTACTTGCTGTTTGCCAGGTACCACTTTTGTGTAGCATAACACAATTGAGTTAATATAGATTAAGTGCAAAAGCATATGAGGAGGATGGTTACTGAAAACCTAATTGTTAAGCTTTTTCTTTTTAAAATTTTACTTAATGTGTATCTCTGTCATGTGCATGAAGGTGTCTTTGGAGTCCAGAGGAAGGTATTAAATTCCTTGGCGTTACAGGCAGTTGTAAGGTACCCAAATGGGGATGTGGGAACCAGATTATGGTCCTCAGGAAGTGGTTTTGACCTCAGCCATTTCCATAGTCCGTATATTTGAGTTCCTTTAAGAACTTACATAATAATTGGGGGAGATAATTAAAACTGTAGCAATAACTTTTGAAAGAGCGAAGCATTTTTCAGAGTTTATACCTTATTATAACTGCCTGCTAAAATACTAGGCAAGAATTTTAGGTGAAATGTGTTTGTTTAAAAAAAAAAGCTGTGAAATATTAAATAAAGCTAGAAAAATTTTAACTTTATGTGAGGTTAAAAAGAAATCTTCAGGGTCTGATTGATCTAACAGTTCTATAGTAGGACTCAAGGACTTGCAAGTTTAGTAGATGCCTTGGACATTGTTAATTCAAATAAACCATTTTGCTGAAGTAGACTAGTACGACCAAAGATACTATTTTGGATGTATGCTTTAAAGTTTGTATGACATCAGCCTGAAATATTTGTATTAACTAATCTTACACAGAAAGAATCACAGATGTGATTTGCCCCAGCCCGTGGGGCAGTGAACTTGGATCCAGGGGACCCAGAAAAAGAGAACTGGAGGACAAGGGAATGCAAAGAACCGAGGCTTGTCTATAGTCTGATCAAACTATAATTTTAATTTTTTCACACCGGGGTTATATGCACATAGAGGCAGCATGTCGGGAAGGGAATGATACAGGAGTGTAGGTGTTCTCAGAGGCAGTACAGATACCTTCCAGGACAGGGTTTTGGCTGGGTGAAGAAGCAGGAAACAGGTCACTCTGACTCTGTCTATGATTCATTTGTTCTTATCTAAGCTGGTACTTTCCACCAAGGCTACCTATCCACAAGGTCTATGACTACTTGTTCTTATCCAGGCTGGTAGTTTTCTACCAAGGCTACCAGTCCACAAGGTCTATAGCTATCTGTTCTAGGGTCAGTGTTTTCCCACAGAGACCAAGACTTTGTGTTAGCAGGCATGTATGGCTAATTTAGGCCTATGGCTGATTTAGGCCTTCAGTGTATAAGCAAGGTTGCTCCCAACAGTGAGTAGAATACTAAAATGTATAAAAATATTTAATGAAGTACTGACTTTGATATAAAAATCCCTTGGTACATCAGAAAAGGACTTTGGATTTTAATTATAATGCCAACACAAAGTGTGAAAACAGCAAATTGTTTAAAGTTTCTCACCTCAAACTTTTACCTGTACAGAATGGGAATAATATTTTCAACATCTCTCATAGGATCATTGGAAGGATCAAATGACAGATTTATAAAACTATAAATACACCAGCCAACCTCCATCCCCTAGGAATTCTGCCTTTTGGGGGAGACCTTGGATCGCCCTGTTCTTTTCCATTGCTTCTCTCAGTCTTATCTTCTAGCCCAACTCCATTCCTTTCTGATACCCACTGTCCCACAGAAGCAGTTTCTTCCAGGGACCCACAGCCATCACACTTGGCTAGGACCCATAGAGTGCAACAGCAACCAAAGAATGGAACACTAACTTAACGAAGCAACATGAAATATCTATGCCATGAAATACTTCAGATGCCATAACTCCAGGTGCCTAGAGAATTGTACAAAAACATAAACATTACCAACCAAGACAGTAAGTTAGCAAATGTTTTGCAATAGGCCCTGAGAAAAGCAATGTACTTTCTAAAGCAGAAGAGGACTCCAATATAGTAATAAAGAATGTGTTCAAGAACCTTAAAAGTTCATGAGCAAATGCCTTAATAAAGACTATCAAAAGAGTTGGATGAAGTAATGATAACAATTCAAGCCATGGAAGGAGAATTTAACAACAAAGTAAAGAAAACTCAAACTGAAATAAAACTGGAAAGGAAAAATTTAGATGCCAAACAAAAACCTCAGCTAACCAATTAAAAGATTTGAACAGGAGAATTTCAGGTCTTAATAAGGTGGAAGAAATAGAAAGCTCATTCAAAGAAAATGTTACCTCAAAAAGAAAAACAAAAAACAAAACCAAACAAACAAACCTCTAGGCACAAAACATCCAAGAAATCTGAAATAACACAAAAAGACTAAACCTATGAATAATAGAAATAGAATAAATAAAGGTCAACGACACAGACAATATTTTTAACAAAACTGTAAATGAAAACTTTCCCAATCTAAAAGAATTCCTATGAAGATAAAAGAAACATACAGAACACCAAATAGGACCAGAAACAAATACTCTATGACATATAATCAAAGCACTAAATGTACAGAACAAAGAATGTGAAAAACTTCAAGGGGAAAAGACTATGTCAGAAGCCTTTTAGAGTAACAACTGACTTCTCAGTGGAGAAAAAAAACAAAAAAGCCCGAAAGTCCTGGGTGGGTATTCTACAAGCCCTAAGAGACCTCAGATGCCAGTTCAGACTTTTATGGCAGCAAAACTATCACAATTGACAGAGGAAAAAAAAAAACTTCATAAAACACAAGTAATTTCTATCCACCAATCCTCTACAGAAGGCATTAGGATGAAAACATGAGTCTGAAGAGGTTAACTACACTAAAGGGGACACAGAATAAATAAAACTAGAACAATAAAGGGTGGTTGGACACACCATACCAAAAAAAAAATTACAGGAATCCTCAAAGATATCACTTGAAGTTTATGAAAGGATATTTTAAGAAAATGAACCCAAAGAGTAAATGTGTATAGCTATTTTCATATTCAGTAAAACAGTTTTCAAAACTAATCTGCAGAGATAGGGATATTGAATACTTATCACAGAAAAGATCCACCAAGACGATATTATAATTCTAAACATGCACCAAACACAAAGACAACCTAGTCATAAAAGAAACACTACTACAACTAAAATCACATACTGGACCTCATCCAGTGTTGGTGAATGACTTCAGTTACCCCATCTCACAAATAGGTCACTCAGACAAAACCTAAACAGTTAAATATGTAACAAACAGACCTATCAGACATCTACACAACATTACATCCAAATATTAAAGTATACACTTCTCAGCAGCTCATTGACCACATATTGCGCATAAAGCACATCTCAACAGACACAAGAGAATTGAAATAACATCTTACATCCTTTACAACCACCATGGATTATGGCTGGATACCAACAACGGATATAGCAGAAAGTATACAAACTCATTACTGAATGAAAATTGGGTTAAGACAGATCAAAAAGAAAGCTAAAAGCACGCTAAAATTGAATAAAAATATAACACCAAAAATTATGAGACACAATGAAGGTAGCTGTAAGATGCAAGTTTATTAGCACTAAGTGTCAACAACAACAACTCCCCCCCCCCCAAAAAAACCTGGAGCTTATATTAGTAACTGACAGACATGCTGAAAGTGCTAGAAAAACAAGAAGAAATAATACTCAAAAAGATGCATGAGACGAAATAATCAAACTTAAGGTTGAAGTCAGTGAAACAAACAAAACCAAACAATACAAAGGAATCTCTCGCCCAACCAGATCTCTCACTTTTTTCTCTGTGGTCTAAGGCCCTTCCCAGTCTATGGAACCTACCCACATCTGGATTTTGGCTTTGTTCAGCTGCTCCTATCTGTGCTGCATCAAAAGCAGCAAGCATTTGCCAATATCTTCTCTATCTGTCACAACTCCCTGGTTCCTCCCATACCACATCCAACCTCTCCAAGCAGCCAGATCTACATCTTTTTCTAGGGTCTAGACCTGTGAGTCTCCCTGATGCCAGCCTATGAGATCTGGCTTTGATCTTACATTCAATGCTCTTTGGCCTAGTCTTGCCACTCCTGCCTGTGCTATATCTAACCTCTCCACCCTGTAAGCTCTATCCCCAGAATCTAGGCTTAGACTAGTAAATACATCCTGTACACCAGCTAGGTTCCCTCTCTCCACCTGATTCAATTTCACTCAAGTCATTTCCAACCCACCCATACATCCTCTCCTGGCACTACCTGCATAATTCATACCAACTTTAGATAGAAATCCACATGTTCAAATTTCATTGCAAACTACAAATAATAGGAAAGTCCAAGCTGATATCTTCTTTAAATCCTACCAGTCCTGTCAAAATGTTTGCCAATGAGAACTAAGTAGTTGAACCCAAAATTAAAAAGAACAACTATAAATTTCAACAAAGAATTTAAGGAAATTGAAGAAGAACAAAGAAATAGCTTGGAGAGTTTAAAGAAGACACAAACAGCTCAATAAAATTAATGAGAAAGAATTTAAAGAAAATATGTGCCTAAGAACAGAATTCAATAAGGAGATAAAGACACTAAAGAAGAATCACGCTGAAATGAAGATGGAATTGAAAAAACAATCCAATAACTCAACCACAAAAACTCAAAAGAAAAGCCATACAAACAGAATGAAGCAAGCAGAATTCTATTAAGGCTTGAAAATAGCCTTCCAACCCACATGTCTACCTGCAAGAGCAGATTTCCATCCCACTCTTCAGCCCACAGCTCTACCTGCCTCCCAGGAGGCCTGCTCCCATCTAGGATACCCAGGTGAGACACTGACACTCCAGTCCCCCACCTTCTGGGACCCCAGCCAGCCCATCAGCTGTGAGCTCTGCCCCATCCTTTTAGAGCTCCATCTTCCTTCTGATCTACATCTCTACCTGCAAATCCAGATCTGCATCTCACTCCCTAAACTACAGCTCTGCCTGCCTCTGAGAAGGTCTGTTCCCACCAAGGACACCCAGGACAACCAGCTCCATCTTCTGGTCTACATCTCTATCTGCAATCGAGGATTTGCACTCCACACCGCAACCCACAGTTCTACCTGTGTTTTGGGAGGCCTGATGCCATCTGGGAAAACCAGTCCCAGAAGCTTGCTACTCAAAGGGACAACCAGGCCAGACAATACCAAAGACAACCAGATGGCTAAAGGCAGGCACAAGAAAACAATAAAAGCCAGTGAAATATGGCAACATAAGAACCTAACTCTCCCACTACAGCAAGCCCTGGATATCCTAACATACCTGAAGAGCAAGACTATGACCTTAAATCTCATTTTATGAAGATGATAGAGGTCTTTAAAGAGGAAATGAATAAGTCTTTTAAAGGAAAACAAACAAATAAAAGCCCTTAAAGAGGAAATAAATCTCTTAAGGAAATATAAGAAGATACAATCAAACAGGTGAAGGAGATGAATAAAACTGTACAAGACATAAAAATGGAAATAGAAGCAATAAAATACAAATGAAGGCAACTCAAGAGATGGAAAGAGAACAGAAACTACAGACACAAGCATCACCAGCAGAAAAAGAGAAATGGAAGAGAGAGCATCTCAAGCATAGAAGATACCATAGAAGAGATGGATTTATAGGTTAAACAAAATACCAAGTGTAAAAAGTTCCTAACTGAAAACATCCAGGAAATTTGGACACAATGAAAAGACCAAACCCAAGAATATTAGAAATAGAAGAGAATGGAGCTCAAAGGACCAGAAAACATCTTCAACAAAATCTCAGAGGAAAACTTTCCTATCCTAAAGAAAGAGATGGTTATAAAAGAAACTTACAGAACATCAAAAAGATTGGACCACAAAAGAAATTTCTCCCAACACATAGTAATCAAAATACTAAATGTGCAGAACAAAGAAAGGATATTAAAGCTGCAAGGAAAAAAGGCCAAGAAACATACAAAGGGAGACCTACCAGAATTACACCTGACTTCTCAATAGAGACCATAAAAGCCAGAAGATCTTGGAGAGATGTCTTGAAGACCATTAGAAACAACAGATGTCAGCCCAGACTATTATAAAGCAAAACTTTATTTTTTTCTAATTGGATATTTTACTTACATTTCAGATGTGATCCCCTTCCCCCATTTCTGGCCCCCAGGAACCCTCTATCCCATCCCCCCTCCTCCTGCTTCTATGAGGATGTGCCCCCACCGACCCAACCACTCTCGAATTCCCCCACACTAGGACATTCAGCCTTCATGGACCAAGGACCTCCTTGGTTAGGGTTAGGGGTTAGGGTTAGGGTTAGGGTTAGGTCACCTATACCTGACGATGCTATCCTCCCCTATGTATACAGCTGGAGCCATGGTTCCCTCTCTAAGTGCTCCCAGGCTGGTGGTTTAGACCCTGGGTGCTCTGGTTGGTTGGTATGGTTGCTCTCTCCATGGGGCCACAAACCCTTTCAGCTCCTTCAGTCTTCTCTCTCACTCCTCCATTGGGAACCCCATGATCAGTTCAAAGGTTAGCAGCAAAACTTTCAATCACCATAGATGAAGACACCAACATATTCCATGACAAAACCAAATTTAAACAATATCTTTCTACTGATCCAGCCCCAGAGATGCTAGAAGGAAAACATCAACATGAGGAGAGTAGCTACACAAGAAATTAATCATCTCAGAGCAAAACTAAAAGAAGAGAATCACAGTACCAATACCAACATCAAAATAACATGAACTAACATTCATTGGTCATTAATATCTCTCAACATCAATGGACTCAATTCACCAATAAAAAGACACAGGCTAACAGACTGGATATGTAAACAGCATCCATCATTTTGTTGCATATAAGAAACAGACCTCATCAACTAAGATAAACATTGCCTCAGAGTAAAGGACTCAAAAAAGATTTTCCAAGCAGACAGACACAAGAAACAAGCTACAGTAGTCATTCTAATATCTAATAAAATGGATTTTCAACCAAAGGTAATCAAAAAAGATGAAGAAGGACACTTCTTACTCATCAAAGGAAAACATACCAAGATGACATATCAATTCTGAACATATATATCCCAAATGCAAGGGTACCCACCCTTAAATTTACTAATGCTCAAATCACACATCAAACCCTATGCAATAATAGTGGGGGACTTCAATACCCCACTATCACAAGTGGACAGGTCATTGAAACAAACTAAACAGAGACACAGTGAACCAAATGGATTTAACAGATATCTATAAAAGATTTTAGCCCAAAACAAAAGGACATACCTTTTTCAGCAACTCTTGGAACATTCTCTAAAAATGATAATATAATCGGACACAAAGCAAGCCTCAACAGATAAAAGAAGATTGAAATAATCCCTTGCACTTTATCAGACCCATGGACTAATGCTGGACTTCAACAACAAAAACGACAGAAAGTGCACATACTCATGGAAACTGAACAACTCTTAATGATCACCTGACTGGGGAAGAAATAAAGAAGTTAAAGACTTTCTAGAAATTAATGAAAATGAAGGCACAACATACAATTATGGGACACAAAGCTGTGCTAAGAGGAAAGTTCATAGCACTAAGTGCCTTCATAAAGAAATTAGATCTCATACTAGCAACTTAACAGCACACCTGAAAGCACTAGAACAAAAAGAAGCAAACAAACTCAAAAGGAGTAAACCAGAGGAAATAGTCAAACTCAGGGCTGAAATCGATCAATTATAAACAAAGAACAATGCAACAAATCAACATCAACAAAACCAAGTGCTACTTCTTTGAGAAAATCAACAAGCTAGACAAATCTGTAGCCAAACTAACTAAAAGGCATAGAGACAGTATGTAAATTAACACAATCAGAAATGAAAAGGGAGATGTGACAACAAAAACTGAGGAAATTCAAAGAAATATTAGGTCTTGAAATGTTTATATTCCATAAAACTGGAAGATTTAAACGAAATGGATGATTTTTTCTAGACAGATACCACTTAATGCTAAATCAAGATCAGGTAAACTATCTAAACAGTCCAATGACACTTCAGGAAATAGAAACAGTCATTAAAAGTCTTCTAACCAGGGAGCTGGAGAGATGGCTCAGCAGTTAAGAGTACAGGATGCTCTTTCAGAGCTTCTGAGTTCAATTCTAAGCAACATGGTGGCTCACAACTGTCTATAATGTGATCTGATGCCCTCTGCAGATAGAGCACACAATACATAAAATAAATAAAAATTAAAAATAAAAGTCTCCCAACCAAAAAAGCCCAGGGCCAGATGGTTTCAGCACAGATTTCTACCAGACATTCAAAGAGGAGCTAATGCCAATATTCTAAACTACTGCACAAAATAGAAACAGAAGAACACTGTCAAATCCACAGTCACCCTGGTACCTAAACCACAAAAAGACTCAACAAAGATTTTCAGACCAATTTCACTAAATGAACATCAATCCAAAAAATATTCAATAAAATTCTTACAGACCAAATCCAAGAACACATCAAAAACATCATTCATTATCATTAAATAGACTTCATCCCAGAGATGCAGGGATGGTTTGGTATATGGAAATCCATCAATGTAATCTTGCATAGAAACAAACTGAAAGAACAAAATTACATGAGCATCTCATTAGATCATGAAAAGGCCTAGACAAAATCCAGCACCCCTTCATGTTAAAAGTCTTGGAGAGATCAGAAATATAAGGCACATACCTAAACACAATAAAGGTAACATACAACAAGACAATACCAAACATCAAATTAAATAGAAACTTAAAGAAATCTCAGTAAAAACAGAGATAACACAAGACTGCCCACCCTCTTCCTGTTTATTCAGGATAGTACTTGAAGTTCAAGCTAGAGCAATAAGACAAGAAAAGGAGCTCAAGGGGATACAAATTGGGAATGAAGAAGTCAAAAGTATCACTATTCACAGTTGATATCATAATATATATAAGCAACCCCCCAAATTCTACTAGAGAACTCCTACAGCTGATAAGCAACTTTAACAAAGTGGTTGGATACAAAATTAACTCAAAGATATTAATAGCTTTCTTTTATAGAAATGATAAAGGGGCTGAGAAAGAAATTAGGGAAAAATCACCCTTCACAATAGCCATATGTAATATACAATATCTTGGTGTAACTCTAACCAAGCAAGTGAAATACCTGTATAACAAGAAGTTCAAGACCTTGAAAAATAAATGGAAGAAGGTATCAGAAGATGGAAAGATCTCCCATGCTTGTGGACAGGTAGGATTAACATAGTGAAAATGTTCATCTTACCAAAAGCAATCTACACATTCAATTCCCATCAAAATTCCAACACAATTTTTTAAAGACCTTGAAATAGCAACTCTCAACTTCATATGGAAAAACAAACAGGATAGCTAAAACAATCTTTAAAAATAAAAACTTCTGGAGGAATCACCATCCCTGATCTCCAGCTATACTACCAAGCAATACTGATAAACTGTATGGCATTGCTATTGAAACAGGCAGGTTGATCAATG
The DNA here is from genome assembly GCF_004785775.1 of Grammomys surdaster. Taxonomy (NCBI): domain Eukaryota; kingdom Metazoa; phylum Chordata; class Mammalia; order Rodentia; family Muridae; genus Grammomys; species Grammomys surdaster. The sequence continues at coordinate 2,773,207 of NW_021604719.1, forward strand.
GAATTGAATTGAAGTCCCAGAAATAAACAGGCATACCTATGGACACTTGATTTTTGACAAAGAAGGCAAAACTATACTATGGAAAAAAAGAAAGCATCTTCAATAAATGGTGCTTGTCAACTGGGTGTCTGTATAAAGAAGAATGCAAATAGATCCATATTTATTACCCTGCACAAAATTCAAGTCCAAATGGATCAAAGACTTCAACATAAAAACAGATACACTAAATCTAATAGAACAGAAAGTGGGGAATAGCCTTGAACTCATGGGTACAGAGACTACTTCCTGACCAGGACACCAATGGCTCAGGCTCTAAGATCAATAACTGATAAATGGGATCTCATGAAACTGACAAGCTTTGTAAAGCAAAGGACACAGTCAACAAGACAAAATGGCAGCCTACATATTGAACTTCCCTAACCCTATATCTGATATAAGGTTGATATCTCAAGTATATAAAGAACTCACGAAGTTAGAATTCAACAAACCAACTAACCTATTAAAAAATGGGGTACAGAGCTAAACAAAATTCTCAACAGAGGAATCAAGAATGGCTGAGAAGCACTTAGAGAAACGTTCAACATCCTTAGTCATCAGGGAAATGCAAATCAAGGACCCTAAGGTTCTATCTTACACCAATCAGAATAGCTAAGATCAAAAATTCAGGAGACAGCTAATGCTGTAAGAATACAGAGAAAGGGGAACACTCCTCCATTGCTAGTGGAATTGCAAACTTGTATAACCACTCTGGAAATCAATCTGGCAGTTTCTCGGAGAATTGGAAATAGTTCTATTTGAAGACCAGGTATTCTACTACTGGGAATATACCCAAAAGATGTTCCAGTATACTACAAGGATACATACTCTACTATATTTATAGCAGTTTCATTTGTAATAGCCAGAAACCGCAAACAATCTAGATGTCCCTTAACCAAAGAACGCATACAGAAAATGTGGTTCATTTATACAATGAAATACTATTGAGCTATTAAAAATAAGGACATAATATATTTTGCAGACAAATGGATGGAGCTAGAAAATATCATCCTGAGTGAGATAACCCAGGCCCAAAAGGACATGCATGGTATGTACTTACTGATAAGTAGATATTAGCGATAAAGTATAGGATACCCATGATACACCCCACAGATCCAAAGAAGCTAAACAAGAAGGATGGCCCAAGTGAGGATGCTTGAATCTTAGTGGGAGAATAATATAATCATAGGAGGTAGAGGGAGGAAGGGAAGAGGGTGAGATAGAGAACGTTGAATGGAATGGGGGGTGTCAAGCTCAGGTGTGGGGAGAGACAGGAGACAGGGCCAGAGGGCCATGAGAATAAATGAAAATCTTCAGCTGGCAGTTGTGGTGGTAGTGTGTGTGTGTTGATGGGGGTAGGGGTGGGTGGGGAGGGGGGCGGTGATCCCTAGGAAATCCCAGACATCTGGGATTTGGGAGCCTCTCAGGAGTCAATTAAGTAACCTTAGCCAAAATGCAAAACAGTGAGAATATGGGACCTGAAGAGCCCACCTTCAGTAGCCAGCCAGGCAGGACTTGCAGTGGAGGGATAAGAACACAAACCCACTCACAAAACTTTTGACCCCCAATTTTTCCTGTCTAAAAGAAATGTAGGGACAAAGATGGAGCAGAGATTGAAAGAATGGCCAACTAATAACTGGCCCAACTTGAGACTGATTCCATGGGCAGCACCAATTCCTGACACTATTAATGATACTCTGTTATTCTTACAGACAGGAGCCTAGCGTAACTATCCTCTGAGAGGCTTCACCCAGCAGGTGACTGAAACAGATACAGATGATACAGATGATACAGATGATACAGATGATACAGATGATACAGATGATACAGATGATACAGATGATACAGATGATACAGATGATACAGGTACAGGTACAGGTACAGGTACAGATACAGATACCCACAGGCAAACATTGGAAGAATTGAAAGCCAGGAGGTGATAGGAACTCCACAGGAAGACCAACAGAGTCAATTAACCTTGGAGACTCTCAGAGACTGGACCACCAAGAAAACAGCATACACGGTATGTATTGAGGCCCTCAGCACATATATAGCAGATGCACAGCTCAGTTTCCATGTGGGTCCTCTAACAAATGGAGTGAGGGCTGTTCCTAAAGCTGTTGCCTGTCTGTGTAATGCATTCCCCAACAGGGCTGCCTTGTCTGGCTTCAGTGGGAGAGGATGTGCCTAACCCTGCAGATACTTGATATGTCAGAATGGAAGGATATCCAGGAGAACCCACCCTCTGAGAGAAGAAAGGGGAATGGGGAGGGCCTCTGGGAGGATGGAATGACCATGATTAGAATATAAAAAAATTAATTAAAAGAAAGAAACTTAAGAAACTTAAGTAGAAAATCTAAATCAAACAGGGAAAATTAAAAAAGAAAAGAAAGAAAAGAAAAGCAACCAACAGGAAAGGATCATACAAGAAATGTGGGATACTATGGGAAAACAATAGAAGAGTAGATGAGGGAGAAGAATCCCAAGTTAATGGCACAGTCCAGAACTTCAAGTATATCATAAAAGCAAACTTCATCAAATTCAAGAAACACACACCCATACCGATACAAGAAGCACACAGAACACAAAATAGACAATAAAAGAAAAGAAAATCTCTACTGCATATCTAAATATACAGAACAAAGAGAGTATATTGAAAGCTTCAAGAGAAAAAACACAAGTCACATATAAAATAAAAACCATCAGATTAAGATCTGGTTTCTCAGGTTTAGGAGTTCTCTGGTGGAAGTTTGGGGGTCACTTAAGTATACTATCATATCATCTGCAAATAGCGATATTTTGACTTCTTCCTTTCCTATTTGTATCCCTTTGACTTCTTTTTGCTGTCTGATTGCTCTGGCTAAGACTTCCAGTACTATATTGAATAGGTAGGGGGAGAGTGGGCAACCTTGTCTAGTCCCTGATCTTAGTGGGATTGCTTCAAGTTTCTCTCCATTTAGCTTGATGTTGGCTACTGGTTTGCTGTAAATTGCTTTTACTATGTTTAGGTAGGGGCCTTGAATTCCTGATCTTTCCAAGACTTTTATCATGAAGGGATGTTGAATTTTGTCAAATGCTTTCTCAGCATCTAGTGAGATGATCATGTGGTTTTTTTCTTTAAGTTTGTTTATATAGTGGATTACATTGATGGATTTCCGAATATTGAACCATCCCTGCATTCCTGGGATAAAACCTACTTGATCATGATGGATGATTGTTTTGATGTGGTCTTGGATTCGGTTTGCTAGAATTTTATTGAGTATTTTTGCATCGATGTTCATAAGGGAGATTGGTCTGAAGTTCTCTTTCTTTGTCGGGTCCTTGTGGGGTTTGGGTATGAGTGTAATTGTAGCTTCATAGAACGAATTGGGTAGTGTTCCTTCTGTCTCTATTTTGTGTAAAAGTGGAGGGCCCTGCTGGGCATAGGTGGAAGAAGAGAACCTTGACCTCATGAAGGCTGGATGCCCCAGGGGGTGGGAATTTTGAGGGTGGGGAGGTGGGAGTGGGGGGGTGTAGATAGAGGTTACATCCACAGAGAAGAAGGAGGAGGGGCGAGGGGATTGGGGGTTCCGAGGGGGTGGTGGGGGATGGGGTAAGGGGACAACATAGGAAATGTAAATAAATCATCCAATAAAAAAAAAAAAAAAAAGAAAAAAGAAAAAAAAAAAGATCTGGTTTCTCAATAAAAACTTAGAAAGACAAAGAGCCTGGAACAATGCATTCCATGTCCTAAAATATGCCAACTAGATTGTACTAATATACCCAGAACAACTATCCTCCATACTGAAGGAGAAAGAACAACTTTCCATGATATAAGCAGTCTTAAAATTTTTATATCTAGCAAATCAACCTGAAGAAAATACTGGAAGCAGTGTTTTAAGTTGAAGAGAGGAATAAGAAGACCAGAGAGGGTGGGAAATTATACTTATGAAGCCATAAATATTAAAACACAAAGTGCCACTGATAACACAAATACTACAAACAAATAGCAACACAATGATTAAAATTACCACTAAATTTCAATAATAATAATTTAAATACCAATGGCTTCAGTTCTCTAAGCAAAAGACAAGCTGACTTAATGGATCAAGAAATATATTTATCTGTTGTCTATAAGAAGCAGATTTATGATAGGCACTACTTTAGAGTAAAACAGCTGAAGTATTATAGTCAAATGGGACAAGGAAGCCAAGTATGCATTACTTCTCCTAATATATGATAAGATAGACATCAAACTAAAACTAATCAGATAAAGAGGAACACTTCATTCAAATTAAGGGAACATTTGGCCAAGAAGACATTACCATCCTAAACAAAGATACACCAAACCCTGAGCCACCTGGTTTCATAAAAGGTGTGCTCCTATGTTTAAAGATAGATAAACATCAACCATTAATAGTACATGATTTCAATACCCCATTTCATCCAGCAGGTCATATGGACAACCAATAACAGAAAAATAGCAAAATTAATTGATATCATACTTAAAATGGTCTTAGATGCCTACAGAATATTCTACTCAAACACCAAAGAATACACATTCTACATGGAAGGTTTTTTAAAAGTAAACCACATCCTAAGACCCAAAACAGATCTTAACAAATGCAAAAACATTGAAATAACTCCTCATGTTTTATCTGAACACTATATAATAAGCTTAAGTTGGCAGCAGACAAATATCCAGTACATATACAAACTCATAGAGATAAAACAACTCATTACTGAATGAGGAGTGAGTCAGAAATGGCAGGAGATGTGTGGAGCTAAATGAAAATGAAAACAGAGCACATGCGCGCGCGCACACACACACACACACACATACACACACACAACCTTATAGATAACATTGAAACCATCATATGAGGGGAATTTGTAGCTCTAAGTGCCTACATTAAATAATCATTAATATTGTTACTAAAAAATTTGGCAAAAGAAGAAACCAAATCCAAACCTAGTTAAAGCCAAGTGTGATGATACATGCCTTTAATTCTAGCACCCAGGAGGCAGAGACAGGTAGCTCTCTGTGAGTTTGAGACCAGTTTGGTCTACATAGTGAGTTTCAAGGCAGCAAGGACTGAAACAACAGCAAGATCAGTAGATAGCAAGCTATAATAAAAATGAGAATAGAAGTGAGTGAAATAGAAACAAATAAGAGTTTGATTTTAAGAAAATAAACATGGTTGGCAGACTCTTTGCTTAACTAACAACAACAACAAAAACCCATGAGAGGACACAGATTAGCAGTGTCAGAAATGAATAAGTAAGCATTGTAACAGATACCAAAAAAAAAATCATACTATTATAAGGAAATGCTTTATAAAACCTACACTTCATTAAGCTGGAAAACCTAAAAGAAATGGATGACGTTTCTAGATTCAGTCAAACCACCAAAATTAAACCAAGTCAACAACATAAATAGATCCATAACAAATGAGTAGATTGAAAAAAATAAAAATGAACCTTCCAGTTAAAGAGTCTGGGGCCAGAAGGATTCACAGCAGAATTTTACCAGACTTTCAAAGAAGATCTGCAGCCAATTCTTAAACTACTCAAAATATTATAGAACGGAAGAAGCACTTCCAAACATCCTCTATGAATAACATCTCATACCAAAATTAGTTAAAGATACAAGAAGAAAGGAAGGAAGGAAGGAAGGAAGGAAGGGAGGGAGGGAGGGAGGGAGGGAGGGAGGGAGAGAGGGAGAGAGAGAGAGAAAGAGAGAGAGAGAGAGAGAGAGAGAGAGAGAGAGAGAGAGAGAGAGAAGGAAAAAACCAACAGGACAATATTGGTGATAAACACAAGCTCAGTAAAGTTCTAGTGAACAGAATATAAACATACATCAGAAAGGTTATGCACTATGACCAAATTGATTTTATCCCTGAAATGCCTGCCAGGATGGTTCAACATACACATGTCAATAAATGTAATAAACCATACAAATGGACTTGAAAACACAGCTGGCATTATGAGAGGAGACCTAGAGAATGAAGGGCAAATGGAACATACAACAGCCTAATATATATGTGAAACCCACATCCAAACGTCATTCTACATGGAGAAAAACTTGAAGCAATGATACTTAAGTCAGGAACATAAAAGTGATATTCACTATTCCCACTTTTTTTTTTAATATTGTGCTTGAAGTACTACATGGAACAACAAGTCAGGAGAAGGAAATTAAAGAAATAAAAACAGGAAAGGAAGAAGTCAAACTATCCTGATTTGCTGATGATGTGATATGTCAGAGATCCCCAAAAATCTACCAGAAGACTTCTAGAAGCAATTAATGATTTCACTAATATAGCAAGATACAGAATCAACTTGCATAAACCTGTAGCTTTTCTAAACAACAACAAAAAAGAGATCATGGACAGACTCCCATTCATAAAAGCCTGAAAAAAAATAGAATATCTTGGAATAACCCTAACCAAGGAAGTAAGGGATCTCTAACATGAAAAATAAACTCTGGAGACAAAAAAATAGAGAGATACACAACACACACATGCACACAACACACACACACACACACACACACACACACACACACACAGAGGAAAGACCTCCTGCCTCCTGTGCTCATGGATTGCTGGGATTGATATTGTAAAAATGACAGTCTAACCAAAAGCTATGTACAGATTCAATGCAATCTCAATTAAAATATTCATCTCATTCTTCAGAGAAAGGAAAATACTATCCTAAAATTTATATGGAAACTCAAAAAATAAGGGTTGGAGGGTGTGTGAGAAGAGCTGGAAATCCTGAGGAGAAAGATTAGTATTCCAGATTTTAAAATAGATTACAGAACAATAGTAATAAAAAAACATGGCACAAATCAAGATGTGTAAATTAGTGAAACAAAACAGGAGAACTTCTGTACGTATTCCTTCAGCCAGTAAATACTTCATAAAGGTGTCAAAAACATAAGCTGCAGAAAAAGAAAGCAACTTCAGCACATGGTGCTTAGAAAACTGGATATCTGTATGTAGAAGAATAAAATTAGACCTGTGTCTGTCACCTTACACAAAAATGAACTTCAAATGTATCAAAGACCTAGACAGCTAAAAAAAAAAAAAAAACAAAAAAACATAGGCAGTTCCCTATACAATATAGGTGTAGGAAAGATTTTTTTTTAAAAAATAAGACTCATTTACACAAGAATTAAGCCCAATAATTGACAACTGAGATTACATAAAACTAAAATGTTTCTGCACAGCTAAATAATCAACCAGGTAAAGGGGAGGCCCACAGAATGGTAGAGAAGTTTTGCCAGCTATACATTTGATAGAAACTTAACATCCAGAACATATAAAGAACAAAACAAAAAGAACCCCAAAGAATTAACAATCAAATATTCTATTAAAAAATGGATGGGGAACTGAACAGAGATTTCTGAAATGAAGGAAAACAAGTGGCTAAGAAATATCTTTTTTAAAAAAAACCCATTGTCTCTAGCAAATGGCAAAAAGCAAAGCAAAATAATTTTGAGATTGGGATTTCAAATTGGTGAAGCCACTAGGGAAATCACTGTAGGAAATTCTCGAAAGGCTAAAAGTATATCTATCTACATATGACCCTTGGCATATACTCAAAGGACTTGTCATCCAAATCTACAGATACTTGCTCAGCCTGCTCTATTCATAATAGCTAGGAAATGAAAAAAAAAACTTAAATGTTCTTAAACTGAATGCATAATGAAAATATGGTACACACATTGCAGAATACTATTCAACTGTAAAGAAAAATGAGATCATAAGATCATATCAAGTGAGATAATCCACACTCCAGAATGCCAAATATTAGAAGTTCTCTCTCATTTGATGCTCCTAGCTCCAAATCTTTAGATATGAGTAGTACATAGCCTGGAGTAACTGCAGAAACCAGGAAAGTTTCAAAGGGGATCATTGCTAGGGGATGGGGTGGAGGAACTATAATAGGCTAATAGCAGGGTTCAAGTGATCTGATCAGGGAAATGGGGAAAGGGAGACTCTTATTAGAGAGGGAGATGGAGATAAATCTAGAAGAAAGAAGGTTAAATAACAGAAAGGATTTCTGAAAAAGCCCCCAGGAATCATACTATTAACTATCAAAAACCCAAACCAAACAAACAAACAAAAAAACCCTAAACTGCACACAAATCTGTATAAAATTATATATTGTTTAATTAAATTTTTTATCTGTGCTGATAATGCTCAACCTAAGATTCAAGACCAGAGCTGGGCAGTGATGATACATGCTTTTAATCCTAGCACTACGGAGGCAGAGGCAGATGGATCTCTGTGAGTTTGAGGTCAGCCTGGTTTACAGAGAGAGTTCCAGAGTAAACTAGGCTACACAAACAAACACAAAACCAAACCAAACCAAACCAAACCAAACCAGAGAGAGGTCTTAGCTATCTATGTCTATGAGTCTGTGTCTCTGCCTCTCTCTCTGTGTCTCTGTCTCTCTGTCTCTCTCTGTCTCTCTGTCTCTCTGTCTCCCTCCCTCTCTCCCTCCTTCTCTTCATCCCTCCCTCTCTAACTGTTCAACCCCAGCTTGTGGGACTTCGTAAGGGTATTCTGGGTCATGGTTGGGCAGTCACCTAGAACCTCAAGACTGCGTGAGAACTGGCAGGAGTTCGGCAAGCCCCAAGAACCCAGGGTCCTGAAAAGCAGTCCAGTCTCCATAGAATTACATTGTTCAGTCAAGTAGGCGAGACTATAGGTCTCAGGCCCTAGGGATTTACATACTAATGACGGCCAGAGGGCCCCTCCCAAAGTGCACAGGTAGAGGGTGTGACTAGAGGCCTCAGGGCCTAGGGATTTACATACTAATGAAGGCCAGAGGGCAGAGCAAATTAAGCATGCCTCCCCAGATCCTCCCCAGATCCTCCCCCTTTCTCCCTCCCTATATAACTTGGGACTGCCCTGAGTTTTAGGGGGGTATGCCTAGATCCATCCACCATCTGCCATGACAATAAACCTTTCCGGAACCAAGGACTTCCTCGTGTCACTGGGGCCTGCTGCCGCCAAAGCCTCCAGGCTACTGGAACCATAGACGTTCCTCCCGCATGTGGGACCTGCCGCAGCATGGAAACCCCTGGGGACCCCACAGCTGTGGCCTGTAATTTTTCCCCACACCAGCTAACCAAAATCAATGCCTCATTGCTTCCCTCTGAAATGTTACAAAACAGGCCTTCATCATGTGGATTTTTCCCAGCCATTTTTTAGAAATCTTCCACAGAATAGTCCAGTAGAATTTCAACACAAAATAGCTTTTCCAGCTCAAAGCTCCAAAATCCTTGTCACAATCCTCACAGATATAACATAATCAGGTCTGTTATAGCAGTACTTCATGAACCTGGTAAAGAATTCTGTCCTAGTAGCTTTCTATTTTCACCATAGTACATAGTAACCAAAAGAAATTTGAAGACAGAAGGGTTTATTTGGCTTACACTTCCTTATCACAGGCAGGAACTCAAACAGGAACCCGGAAGCAGGAATTTAAGCAGAAGCCACAGATGCTGCCTTCTGGCTTGTTCCCATGGCTCACTCAGCTTGTTTTTAAATACAACCGAGAACCATCAGTGTGCAGCCCAGCAGTGATATCTCCTGCAATGGGTTGCACCCTCTCACATCAATCATTCATGAAGAAGAGGTCCCCATAGACTCACCTACTAGCCAGTCCTATGGAGACATTTTTCTACTTTGAGGTTCCCTCTTTGCAGATGACCCTAGCTTGTATCAAGTTACAAAAAACTAACCACCACAAGCACTTGTTTTTAAGCCTTCTTTTTCAATTCTATCCCAGGCTCTAATAATCTTTATTATTTTTCTTCTGTACAATCAATATTGTAAGCTTATATGTGTGATTCAGATCCTGCAATTTTTTTTCAGGGAAATTGTTTGAGTTTGAAAGAAGACACTATGTTTAAAATTGATAGTTCTTTCTCTTTCACATTGCAATTTGCTTTAAAACAATCTTACTTTTAGAGCTTAATTTTAATTATTTAATAAGTTTTTGAATACTCATACATGAGTACTGCATTTATATCATTTCTACTTTTTCTGATCCCCTCTTTAACTTCTCCTGTGTTCCTCCAGAGACCTCTCAAATTTATGACCTGTTATTCAGTTATTATTGTCAAATATGTCTATATATGTATGACCTCAATCTATTTATTGTTGCTTATATGTAGATGTGCTTAGGGTCAACCACTTGGCATTGGAAATCTATCAAGGGGCTTATCCCTAGAGAAGACTGATTCTCTAAGAAGTCATTAATTTCTTGTAGCTCTTCGTCTAACAGTAGATCTTTGTGAGATTTTCCCATCCATATCGGCATGTCAACTGGTGTTGGCATTACACTGGTCTTGTTTAAGAACTTACTTCTCAGTTAATTTTTGTGTGTCCATACTGGTGTGTGTGTTGGAGGTGGTGGTATACACATAGAATTGCATGCATGTTGAAGTCAGAGGTCAACCTTTGCATTAGGTTTTGTTATACATCTTGTTTTCTGCTTAGCTACATACTCAAGGGTAGCTGGCCATTAAGTCTCTGAAGGATTCTCCTCTCTTCTCATCTTGTCATAGGAGTGGTGTTATTATAGACTTTCTTCATTGCATGTGGCTTTTACACATGCTAGGGGATCCAAACGAAGACTATCAGACTTGTGAAGCAAGGGGGAGGGGGTGCTGATAGTAAGGTCTGGTTTTCTAACTAGTTCTTGGTTTGGTCAACAAAGAAGACTGAGAGCCAATTGCTGGATGGGAGGACAGGTAGGACTTTTGGGTCCCAGGAGGAAAAGGAGATGGAGGAAAGGAGTAGGGGTTGTTTGGCCAGGCTTTGGAAGGAGAAGCACAATGTAAGATCTTTGGGAAGCTAGAACCAATGGACTCCGCTACTGGTGGAGGCTGACTGATATAGGCTAGCTTATAAGGTTAGGGCAGGAGAATTTTCACCCAGCGATTGTGCTATCTGACAAGTTCTAAAATAATAAACCTGTCTAAGTGTTTTCTATCCGTGGAGCAAAGGTGGACAGAGAAAGAGAGAAGATGGAGTGGCAGCTGGTGGCTTGGCTAAGCTTAGCTGGGAGAAACAAGAAAGGGAACAGATAGCAACTCCTGGCTTTCCTGGGTTGGGGGATAGTTGATCCTGGGCTAAGCCGGATGGAGCAAAGGGAACCAGGAGAGGTCAGAGCTCTGGCTAAGCTCTCAGGAAAGGCGGTAGCATGAATTTAAAATTATATACATCACAAGTCATTTTACACATGCTTTATGGACTTACTATAACTTAGTTATTAATTAGACGAGACGCTAGTATCCAAATATATAAAATATCACTTCCCATGAAGACTGGGATTGTATTAAATACATCCATGTGTGAAATGTAGGGGAAAATAATGAAATAAGCCTCTCCCAAGACTGAAATGTGAAGTGTAAGTTTAACACGTAAAAGGAGGCTAGAGTATGTGCCTGTGTTTGCTTCTTATGTTCATCATCTTCAGAGAAGTAAGTAGCTTTTGGAAACTTAAATTGTTTACCTTACTATGTTATTAGGTAAATGATAAAATAAGTCATATGCTTCAAACTTTTATTCATTTTATCACATGTGTGCCTGGGGCACAAGTATGGCAGAAGAAGTAACCGGACTCCCAGGAACTGGAGTTACAGATGGATGTGAGATACCATGTGAGTGTAGGAAAGTGAGGCTGGGTCCTCTGCAAGAAAACAATTGCTCTTAACTTTTGAGACATCCTCTCCAACCTCTGCAGTATGTTTTATTTGATAAGAGCTATTGTGGGGGCTAATCTTCGTTATCAACTTGCCATCTCTGGAAGGAGGGAATCTCAATTGAAGAAATGCCTCTATTAGACTAGCCTGCGGTTAAGTCTGAGGGACTATTTTCTTGATTGATGATTGATAAAGGAGGTCCATCCCACTGTGGGCAGTGGAATTCCTGGGCAGGTGGGCATGGGATGTGTAAGAAAGCAAACCAGGAAAGCCTGGGGAAAGAGATAGTAAGCACTGTCCGTCCGTGCTCTCTGCTTCAGTTCCTGTCTCCAGATTCCTGCCTTGGGCTCTCATGTTTAATTCCATCATGAAGGACTATAACCTGTGAGCCAAATAACTCCTTTTCTTGCCTTCACCAAATTGCTTTTGGTCAGTGTTTTTTATCACAGGAACAGAAATCAAACTGGAACATTCCTTTTCTGGCCATGCTTAAGAATTTGGTGCACATACCAATCAAATGTTCTGGTGTCCTTTAATTGTAACTGGCAGGTTCTGATTCCAGCAGTAAAGGTGTTTATTGTAAGAACGTTAAGTAGTTCAGAGTCAATGAGATTAAAGAGCCAGATAGATAGTGAATGGATGAGCATTTGTGGAGATGGAGTTTGAACTGAGGGAAGGTCAGGTCAGTATCTCTTCTGTAACTTTAATGCCATTGGACTCTGCTAGTGCTGTCCTTTTCTGTTCAGCTATTTAAAAATTTTATATGCCTTTGCACCCTTTCTCAAAAATCAAAGTCTAATGTATGAGGACAAATGTATGATCAAGCTGGAACTCTTATTCTCTCAAGTAAAGAGAAAAGCAGGATCAGTACACTTCCTGCATGGAAGGTGAGACCTTCCTAATGTCATATTATCCTTGAAAAAGGGCGGGGATTAGATTATGGTTAGATTTCTTTTAAAAGACACTAGATTCAACTTAGGTGACTTTAGGATTTTTTTCATTTCCCAAGTGATTGAACTCATGTATTCTGTGGGATGTTTTAAGTTGTTCCAAGAATGATTAAGTGTATCTCTGCAGGTCATTTATTTCCTAAACAATGTGTAGAAACATTGGCATTTCTGAAGGTGAAAGGATTCATACTTTGATTGGATTCTCCAAGGGGTTTACAATCTACAGAGGCAGGCGGACTTCTGAGTTCGAGAGTTCGAGGCTAGCCTGATCTGCAGAGTGAGTTCCAGGACAGCCAGGGCTACACAGAGAAACTCTGTCTCGAAAAACAAAACAAAACAAAACAAAACAAAACAAAACAAAACAAAACAA